>NC_082706.1:186842449-187442449 GCF_030144855.1 Hypanus sabinus
GGGTGCAAAACACATTACCAAGAGCCATTTGTGTGCAAGTGTAAAAGAAACAGCATAAAGTAAAAAAAAATGAAATTTAACCATTTATGGCTCAATAAAAGAATCCATTCATTTTCTCATGTTCACACTGGCCACAATGGAACAAATTGGTCTGCTTCCACTTTGCAACTTTAAAGCTGTGAGTTTCATACTCCACATTCTTTAGTAAAGAAATTCCTCCATTCCCCTCTAATCATTATATCAATTTGTTTAAATCCATTGTCCCTAGTTTTGACTGTTTCACTAACAGAAATAAGATCTTTCTGTTCACCCTGACTGGGCCTCACATGATTTTCTGTACTTCATTTACATTACACTCCTAAACAATCATAATTCTATCAACTTATCCAAAGCCTTGCAAATCTGCTCTGTGCCCTCTCAAGTGCTGTTGCATCCTCGTTGCAGTGGTGTATTGAGGCCTTTGAAACATATAAAATTCCAAGGCAATTCAACTGGGTAAATGCAGGGTTGATACTTCCCCTGGATAAGGAAGCCAGAACTAAGAAGGTGATCATCTAAAAATAAGTGGTTGATCCTCAGAATTCAGAGGATAATGAGTCTTCAAAATTATTCCTGTGAAGGCCAATCATTGCTTGCAAACCAAACAATGATCGGTATATTCCTGATGATAAAAGAATTAAGTGATATGGGGATAGACAGGAAAATAGTGCTTTAGGTCAACCATGATCTTGTTGGATGCTAGGCAATCTAGAGTAGGCACAAGACATACTCCTGCTCCTTCTCATGTTGTGTTTTTGTATTGTAGAACATAAGCATTCTATATGGTGACATAAACAACATATCTACCAATTCCACAGCCTACAGGAGTCCGCAGATTTACACTCCAGATCTGTTGTACTTTTCATTGCTTTATGTGCCATGCCCAAATACATTATCTCAAGCTTCTCGAGGATCGCTTTTGGTTGGCACATTTGTGCGTACTTAACTAGTTTTGCTGCAGATTTCCACATTCATATTTCATAAAAAGCAAAAGAACTGATATTGAGCTCTGCAGAATCACATTGCACACAGCCTTGCAGTTACCAAAACTCCTGTAGACATTATGCTTTTCTTTATCTGTTGAACCAATTTTTAATTTAACATGCCACTTTCCCTTGAATGTGATGGGCTCTTATCTTCTGGATCAATTTACCATATGATACCAAATGTCTTGCTAAAATGTATGTAAATACATCAAATATTACCCTCACCCCTGTCTCCTTCTAAAAGCTTCCATGCTGGAAGTTGTCTTTGATCAACTTGTGCTTCTCGTAATGCTGATTAATGCTCCCCCCTGGGAATTTTTTTACAATGATTTGCCCATTGTCAGTGTACAGCTGACCAATCTTACTGATCTATCCCTTTCTCCATTTTTTACCCCATAGCACTGATCCTGTGCTATTTTTTTCATTGCTTCTTTTGAGAACCCAGGAAACACATCTTTTAACCGGCTATTATGATTTACCCATTTTTGAAGTACCTGGCCCCTTAACATATCCTGTCACAAATAAGAGATCCCATAAAAAATTATTAATATTATTATCATTATTCATGTTATTCACTGAATAACATTTTCTCATGAACTTGCAGATGTTTCTTTTCACAAATAAAATCTCAATTCTAAAACTATGATGGATGAAATTATGGTATAGTATAATGGATGCTAAGTCAATGCTCTCATTATAAAAACATATAAAATTTGTTGAGCCTTAATTGGAAACTCAACTGTGATGCCATCAAAAAGACAACCTCTTTCTATTCAGATCAGAGGTAACATGTAGATTTTTATTCTCTGCATCAAAGAAGATTAAATATCTTAACTGGATAATTTCACAGTGATGGACCTCTGACTGGTTGACATTTTCAGTTATAAAGTTCTCCAGCTATAGTATCACATATCAAATAGAGGGCTGTTCCTTTGCTTACCTTTCATACTATTGATGATGTTCTTGAAGAACTAATCAAACAAAACCAGGCTTTGTCCATTTTTTTTGTCATTACAACTTTTCTTTAGAAATGATAAATAATTAAAACAACATTAAAATTTGTTACAGCAAGCTACGTTTTTTTCCTTTTGACAAATATTATTTTCCCTTACCGTCTATGGGAGAGCTGCTTTTAATCTAAAGGTATTATCATATCCAATCTACTGTGTTTGCATTTTAGATAGAGTTGAATTTGGCTTCATCTGTCTGTTCTTTCCTAAAACGGCTTTCCAGTTATGTCCAACATCAAATTTAACTTAACAGTCTATGATTTGAATTATCTGTGTAAATGTATTCTGCATTTGAACCTGCTGCCATATGTGACTTGAATCTTCAAAGAGATGTCTTTTGGTTGAGTTCTGAGATAGATTCTAACATGCCAAAAATTATTAGTGAGCAACAAGCACTTGTCATCGATTTCTCCTTCAAATAAATTCTCCAGGCTTCTTCTGTCCTGAAGCCAATGGCAAATTCCTAAGTAGTCACTCAATCACTTCAGAATGATCTTAATTTAATGCCAATAAGTATGTTCTACAAAGACCATTGAACCTTTTTAATGTTAATTTCACTGTTCATGATATTTGCTAATCCTTGTTTTGCTTTCCACAAGAAGAGAAAATGTGCTTGTTTGTCTTCATAACTTACCTCATTTTATTATACCCACTCCAACAGAATTTTTTTTCTTTTAAAGTGCTATACCACACAGGATATTACATTCTGCTTGGCAGTTGTTATAAGAGATGAAATGCAGCTGCATAGGTCACTGAGCATACCTTTTTAAACATTCTTGAACTAGCCAGTTAAACAAAACAAGGAAGACAGTACTTAGCACAGGCTCAGCTGCATTTAAACAAGGTCTTTTAGTCCTTGGATTACAAGGGCACTGTTTCCTTTGGCATAACATTAAATACCCATTATATTCGCTTCACTAAAAGAGCTTAAAGAAACAGATGGGAAAATACAGCTATTTTAATTAAGAACAAAGACACTTATTCCAATAAGTACCATGCTAATATTTAAGTCAGATAGTATGCAGTTTTAACTATGCTATACAGGAGTAATGTATCATAACTACCATGCAACTACGAAATACGCAACTATGACCTTTCATGTCTAAGTGTCTAAATGTTCTTCTTAGACAGTCCATGAGGATTGAGGATGGCTTACTTCCTCTCTGAATCTTTGGGTTCTGAAGTGACTGATGAGGCCAATGTAGAACTACAGACTCTTTCACAGATGGGGCAGGAGATTGCTGGTGGCAAGCAACAGCTCATGCAGAGATACTGTAGGATTCCAATACAGGGCTTCAGAACTCTGAATGCCATCCAAAATGTTCCATCTACACCCAGAGCAGCCATGGATCAGGCATTATTGGAAAAGGATGTTGCCTTGTCTTAACGAAGCTTCAAGAGCATCCTTGAAATTTTCTTCAGTCATCCCTTTGAAACTTCGACCTATCACATGGCTTCAGGCATTATTTCCATTCACCCTTCAAAAGGCAACAATTATACCAGTGCCTAAGAAAAATAATGTGAGCTGCCTTAATGACTATCACCCTGTAGCACTCACATCTATAGTGCTGAAATGCTTTGAGAGGTTGGTCATGACTAGACTGAACTCCTACCTCAGCAAGGACCTAGATACGTTGCAATTCACCTATCGCCACAATAGGTCAATGGCAGACGCAATCTCAATGGCTCTGCACACAGCTTTAGACCACATGGACAACACAAACACTTATGTCAGGATGCCGTTCATCGACTATAGCTCAACATTTAACACCATCATTCCCACAATCCTGATTGAGAAGTTGCAGAACCTGGGCCTCTGTACCTCCCTTTGCAATTGGATCCTCGACTTCCTAACCACAATCTGTGTGGATTGGTGATAACGTATTCACCTTGCTGACAGTCAACACTGGTGCACCTCATGGATGTGTGCTTAGCCTACTGCTCTACTCTCTATATACACATGACAGTGTGGCCAGGCATAGCTTAAATACCATCTATAAATTTGTTGGTGATACAACCATTGTTTGTAGAATCTCAGGTGGTGATGACAGGGCATACAGGAGTGAGATATGCCAACTAGTGGTGCGTGGTGTCACACCAACAACCTGGCACACAATGTCAGTAAAACAAAAAAGCAGATTGTGGACTTCAGGAAGGGTAAAGCGAAGGAACACATACCAATCCTCATAGAGGGATCAAAAGTGGAGAGAGTGAGCAGTTTCAAGTTCCTGGGTGTCAAGATCTCCAAAGATCTAACCTGGTCCCAACATATCGATGCCATTATAAAGAAGGCAAGACAGCAGTTATATTTCATTAGGAGTTTGAAGAGATTGGCATGTCAACAAATACATTCAAAAACTTCTATAGTTGTACCATGGAGAGCATTCTGACAGGTTGCATCACTGTCTGGTATGGAGGGACTACTGCACAGGACCGAAAGAAGCTGCAGAAGGTTGTAAATCTAGTCAGCTCCATCTTCGGCACTAGCTTACAAAGTACCCAGGAAATGGGACCTTTTCAGAATGGCAGGCAGTGACTAGTGGGGTACTGCAAGGCCCAGTGCTGGGACCCCAGTTGTTTACAATATATTTTAATGATTTAGACGAGAGAATTAAATGCAGCATCTCCAAGTTTGCTGATGACACGAAGCTGGGCGGCGGTGTTGGCTGTGAGGAGGATGCTCAGAGGATGCAGGGTGACTTGGATAGGTTAGGTGAGTGGGCAAATTCATGGCAGATGCAATTTAATGTGGATAAATGTGAGGTTATCCACTTTGGTTGCAAGAACAGGAAAACAGATTATTATCTGAACGGTGGCCAATTAGGAAAAGGACAGATGCAAAGAGACATGGGTGTCATTATGCACCAGTCATTGAAGGTGGGCATGCAGGTACAGCAGGTGGTGAAAAAGGCAAATGGTATGTTGGCATTCATAGCAAAAGGATTTGAGTACAGGAGCAGGGAGGTTCTACTACAGTTGTACAAGGCCTTAGTAAGACTGCACCTAGAATATTGTGTGCAGTTTTGGTCCCCTAATCTGATGAAAGACATTCTTGCCATAGAGGGAGTACAGAGAAGGTTCACCAGATTGATTCCTGGGATGGCAGGACTTTCATATGAAGAAAGACTGGATCGACTAGGCTTATACTCACTGGAATTTAGAAGATTGAGGGGGGATCTTATTGAAACGTATAAAATTCTAAAGGGATTTGGCAGGCTAGATGCAGGAAGATTGTTTCCAATGCTGGGGAAGTCCAGAACGAGGGGTCACAGTTTAAGGATAAAGGGGAAGCCTTTTAGGACCGAGATGAGGAAAAACTTCGTCACACAGAGAGTGGTGAATCTGTGGAATTCTCTGCCACAGGAAACAGTTGAGGCCGGTTCATTGGCTACATTTAAGAGGAAGTTAGATATGGCCCTTGTGGCTAAAGGGATCAGGGGGTATGGAGAGAAAGCAGGTACAGGGTTCTGAGTTGGATGATCAGCCATGATCATACTGAATGGCGGTGCAGGCTCGAAGGGCCAAATGGCCTACTCCTGCACCTATTTTCTATGTTTCTATCTTTAGGGAGCGGTGTCTCAGAAAGGCAGCATCTATTATTAAGGACCTCCAGCACCCAGGGTATGCCCTTTTCTCACTGTTACCATCAGGCAGGAGTTACAGAAGCCTGAAGGCACAAACTCAGCGATTCAGGAGCAGCTTCTTCCCCTCTGCCATCCAATTCCTAAATGGACATTGAACCCTTGGACACTACCTCACCTTTTTAATATACGGTATTTCTGTTTTTTGCACGACTTTTAATTTATTCAATATACGTATACAGTAATCGGTTTACTTATTTATTTATTATTATTTTTATTTTATATTTTGTCTTCTATATTATGTATTGCATTGAACTGCTTCTGCTAAGTTAGCAAATCTCATGTCACACGCCGGTGATAACAAGACGAAGGCAACAGAATGAGATTGAGAGAGAGATAATAAATCAGCCATTATAAATTGGCAGGAGAGATTCGATGGGCCGAATGGCTTAACTCCTGCTCCTGTGTCTCATAAGATCTATTATATCCCCATACAAGAGAGGCCAGGCTTATTTAAACGCCTCATTGAAAAGGCAGAATATCCATAATAATGGGCAAGTAAAATATTTTTAAAATTAAAACCAGTATATGATGTTTTTCTTCCCATTCAACACCTAACTTTGTCAGATTGAGAGTCTGCTTTTGGCATAGTAATTATGCTGTGGACTGACACCAATTATCAGAATAATGTAACAATTGATGTGTAGGTCAGATGTACAGCACATTTTCAGGCGCTTTTATTTCACTTCAGTTACCACTTCCCTTTCTAATCTCCAGACTCAGGACTGTGTAGACTGATAATAAGGGCAGCTGGACTTGGGAGAGAATGAGGCTCTTGTCTCTCCAGATGGCAACACATTCACCCCAAATGAACCCTTCACTGCCCTGTGACCTTAACAATGAAAAAACAACTTCAAGCAAACATATGGGCTCGTGCTACCTAAAGTGGAGCCCCTTTGATCTCCAGGGCCTCTCTTTGATACTCGGCCGACACCAACTCCCACCACAGGGAATGCATGACAAGATTCACCGCTTTATTTGTGGAGACCAAAGACAAAAATGCTAACAGAAGGAAGAACACTATAGGAATGCACAGTAGAATCTGGCAGAGCTAGGCTGAGTAAGTGAGTGTTACATTTTAAGGCCCTTTTTCATTTCCTGAACTGCCCTTTCCCTTGTACTATTTCTCCTGATGCGTGTTGATGACTCTTGCCCTAACCCTACCTCATCACAACTTCTTCAGTATTTTCAGATATTTTAGTCATTTTCAGACACTTCTCTAGATATTTTGCTTGTCTATCATACAGCATAGAATGTACGAACAATTATTGCCACCCATCAATTTCTCTTCATGTCAATTGAGGTAGAGCATTGTGATCTCAAGAGCTGATCTCATTATGAGCTGTTCTCAGCCTCATATTTATTTGATCACCAAAATTGCTGACATAAGCCTTCCTAATATTGCCTATCTCTATTATTACCTTCCCCGCCTATTCCTTAAGTCTACATCCAAGTCAAGTCAAGTTCAATCCATTGTCAAGTACACCTGCACCTACAATGAAAAATTTGCTTGCAGCAGCATCACAGCTACACAGGTTTAGATGACAATAGGCCATAAATTATACCACTTGAGTTTCTATGTAAAGTCTTGGTGGAACTCAACAGATCAAGCAACATCTGCAGAGATTAATAAACCATTGATGTTTCTGGCAGAGACACATCATCGGGACTGGAAAGGAAGGGAGAAGATGCCAGAACAAAAAGGTGGGCAGAAGGGGATGAGGACAGACAAAAAGGTGACAGATGAAGTCAGGTGCTAGGTCAGGAAGGTTGATGTAAGAAGCTGGGAGGTGATAAGTCTAAAAGACAAAGGGCTGGAGAAGAAGGAACCTGATAGGAGAGGAGAGATCATCATGGAAGAAAGAGAAGGAAGGGCACCAGGAGGAGGTGATAGGTAGGTGAGGGGAAGAGGTAAAAGGCCAGATTGGGAAAATGAAGAAGGGGGAGCAGAAAAACTACCAGAAGTTAGAGAAATCAATATTCATGCCATCAAGTTGAAGGCTACCTAGATGGAAAATAAGGTGATGCTCCTCCAATCTCAGAGTGGCTTCATTATGGCTGAAGAGGAGGCCATGGAACCGGCATGTCAGAAAACCTCCTCCCCATCCACCCACCTTCGCCTACCCAGTCTCACCTATCACCTGCCAGCTTGTACTCCTTCCCCTTTCCCTTCCCCACCACCTTATTCGAGGTTCTGCCCCTTCCTTTCCAGTACTGCTGAAAGGTCTCAGCCTGAAATGTTTATTCCCTCTTCATAGTTGACTTGCTGAGTTCCTCCATCATTGTGTGTGTTACATAGAAACATAGAAAACCTGCAGCATAATACAGGCCCTTCGGCCCACAAAGTTGTGCCAAAAATATCCTTACCTTAGACATTACTAGTCTTACCTATAGCCCTCTATTTTACTAAGTTCCATGTACCTATCTAAAAGCCTCTTAAAAGACCCTATCATATCCGCCTCCACCAACATCGCTGGCAGCCCATTCCACGCACTCACCACTCTTTGAGTAAAAAACTTACCCCTGACATCTCCTCTGTACCTACTCCCCAGAACTTAGACCAGGGAAAAAGTCTCTGACTATCCATCTCATCATCTTAGACATCTCTATCAGATCACCTCTCATCCTCCTTCATTCCAAGGAGAAAAGGCCGAGTTCACCCAACCTATGCTCAGAAGGCATGCTCCCCAGTCCAGGCAACATCCTTGTAAATCCCCTCTGCATCCTTTCTGTGGCTTCCACATCCGTCCTGTAGTGAAGCGACCAGAACTGAGCACAGTACTCCAAGTGGGGTATGACCAGGGTCCTGTATAGCTGCAACATTACCTCTCAGCTCCTAAATTCAATTCCACAATTGATGAAGGCCAATACACCATACACCTTCTTCACCACAGAGTCAACCTGTGCAGCTGCTTTGAGTGTCCTATGGACTCGGACCCCAAGATCCCTCTGATCCTCCACACTACCAAGAGTCTTACCGTTAATACTATATTCTGCCATCATATTTGACCTATCAAAATGAACCACTTCACACCTACCTGGGTTGAGTTCCATCTGCCACTTCTCAGCCCAGTTTTGCATCCTATCAATGTCCTGCTATAACCTCTAACAGCCCTGCACACTATCCACAACACCTTCAACCTTCGTGTTGCTCATAATGTCCAACAATTGTGAATGGAATAAAGTTTGTGCTTCTCTTATTGAGCCATTTGGGATTATTCTGTGGGTTAGAATGGCCAGTTGGTGCTGTTATTTAAAATGATTCATATTTAGAACCATGAAGACATTCACATTGATGAATGAGTGTGTATTTCATACTTGAAATGTTATCTCCTTGGTGTATCACCATGACCATTAAATTGCAATCTGATTCAAAGCTCTAAGTACATTTATTATCAAATGCATACATGTCACCATATACAACCTTGAGATTTATTTTCTCGTGGGCATTTTAGCAAATCTATTGAATAGTAATGATAACAGGATTGATGAAAGAGCAACCAGAGTACAGAAGATGACAAATTCTGCAAAAACAAATATAAATAAATAGCAATAAATAATGAGATAAAGAGTCCTTAAAGTGAGATCATTAGTTTGTAGGAACATTTCAATGATGGGGCAAGTCAGTGTAGTTTTCCCCTTTTATTCAAGAACTGATGGTTGAGGAGTAGTAATTGTTCTTGAACCTGGTAATGTGAGTCCTGAGGCCCTATACCTTCTATTTGATGGCAGCAGAGAGAAAAGAACGTGATCTAGGTGGTGGGGATCTCTGATGAAGGATGCTGCTTTCCTATGACAGTGTTTCATGTAGATGTGCTCAATGGTTGGGATGGCTTTACCAGTGATGTACTGGGCCGAATCCACTACATTTTGTAGAATTTTACATACAAAGGCATTGGTATTGCAATACCAGGCCGTGATGCAGCCAGTCAACATACTGTCCACCACACATCAATAGAAGTTTGTCAAAGTCTTAGATCTCCGCAGACATCTAAGAAAGTAGAGACGCTGTCATGCTTTCTTGGTAATTACACTTATGTACTGATTCAGATATTGTGCACACAAGAAAATCTGCAAATGCTTGAAGTCCAAAGCAACACACACAAAAAATTGTGAAGTGTCTTTCTTAGAAATGAATTGGCTGAAACGTCCAACAACATAAGAAAATACTTCTGATGATTTGCAAACATCTGTAAATTGAGGGAGTGAGAACATTTCCTGATGGTGGGTGTAAATTTGCAGTCTATTAATGGGATTCCTTTTGTATGTTTTCATTTAATGGCTGCCTCGTGGATGTTATCACAGTGTGTTGCATGCTTCACAACATTGCCAGCTGTAGACAGCAGCCAATGCCAGAAAGCAAAGTTGTCTGAAACAAAAGGGCAGTGATAGGAAGTGAGAGGTAGAAGACTTAGATGGGATCTGAAGGGGAATTCTTCCACACCAAGAGCAGTTGGAATCTGGTGTGCATTACCTGAGGAGTAACGGTGAAAGATATTCTCACATCTAGACAATCTTTTCATTCACTAAAGCATAAACATAATGAAGGTCAGTGGGACAAGTACAGATATATACATATATAAGAGGCTAATCACAAATAACTGCTTCCTAAAAATGGGACAAAAATGAAATTCTTCTGGTGATTTGCAAACATCTCTGTATTGAGGGAGTGAATTACTTTCCTGATGTTGAGCATAAAGCTGTTGTTTATTAATGGGAGCTATTATGTATGAGTTTATTTGATGGCTTTCTCATGGAAGTCAGTAATACTGAGATGCCCTTTCTCTTGACTAAAATCAAAGTATCTGAAATCATTCCTTTGTGAATACAGGCAACCCCCACATTACAGGGCACTGTGTTCCATCAGTACTTACAGTATTGTGATTTTCTGTATCACAAAATCATGTTATCTGCACATGCATCAAGTATCATGAGTTGAAAAAATATTTTTATTTATTTACTTTTTTCCTTACATACATTTAGTAAGAGTGGATTTTTTGCTGTATTTCATAATCTTGGGTAGTGATTTCTGAACTCTGTAAAGGTGAATTTCTATTATCTTAACAGCCATAATACAGTGGTTGCCTCCACATGTCCCAGTGGCCTTTCAGATGCTGAGAAATTTGCAAAGAACAGACAAAGGGCTGGGGAGTGGAACTAGTAGATTGCTCTGGTACAGAGCTGCTGTAGACGTGATTGGCGAAGTGCTCAACCCCTATTCTGTAATCATTCGATGATTCTCTAAAATTGAGGGACAGCTGGAAAGATCCTGCAACAAGGAGGCTGAAGTTAACTTTACTGACCTCCACATTGATAGTAATGGAGCAAAGGTCTCCTTGCAGAATTTTGCATTTTTCTTTGCAACAATCTTGTAAAAGCTGAGCTTGTGAATACATTACTTACATAGAAAGAGGCATGTGGAATAGGAGTGGGCTCTTCATGGAGTGTTGTGTCTTTGCTTCTGCTAAGGCTTCCATGAGATCCAACCGGCTTGATCAGTCATGTTCATAACACCAGATCCAGTAGTGATATCAACAAAAACAGCTCCTACCTAGATTGCCAAAAGCTTCCATTCCTGTGACAGTTCACAAGTCAGAAATGTGGCCACAAAAGCTAGCAACTCCATTGTGCTGATCTACCAAATGTTCCTTCGTATGTATGGGTAGTGCATAAATCAGAGGATCAGAACCTGGGGAAGACCTGTATTACTTTTCATTGTGAGAAAAGCAACAAACGACTCCAATGAATTCCTAGTTCAAATATGTTCCATGACACCTATTACATGAAGCTTTGAACTCCAATTGATATCAGCAGAGTCGGAAACAGGTGTGCATTGGATATACCTGGTCCAATTTCACAAATGTACCATTGCATCTTGAACTGATTACTGATGGCTCGCTCTGAGTGAATTGAAAGGATTGTGTAGTACTCTTTATTTCAACATTGCATGATTCAATTTCTCAGCAATTTGACCACAGCAATAAGAGAAGTTCAAAAGAAAAAGTCTGATTGTGAAATATTTGTATACTGATTTTTTAAATCACTCCTTTACAGGGCACAACTTTGTAAAATCAATGTACTGTATAACTGTACCTAGAAAAAGAAGCAGCATTTGTTATTATCCTGAAGTAGTTATTACTGTAATTTCAATAAATCCTCAGCAAGGGTTAAAAAAAACCTGATGCACATAACTGTGTTATGTACACAAACATGGCTGAAAGATAAAGCCCATTTGTCTGTAAAGATATTGACAGAGGAAATTATTTTCAAGAAGCTGTTTCTAATACAAATGAACTTATTAAAAATGATAGCTCAGGGCTGATTCTGGCTAAGCAAAAAAGCATCTGGCTTGATATTTTGGGCAGCAAGCCAGAAAAATATGGTCTGGGCCCCTTTTTTATTTTTGTTGGTATGCTAACAATTACTGTACCATTTTTGTTTAGACACTAGTTTACTGGCTTTAGCAACTTCCAAAATACAGAGATATTACCATTTGCTGTGCATTGGCCAAACAAAAGCATGTTTCGAAAGGACATGTTTCAATGTGTTTTATTGTATTAAAATTTTGAATCTGCCTTCAGCACTATGGGTTTTTTAGTGCTTGCAGTGCTGAATGTTTACATAAGTTGCAATCGATGTGCTGTCTGCCAGTTAATCCATTACAGTTCTAATATACTGTATGTTATGGCATTAAGCAGTAATGATTCACTTAAAATTATGCAGCAGAATTTATAGTTGTACATGCAGTTCTGTAATTTTTCATTTCAAAGTGGAAGTGATATTACTTCATTTCTCAATATCTACATTGCAAAACATCAAAACAAATTGAATCTCACCAAGAATGGGTGAAAGTATGGGAAAAGACAACCTACTTGGCAATTTAAACACTTTATATTTACCCTGCTTGATCTTCTGAAGGACATGAAAGTTATTCTCCAGGTTCCATTTTTAAGCAGTCATTCTCTGTAAAAGCTCACTCTGCCTAGTACATGATCTTGATTCAAATGAATATGAAATTTTACTGGCCTAATTATTTGGTACTTTGCCCCTCAGATGATATTTTAATGATTTCATAGAAGTTAAGGTATTGCCTTATTGCCTTATTCCAAGATGTGTTTTTATACCAGCTCACTTTCAATTATAAACACAATCATTATAACTTAGCTCATCAAAACAATGCTCTTAACACTGACAGAAAATACAATCTCAAGCTTTGTTTTACTTAAGTATTGATAGTTTTACATTTTCCTCTATTAAACAATCTACTGTACCTACCCCTTATTTAAAAAAAAGCTTTCGGTTTACATTTTGCTTCTGACCATTTTAATTCCTCATGTTGCCAACTTTATGTGTGAAGTCTTGTGTCACATAGTTAATCCCAGTCAGCGTACTCTGAATTCTCCTTTTATTTCAATGTCAGTTTTGTAATATATTCCAACAGTTTGTACAATATGCTAAATATTAATTAAATCAGACAGATTTCTCCCCATGTAATCTATAGAAGTAGTAGGTTAATTTAATTGAAGTTCTTCAGAATTTCTTTCTACTTTATACACTTTTAAGTTTTTTAGGATGCATGCCTCTAGTCTGTTCTCTTCCCCGAGACCACTGTTACCAGCAAACTACTGAGAACTAAGCAGCATCTTATAAAGTTGATTTTCCCTTTTGAGCCTCAGTTTGCTCACTTGCAGTTTGCCTTATAACTAATCAATAGGAATAGGGTACTTTCAGCCGAGAGTCAGCAGTAATACCCAATGCCTTGGACCAGGGCAAAATATCAATCCAGCAAGCTAATAGAATGTTGGTTTTACCTCAGGGCTGCAATACAAATAGGAAGAAGTTATGCTCCAGTTGTAAGGAACTATAGTTAAAAATAATCTGGAACTTTGCATACAAATTGGGACACTGCACCTCAGGAAAAATACATTGGCCTTGGAAAGATTCATTTGATTGATATTAATGTGAAGTAATGAGGACAGGCTGTACCATGTACTATAATATTCCCTTGCAATAAGAATACTGAGAGGGGATCAATTAATTTGTTTAAAGGATTTGATCAGATAAATACAGGGTAACTATTTTCTGCAGTTGGGAGTACAAAAGATGAGAGTTTAATGCATAGATTAGAGGTCGTTCAAGAATGAAATTGAAAAGCACTCTTTCAATAAGTGATGAGTGGAAATCTGAAATTCAGACTACAAAAGGCTATGGATGCTGGATCTGGTTTTCAAAACTAAAATCAACAGACTTTTGTTAAGAATGTCAAGGAGCATTGAACAAATAAGGAACTGTACATAAAACATTGGAACAGTCTTTAGGGGCTGAAAGACCTCCTCCTGTTTGTAGTTATTGATTATATATAGCTAAACGGCTCCAGGTAGGTCATACAAAGGCTATAATTGCCATTCATTTTATCCAGTAAATGGACCTCCTCAGATTAAGAATGGAGAGAAGATAAAATCTGTTGTATATTCAATGTTTTAGTAGTATTGAGTAATGTTATACATAAATATATATAATATACAAAGCATAGCAAAATCATTTAAGTCAATTATCTGTTTAAAACAATGGTAAGACAGTTAATAACCAAATAACAGTTGCCTCTCCTCCTTCCTCTCATCATTAATTTCTTGAGTTATGAGAACTTTATTTTTTCATTTGAGAGAAGGAAATGCTCAGCTGGTCAAGAAGTTACAGTTAAATTTTTAAGTTGATGACCATCCTGAGGAAAAGTCATGGACCTGAAATAAAGTGTTTATTCTGTTTCTCACTCCACACATGATGTATGACCTACTCCATACTTTCAGCATTTTCTTGTTTTATTTTAGATTTCCCATGTTTACAAACTTTTATTTTCAGTTATTGGTAGACTCATATTGGTTCTTTATTGGAGTTCCATGATATTTCAAAGACACCTATAATTAATGACATTTCATTAAGAAAGGTGTTCAATTCCACAAAAACAGTACATTTCATGACTTTCTGTAAGACACAGCCATATTATGTAAATTCCATCAAGAAACATGAGTGAAAAAAAGATGGGACACAGATTCTATGAGGTGAATTTGTTTCCATTTCTCAGATTTTTGTTAGTTATTTGTGAATTGTAACTGCCATAACTCAGCGATGGCCTGAATTCTTCTGATCATTTAATTCACAAACATTGATCCTTGGGTCTTTATGTTTAAATTATTGTACTTAAGACTGGTGCCAGGTCAACCTAGAGTGGCATTGGAAATTAATTATGAGTGGCTATAAAAATGTATATTTTTGTTATTAATCTTGTGTTAAAAATGGGGATAGAGATTGGAGCAGACAAAACCATGAACATTTCTTAAGTCGGCATCAAGAGTAAAGCCTTGGGAAACCCAGTTATAAATTATTGGTGACTGCATTACCTTTAGAGTCATGGAGTGATAGAGTCTATATCATAGAACATAGTAATCTACAGCAAATTACAGGCCCTTTGGCCCACAATGTTGTGCCGACCATGTCGCCTACTCTAGAAACTGCCTAGAATTTCCCTAGAGCATACCCTCTATTTTCCTAAGCTCCATGTACCTATATAAGAGGCTATTAAAAGACCCTATTGTATCTACTTCCACCACTACTACCGGCAGTTCATTCCACACATCCACCACTTTGTGTGAAAAACTTACCCTGACATCCCCTCAGTACCTATTTCCAAGCAGTTTAAAATTATGCCCCTTCGTGTTAGCCATTTCAACCCTGGGAAAAAGCTTATGGCTATCCACACGATCAATACCCCTCATCATGTTATACACCTCTATCAGGTCACCTCTCATCCTTCATTGCTCCAAGGAGAAAAAGTCAAGTTCACTCAAACTATTCTCATTGGTTATGCCCTCCAATTCAGGCAATATCCTTGTATATCTCCTCTGCACTCTCTCTATAGTATCCACATTCTTTCTGTAGTGAGGTGACCAGAACTGAACACAGTATTCCAAGAGGGGTCTGACCATGGTCTTATATAGCTGTAACATTACCTCACAGATCTTGAACTCAATCCCATGACTGATGAATGTTAGAATTGGATCAGCCCATGATTGATGGTGGAGTAGACACGATGGACCAAATGGCCTACATCTATTCCTATATCTTATGGTCTTATGAACCTGATTGAATTCTTTGAGGATGTAACAAAGCACATTGATGAAGGTAGAGCAGTGGATATAGTGTTTATGGATTTCATACCACACCATACACCTTCTCAACAACAATGTCAACCTATGCAGCAGCTTTGAGTGTCCTATGAACACAGAACCCAAGATCTCTCCGATCCTCCATACTGTCAAGTCTTACCATTAATATTACATTCTGTCTTCGAAATTGACCTACCAATACAAACCACTTCACACTTATCTGGGGTGAAGTCCATCTGCCACTTCTCAGCCCAATTCTGCATCCTATCGATGTCCCCCTGTAAACTCTGACAACCCTCCAGACTATCCACAACACCCCAAACCTTTGTTCATGAGCAAACTTATTAACCCACCCTTCTACTTCTTCAGCTAGATCATTTATAAAAATCACAAAGAGGAGGGGTCCCAGAACAAATCTCTGTGGAACACCACTGGTCACCAACCTACATCAAAGGTTCAAAGATCCAATTTAATGACAGAGAAATGTATACAATATACATCCTGAAATACTTTTTCTTTGCAAACATTCACAAAAACAAAGAAGTGTCCTAAAGAATGAACAACAGTCATACGTAAGAACCCCAAAGTTCCCCCCTTCAGCAGAAAAGAAGCAAGCATCGGCACCGTCATTGAACGTGCTAGCATGAACAAAGCAATAGCAAAGACACAGACTTCCGGTTACCCCAAAGACTTCGCATTTCACCCGGCATTCAACATCCCACAGGTTCTACATGCAGAATATGAAACTCCTACAACCACCCTTTGCCTTCTGTGGGCAAGCCAATTCTGGATCCACAAAGCAGGGTCTCCTTGAATCCCATGCCTGCTTACCTTCTGAAGGAGCCTTATCAAAAGCCTTACTGAAATCCATAAACACTATATCCACTGCCCTACCTTCATCAATGTGTTTTGTTACATCCTCAAAGAATTCAATCAGGTTCATAAGACCATAAGATATAGTAGATGTAGGCCATTTGGTCCATCGTGTCTACTCCACCATCAATCGTGGGCTGATCCAATTCTAACAGTCATCCCCACTCCCCTGCCTTCTCCCCATACCCATTGATGCCCTGGCTAGTCAAGAACCTTTCTATCTCTGCCTTAAATACACCCAATGACTTGGCCTCTACAGCCACTCCTGACAACAAATTCTACAAATTTACCACCCTCTGGCTAACATAATTTCTCCAGATCTCTGTTCTAAATGGACATCCTTTAATCCTGAAGTCTTATCCTAGACTCCCCTACCATGGGAAATAACTTTGCCATATCTAATCTGTTCAGGCCTTTTAAAATTGAGAATTTTAAAATTGAGAATGAGATCCCCCCTCATTCTTCTGAACTCCAGGGAATCCAGCCCAAGAGCTGCCAGACATTCCTCATACAGTAACCCTTTCATTCCTGGAATCATTGTCGTGAATCTTCTCTGAATCCTCTCCAATGTCAGTATATCCCTTCTAAAATAAGGAGCCCAAAACTGCACACAATACTCAAGTGTGGTCTCACAAGTGTCTTATAGAGCCTCAACATCACATCCCTGCTCTTATATTTTATACCACTAGAAATAAATGCCAACATTGCATTTGACTTCTTCACCACTGACTGAACCTGGAGGTTAATCTTTAGGGTATCCAGAACGAGGGGTCACAGTTTAAGGATAAAGGGGAAGCCTTTTAGTACCGAGATGAGGAAAAACTTCTTCACACAGAGAGTGGTGAATCTGTGGAATTCTCTGCCACAGAAAACAGTTGAGGCTGGTTCATTGGCTATATTTAAGAGGAAGTTAGATATGGCCCTTGTGGCTAAAGGGATCAGGGGGTATGGAGAGAAAGCAGGTACAGGGTTCTGAGTTGGATGATCAGCCATGATCATACTGAATGGCGGTGCAGGCTCGAAGGGCCAAATGGCCTACTCCTGCACCTATTTTCTATGTTTCTATCCTGCACAAAGACTCCCAAGTCCCTTTGCATCAAGGCATGACCTGTCCTTGACAAAGCCATGCTGACTATCCCTAATCAGATTATGTTTCTCCAAATGTTCATAAGTCCCACCTTTTTTACCTCCCTCTCTGTTCTTTTTGGAACATCTAAAGCCTGGCACGCTCAGCAGCCACTCCTGCTCCTAAGACATCCAAGTCTCTGTAATAGCCACAATGTCATAGTTCCACCTATTGGTCTGCACTCTAAGTTCATCCGCCTTGTTTATGATACTCCTTGCATTAAAATAGGCACATCTCAACCATCAGGCTGAGGGCATCTTTGCTGTAATACCTGCCTATACTTCCTCCCAAACTCCCTACAAGCTGTCTCTACTTGTGCTCCAACCATCCTCTGCCTCTTCACTTCAGTTCCCACCCCTCCAGTTTATCTGGTTTAAACCTTCAACAGCTTTAGCAAACCTCCCTGCCAGGGTATTGGTCCCGTTCAAGCACAACCAGTCCTTTTTGTACAGGTCATATCTGCCCAGAAGAGATCCCAGTGATTCAAAAATCTGAATCCATGTCCCTGCTCCAATCCTTCAGCCACATTCTCATTCTGTTCCTTTACTCACTGTCATGTGGCACAGGGAGCAATCCCAAGATTACTACCTTTGAGGTCCTGCTTCTTAGCTTCCTTCCTAACTCCCTCTATTCTGCTTTCAGGACCTCCACTCTTTTCTACCTATGTGTTTGGTACCAATAGGTACCACGACCTCTGGCTGCTCACCCTCCCATTTCAGGATATTGTGTATGTGCTCAGAAATATCATGAACCCTGGCACATAGGAGGCAAACTATCATCTGTGTTTCTTTTTCACATCCCCAAAATCGCCTATCTGTCTTTCTATCTATAGAATCCACTACTACCACTGCCCTTCTCTTCCATTCCCTGCCTCGTTGGGCCACTGTTTCTTCCCCAGGTAGGTCGCCCCCCCCACAACAGCACTCAAACTGGAGCACTTATTGTTAAGGGGGACAACCACAGAGATGCCCTCCACAATCTGTTGCCCTCCCTTCCTTCTAATGGTCACCCACTTACTTGTCTCCTGTAGCCCCGGGGTAACTGTCTGCCTGTAGCTCCTGTCTATCACCTCCTCCCTCTCCCTAACAAGCCGAAGATCATCGAGCTGTGGCTCCAGTTTCCTAACTTAATTTCTAAGGAGCTACAGCTCGATACACCTGGCACAGATGTGGCCATCAGGCAGGCTGGAAGTCTCCTGGACATCCCACATCTGACACCCAGTATGGAAAACTGTCCTCTCCGTCATACCCACGATATTCTTGATGGGGGGGAGAAAAAGTTAACCTACCTTGCCTTGGCTCATCCTCGCCAAAGCTCCAATGAGCCAAAGCCCTACTACTCTGACTTACACTACTCCGATGACTGCTTGCTAGGCAGTGTCTCTCTTTTATTTTGGAGTTTTCTCAAACGTCCTTGTGTGATGATGAGCTACTGTGTCTGCACACTTCTCCACGAACTGTGAAAAGCTCACTCTTTCTTTGAATTGATTGGTCTGCTGCTAATGCGCCAAGCCCTGCAAAATGCTCCTTTTTTAAAACTTTTCTCCCTGTGACCTGTGTGAAGCTGTCTCTCTCTTTGAACCAATTGGTCCACCATTAATATCCTTCAAAGCCTTTCTTATTTAATGTAACAATTCTATATGATTCCATCACCTTTTGTGGCAGTACATTCCAGATATCAACTATTCTCATGATACCCATAAGATTCCATTTAAATCTCCTACATCTCGCCTTAAAGCTATGCCCTCTTGTTTTTGATCTGCCTGCTACCGAGAAAAGATTTTGACTATCAAACCTATCTATGACTCTCATTATCTTAAAGATTTCAGAATCAGAATCAGGTTTACTATTACTGGCATGTGTTGTGAAATTTGTTAACTTAGCAGCAGCAGTCCAATGCAATACATAAAATAGAAGAAAAAAACAAAATAAAATATCAGAATAAATAAATAATAAATTAATTACAGTGTATGTATATTGAATAGATTGAAAATCCTGCAAAAGTGGGAATAGTATATATTTTAAAAGTGAGGCTGTAGCCAAGGGTTCAATACCTCCTACCTGATAGTAACAATGAGAAAAGGGTATGCCCTGGGTGTTGGAGGTCCTTAATATTGGACGCTGTCTTTCTCAGACACCGCTCCCTGAAGATGACCTGGGTACTTTGTAGACTAATACCCAAGATGGAGCCGACTAAATTTACAATCCTGTGCAGCTTCTGTTGGTCCTGTGCAGCAGCCCCCCTACACCAGACTGTGATGCAGCCTGTCAGAATGCTCTCCACGGTACATCTATAGAAGGTTTTGATTGTATTTGTTGACATACCAAGTCTCTTCAAACTCCTAATGAAGTATAGTCACTGTCTTTCCATCTTTACATAGAACACAGAAACATAGAAAAAACTACAGCTCAATACAGGCCCTTCAGCCCACAATGCTATGCCGATTATGTACTTACTTTAGAAATTACCTAGGGTTATCCATAGCCCTCTATTTTTTCAAGCTTCATGTACCTAAACAGGAGTCTTTTAAAAGACCCTATCGTATTTCGTACTTTTTTTTAAGGATTATATGGGTCGGCACAACATGGAGGGCTGAAGGGTCTGTACTGTGCTGTAGTGTTCTATGGTTCTATGGTATCCGCCTTCACCACCATCACCAACAGCCCATTCCATGCACTCACCACACTGCGTAAAAAACTTACCCCTGACATCTCCTCTGTACCTACTTCCAAGCACCTTAAAACTGTGCCCTCTCATGATAGCCATTTCAGCACTGGGGAAAAAGTCTCTGACTATCCACATGATCAATGTCTGTCATTATCTTATACACCTCTATCAGGTCATCTCTCATCCTCCCATCGCTCCAAGGAGAAAGGGCCAAGTTCACTCAACCTATTCTCATTAGGCATGCTCCCCAAACCAGGCAACATCATTGTAAATCTCCTCTGCACCCTTTCCATAGTTTCCACATCCTTCTTGTAGTGAAGTGACCAGAACTGAGCACAGTACTCCAAGTAGGGTTTGACCAGGGTCCTATATAGCTGCAACATTACCTCTCAGCACGGAAACTCAATCCCATGGTTGATGAAGGCCAATGCACCGTATGCTTTCTTAACCACAGAGTGAACCTGCGCAGCAGCTTCGAGTGTCCTATGGACTCGGACCCCAAGATCCCTCTGATCCTCCACACTGCCAAGAGTCTTACTATTAATACTATATTCTGCCATTATATATGACCTACCAAAATGAACCACGTGGCACTTATCTGGGTTGAACTCCATCTGCCACTTCTCAGCCCATTTTTGCATCCTAACAATGTCCCGCTGTAAACTCTGACAACCCTTCACACTATCCACAACACCCCTAACCTTTGTGTCATCAGCAAATTTACTGACCCATCCCTCCACTTCCTCATTCATGTCATTTATAAAAATCACAAAGAGAAGGGATCCCAGAACAGATCCCTGAGGAAGTCCACGAATCACCAACCTCTATGCAGAATATGACCCGTCTACAACCACTCTGCCTTCTGTGGGTGAGCCAGTTCTGGATCCACAAAGCTAGGTCCCCTTGGATCCCATGCCTCCAGATTTTCACTATAAGCCTTGCATGGGGTACCTTGTCAAGTGCTTTACTGAAATCCATTTACACTACACCTACTGCTCTACCTTCATCAACGTGTTTGGTCACATACTCAAAAAGTTGAATCAAGTGCGTAAGGCACAACTTGCCTTTGACAAAGCCAGGTTGACTACTCCTAATATTATGCCTCTCCAAATGTTCATAACTCCTGCCTCTCAGGGTCTTTTCCATCAACTTACCAACCACTGAAGTAAGACTCACCAGTCTATAATTTCCTGGGCTATCACAATGCCCTTTCTTGAATAAGGGAACAACATCTGCAATCCTCTGGAACCTGCTTTGTCCCCATTAAGGTGCAAAGATCATTGTCAGAGGCTCAGCAATCTCCTCCCTGGCCTCCCACAGTAGCCTGGGGTACATCTCGTCTGGTCCTGGAGACCTATCCAACTTGATGCTTTCCAAAATCTCCAGCACATCCTCTTTCTTAATGTCCATATGCTCAAGCTTTTCAATCCACTGTAAGTCTTCCCTACAGTCGCCAGGATACTATTCTGTAGTAAACAGCGAAGCAAAGTATTCATTAAATACATCTGCTATCTCCTCTGTTTCCATACACACTTTTCCACCGTCACACTTGATTGGTCCTAGTCTCTCACATCTTATCCTCTTGCTCTTCACATACTTGTAGAATGCCTTGGGGTTTTTCTTAATCCTGTTCGCCAAGTCCTTCTCATGGCCCCTTCTAGCTCTCCTAATTTCATTCTTAAGTTCCTTCCTGCCAGCCTTCTAATTTTCGAGAACTCTATCATTACCTAGGTTTTTGAACCTTCCTTAAACATTTCTTCTTAACTAGATTTTCAACTGCATTTTTACAAAATGGTTCCTGTACCCTACCAACCCTTCCCTGTCTCATTGGAATGTACCTATGCAGAACGCCCACGCAAATAACCCCTGAACATTTTCCACATTTCTGTTGTATATTTCCCTGAGAACATTTGTTCCCAATTTTTGCTTCCAAGTTCCTGCCTGATAGCTTCATATTTCCCCTTACTCTAATTAAACACTTTCTTAACTTGTTTGTTCCTATCCTTCTCCAATGCTATAGCAAAAGAGGTAGAATTGTGATCACTATTCCAAAATGCTCTCCCACAGAGAGACCTGACACCTGACCAGGTTCATTTCTCAATTCCAGATCAAGTACAGCCTCTCCTCTTGTAAGCTGATCTACATATTGTGTCAGGAAAGCTTCCTGAACACACCTAACAAATTCCACCTCATCTAAACCCCTTCCTGTAGGGAGATACCAATCAATATTTGGGAAATTAAAATCTCCCACCACGACAACCCTGTTATTATTACACCTTTTCAGAATTTGTCTCCCTATCTGCTCCTCGATGTTTCTGTTACTATTGGGTGGTCTATAAAAAATACCCACTAAAGTTATTGACCTCTTCCTGTTTCTAACTTCCATCCAGCAAGACTCAGTAGACAATCCCTCCGTGACTTCCTTCTTTTCTGCAACCGTAACACTATCTCTGATCAGCAGTGCCACTCCCCCACCTCTTTTGCCTCCTTCCCTGTCCTTTCTGAAACATCTAAAACCTGGCACTTTAAGTAACCATTCCTGCCCCTGAGCCATCCTAGTCTCTGTAATAGCCATAACATCATAGATCCAATTTCTGATTCATGCTCTAAGCTCATCCGCTTTGTTCGTGATGCTTCTTGCATTAAAATAAGCACATCTCAAGCCATCATTCTGAGTGTATCCCTTCTCTATTTCCTAATGGGAACAAGTTAGTGATCTTGACTCCCAGGAACAAGAAACTGCTCACTCTGATCACCTGCTCTCAGACTCCTTCACTTCAGTGAAAACAATCCTGGTAAGTCTTCCTTCTACTTTCCCCAGTTCTATTACATTGTTGTATTTTGGTCTAGATAGTGCAGAAACTTCTATGTTACTTTTAGGTAACAATTTCCAGAATTTTTCATCAATGTAGTCACATCCTCCCTGTAGTGTAGTAAAGGGAACTGTGCTGAATACTGCAATTATGGCCTAAACAGTGTTTTATAAAGTCCCAACTCATATATTCTAAGACCTATGAAGGCAGATATGCCTCTGTCTTCTTTGCCACCATATCCACATGTATTGCCACTTCCAGTGATCTAGTGTGACACAGTTATACTACAGAGTGAATTATGCACCCTCTCTGTCTGTTCATTAGCATTCCTTAGTGCCCTGCCATTCAACTTTGCTGGTGATCCAGTTATATGGCACACGATCGAAAACTTTCTGGACAATTTCTTACTCAATATTTACTGTATTGCTCTCATTAACTCAATCTGTTATCTCATCAAACAATTCCATTAAGCTGTTTGCTAACCATGTAAATTTTTGTACAATGGAGAATATATGGAATGTTTTGGAATTTCCATCCATATCATGTGACATCTTGTTCCATATTTTGCCACCTAATTGTTTGCTTCTATCATACCTGTGAATATTTATACAACAAAGAATATTTCAGTTGCTCTAATTTATTACTCTGTAGGGAACTGCAAGTCTGAAAAAAATCAAACATGGCATGTGGTTACCAGTGGCAAGGCCAACACAGAGTCATAAAATTGTTCAGCACAGCAGTAGGTCCTTCAAATCCTCATGTCTGAGCTACGAACCAACCAATCTGCTGGAGGAATTCAGTGGGTCAACAGCAACTGTGGCATGAAAGGAATTGCCTACATTTCCAGTTGAAACCCATGTCTGTTTCAACCTTTTAGTCCTTATACATGGATCCTACTTGTCCACATCAGGCCTGTATCCCACACAATGCCTATTTATCTCTGTCCAAATGTAATATTATATCAAATTCCTCGAACAGGATAAGGTTTACACAATAATGAGAGACATTGATCATGTGGATAGTCAAAGGCTTTTTCCCAGGGCTGAAATGGCTAGCAAGAGAGGGCATAGTTTTAAGCAGGAGATGTCAGGGGTATGTTTTTTATGCAGAGAGTGGTGAGTGTGTGGAATGGGCTGCCGGCAGCAGTGGTGGAGGCGGAAGCAATAGGGTCTTTTAAGAGATTCCTGGATGGCTTCATGGAGCTTAGAAAAATAGAGGGCTGTGGGTAAGCCTAGGTAGTTCTAAGGTAAGGACGTGTTCGGCACAGCTTTGTGGGCTGAAGGGTGTGTATTGTGTTGTAGGTTTTTTATGTTTCTATGAACTCATCTAACAGTGAGTTCCAGATATCAGCAACACTCAGAACAGGTTTCTTATCATCGGCACGTGATGTGAAATTTGTTAATTTAGCAGCAGCAGTTCAATGCAATACATAAGTTAGCAGAGAGAAAAAAAATAAACAAGTAAATCAATTATGTATACAGTATTGAATAGATTTTTAAAAAAACATGCAAAAACAGAAATACTGTATATTAAAAAAAGAAAGTTAGTGTCCACAGCTTCAATGTCCATTTAGGAATCGGATGGCAAAGGGGAAGAAGCTGCTCCTGAATTGCTAGGTGTGAGCCTTCAGGCTTCTGTAACTCCTGCCCGATAGTAACTGGTAACTGATGGTAAAAGGGTATGCCCTGGGTGCTGGAGGTCCTTAATAATAGACGCTGCCTTTCTGAGACACCGCTCCCTGAAGATGTCCTGGGCACTTCGTAGGCTAGTGTCCAAGATGGAGCTGACTAGATTTACAACCTTCTGCAGCTTCTTTCGGTCCTGTGTGGTAGCCCCTCCATTCCAGACAGTGATGCAACCTGTCAGAATGCTGTCCACGGTACAACTATAGAAGTTTTTGAGTGTATTTGTTGACATGCCAAATCTCTTCAAACTCCTAATAAAATATAACCGTTGTCTTGCCTTCTTTATAACTACGTCAATGTGTTGGGACAAGGTTAGATCCTCAGAGATCTTGACACACAAGAACTAAAAATTGCTCACTCACTTCACTTCTGATCCCTCTATGAGGGTTGGTATGTGTTCCTTTGTCTTACCTTTCCTGAAGTCCACAATCAGCTTTTTCATCTTACTGATGTTGAGTGCCAGGTTGTTGCTGCAGCACAATTCTACTAGTTGGCATATCTCACTCCTGTATGCCCTCTTGTCACCACCTGATTCTACCCACAGTGGTGGTATAATCAGCAAATTTATAGATGGTATTCGAGCTATGCCTAGCCACACATTCATGTGTATATATAAAGTAGAGCAGTGGACTAAGCACACACTCCTGAGGTGTGCCAGTGTTGATTGTCAATTAAGAGAATATGTTATTACCAATCCACACATACTGTGGTCTTCCAGTTTGGAAGTCGAGGATCCAATTGCAGAGAGAGGTACAGAGGCCCAGGTTCTGCAACTTCTCAATCAGGATTGCGGGAATGACGATATTAAATGTTGAGTTATAGTTGATGAACAGCATCCTGACGCAGGTGTTTGTGTTGTCCATGTGGTCTAAAGCCGTGTGGAGAGCCATTGAGATTGTGTCTGCCGTTGACCTATTGTGGTGATAGGCAAATTGCAATGGGTCCAGGTCCTTGCTGAAGCAGGAGTTCAGTCTTGTCATAACCAACCTCTCAAAGCATTTCATCACTATTGATGTGAGTGCTACCGGGCAATAGTCATTAGGGTAGCCCACATTATTCTGCTTAGGCACTGGTATAATTGTTGCCTTTTTGAAGCAAGTGGGAATTTCTGCTTGTAGCAGTGAGAGGTTGAAAACGTCCTTGAATAGTCTTGCCAGTTGGTTGGCACAGGTTTTCAGAGCCGTACCCGATACTCCATCAGGACCTTCCGCCTTGCGAGGGTTCACTCTCTTTAAAGACAGTCTAACATCAGCCTCTGAGACGGAGATCACAGGGTCAGCAGCGATCTTCACAGCTGTAGTTGTGTTCTCCCTTTCAAAACGGGCATAGAAAGTGTTGAGTTCATCTGGTAGTGAAGCATCACTGTTATTCACACTATTGGGTTTTGCTTTGTAGAGTTGCTGTGCATCTAAAATCGCCTCCAACCTCATTTGAAATCGTCTCTTCGCCCTTGAAATAGCCCTCCACAAATCATACCTGGATTTCTGGTACAGGCCTGGGTTGTCAGACTTGAATGTCACAGATCTAGCCTTCATCAGACGACGTACCTCCTGGTTCATCCATGGCTTTTGGTTTAGGAATGTACAGTAAGTCTTTGTTGGCACACACTCATCCACACAGGTTTTAATGAAGTCAGTAACAACTGCAGCTTACTTATCCAGATTCAAAGATGAATCCATGAATACAGTCCAATCCACCGATTCAAAGCAATCATGTATATGCTGCTGTGCTTCCTTTGTCCAAACTTTCTTGGTCCTCACTGCTGGTGCTGTAGTCTTCAGTCTCTGCCTATACTCAGGGAGTAGAAGTACAGCCAGGTGATCAGACTTCCCAAAGTGAGGGTGTGGAATAGCAGGGTAGACATTCTTGATAGTGGTGTAGCAGTGGTCCAGTGTGTTGGTTCCTCTAGTATTGCAAGTGATCTGTTGATGGTAATTGCTTAGTGATTTTTTTTCAGATTGGCCTTGTTAAAATCTCCCAAAAAGATGGTGAAGGCATTAGGGTGTTCTGTTTCGTGCATGTTGACCCCATTACTCGGATCATCTAAAGCCTGAGGTGGAATGTAAACTGCTTTCAAAATGATCCCAGAGAACTCTCGTAAAAAGGATGGCACTTAACTGCTAGATATTGCAGGTCTGGAGAGCAGAATTGGGACAGCACTGATATTTGAAGAGTTGATCATGAGGCATACTCCTCCACCTCTGCTTCTGAGAGACTCTATAGATCTATCCTGACGGTGTATAGTAAACCCGTCGATCTGAATCGCTACATCTGGTATGAAAGGGATTAACCAGGATTCCGTGAAACAAAGGACACACGTGGTCCTAAGGTCCCTCTGATTCAGCACCCTGGCTCTGAGATCATTGATTTCATTCACCAGAGACTGCACATTTGCCAGCAAGATAGTCAATACAGGGAGCTTAATAACCTGCTTCCTTAAACACACTTGTAACCCCGATCTACAGCCACGCTTCCTCCGAGATGTCCTCTGTGGGCACTTCCGACCACAAACAATGTTGTTTCCATCATTTGCAGCAATATTTTGTTTAAATGCATTAAGACATCTTTGCTGACTGTACTAACATTACTAGTAACTAACTGTACTAAAACTAACATTTTAGCTGTAACAGGCTGAAACGGGAATATTTAATTGTATTCATTGAGAGAACTGCTGCTACTCGAGTTGCCCCTAGGTGTATCCCCTATAAAGCTCCTTCTTCTTGCCTTAAGTCTACTGTGTGCCCTCTTAATTTTCATACCCCTATCATAAGGAGAAAGATTCTGACCATCTACCTTACCTATGCATCTCATAATCTTTTAGGCTTCTAATAGGTCATCCATTAGTCACATTCGCTCCGGGAAAAACTGGCCCAGATTATCCAATCTCTCCCTGTAACTAAAATCCTTTAATCCAGGTAACATCCTGGTTCATCTCCTCTTCACTCTCTCCAGCACATTCACATTTTCCTATGATGAACCATGGCAGTCCAGGTAGTAAAGAAACTTGTGTATTGCTCTTTAGACAGGGAGTTCCAGGACTTATGGCCAATAATAGTGAAAGAATGGCAATATATTTGCCAAGTCAGGAGATTTGTAATTTGAAGGGTAACTTAGAAGGGCTTTCACATGCCTTTGCATTTTCTGTGCTCACTTTCTGAAGTACTGAATTGGAAAGTGCAGTCAGAGAAACCCCGATGAGTTATCTCCATACATCTTGTAGATTCTATGAACTACAGCAGCAAATGCTAATGTTACAGGGAGGGGATATTCTGTGTGGTTAATCAATATGTTGTTTTGTCCTAAGCACCATTGAGCTTTTTGAATATTTTGAATATTGATGGAGTTGCATTTATTTGGACAAGTGAGGAGCAGCACTATTCACTTTTGATAGCTTTAAGGAAACAAAGGCTCATTCAGTTCAATAATCCAGACCTAGAAATCCCATCATGCAATCCAGCTTAATTTTTGAGAACTGCGGCATCATCACTAGAATTGGAAACAGTAGTTTGCATTGAGATTTTTGATAGTTCTGTTCATAACTTCCACAACAAGTTGACAATGTATTGTTCCTATAAAAACAACATGTTTCCTTGAAAAAGGATCAAGTGCTTTCACAGCATTATGATGAATAAACTCTTCATGGGTTTCCACCCAAGTACAGGTATCAATTTTACCAACATTTTGATGAAGATGGTAGTATTTATTATCAAAACGTCAATTAAAATTGATATCTGTCCCGGCTGGAAGCCTGCAAAGAGTTTATTCGTAAATATGTTTCATTACTTAAAATGTAAGCTTATTAATCGTTGTGTTCTTGTGAGTTCCCAGAATGCTGTTCAGTATCATTTGAATATCTATAAATGTTTACCCTCAGTGTCTATACATTCAACCGTTTCTGGCATAATTTATCCATTTCTGTTTAACACTCCAAGTTTGTGAGTGAGACAATAATAAGCTTCTGTTATTGTGCAAGTTTGCCGAGTCGGGAGATGGGCTAACATAATGTTTGATTTGGCATCTCTGGCTCTAATGTCAATAAGACTTTTGCTTTGTTCACTTTGGAAGTGCATTCAGATTCCCCCAAAGGAAACACTTTCCTCACCACACCATTCAGTGTAATTGAAATACCAGAGGTTATTGGGGCAAATCTATCAAAATTCTTGCCAGTAATTTTAGATTTTTCTTCATGGATAAAAATACAGATGACAGAATTAATATTTTTCATGTAAAGGCTGATGGAGATGCACAACTAGATGGTCAGTGTACTGATAGGCTTGCCTCACTGAATGGCAGAAATAGCAAAGGATGCAGAATATATCCTCAAGTTAACACAGGTTTTTTTTGTGGACCCTTTCAACCAGAATTCCATTGTGAGGAATGCACACACTTCATTATTGAGTAGTACTAACAATCCCGTCATAAAGCATTTCCTGTTTTGGTTGACAGCGGTTATAAAGGAACCAAGTTTTGCTGCCTCTACTAAGTTTTCCATTATCCAGCTGGAGCTCTGACTCAGCCACATCTAGGTAATTTACAACTCTTTAAAAGCAATATACCATTGGAGAACAACTTGATGATTTCACTGAGCAGAGAAGTTCCAGTTGTAAGTACTGTATATTATACTTCTCAGAGGATAAAGGAATTGTGCCCATGAGTGCTTCCAATTCTACACGGGCAAAAGGAGGATGCACAGCTGCAGTCCTGTTTGGGCAAAAAATGTGGGAGCATCACCAGGCAAGATTCCCTCCATATTGCAGATAATCCTCTCTTGGTAATATATTGCCATTCTGAACACAATACCTGGAGTATTGTGTTCAGTTTTGCTCTCCAAATTTGAGGAAGGACATTCTTGTTATTGAGGGAGTGCGGCGTAGGTTCACGAGGTTGATTCCCGGGATGGCAAGACTGTCATATGTTGAAAGATTGGAGTGACTGGACTTGTATACACTGGAATTTAGAAGGATGAGAGGGGATCTGATTGAAACATATAAGATTATTAAGGGATTGGACACGCTAGAGGCAGGAAACATGTTCCCGATGTTGGGGGAGTCCAGAACCAGAGGCCACAGTTTAAGAATAAGGGGTAAACCATTTAGAATGGAGTTCAGAAAAAACTTTTTCACCCAGTTAGTTGTGGATCTATGGAATGCTCTGCCTCAGAAGGCAGTGGAGGCCAATTCTCTGGATGCTTTCAAGGAAGAGTTAGATAGAGGTCTTAAAGATAGCAGAGTCAAGGGATATGGGGAGAAGGCAGGAACTGGGTACTGATTGTGAATGATCAGCCATGATCACATTGAATGGCTGTGCTGGCTCAAAGGCCAAATGGCCTACTCCTGCACCTATTGTCTATCATCTATTATCTTTCTTCATACCTCCATAACCAACAGAATCAAGTGAATATCTTCCCCAAACATACTCTAGTGGTTTAAGAAGGAGGTTCACCACTACTTTCGTAAAGGCAATGGAGGATAACAACTTCTCAGAACAATTAATGGAGAAGATGTGTCCCAACCCCCCTTCACCAACTCACCCCATCCTATCCTTACACTTTTTTTCATGATCAGAGTCCCATTATGACTACAAAGAGCTGACTCTGAGGAAAGAACTGCAGATACAACACCTGTGATGTAAGTGGGGTGGGGGGGAAGTTCTGTTGTTTGGATCAAATTCGGTTAAAATGGTAGTAGAACATCTGTGTGCCAAAAAGCTGTTGGATTATAGACAATAGACAATAAGTGCAGAAGTAGACCATTCAGCCCTTCGAGCCTGCACCGCCATTCTGAGATCATGGCTGATCTTCTACCTTCAATACCCAGTTCCTGTCTTGTCCCCATATCCCTTGATTCCCCTATCCATAAGATACCTATCTAGCTCCTTCTTGAAGGCATCCAGACAATTGGCCTCCACTGCCTTCCTAGGCAGTGCATTCCAGACCCCCACAACTCTCTGAGAGAAGAAGTTTTTCCTTAACTCTGTCCTAAATGACCTACCCCTTATTCTCAAACCATGCCCTCTGGTACTGGACTCTCCCAGCATCTGGAACATACTTCCTGCCTCTATCTTGTCCAATCCCCTAGTAATCTTATATGTTGCAATCAGATCCCCCCTCAATCTCCTTAATTCCAGCATGTAAAAGCCCAGTGTCTCTAACCTCTCTGCGTAAGACAGTCCAGACATCCCAGGAATTAACCTTGTGAGTCTACGCTGCACTTCCTCTATAGCCAGGATGTCCTTCCTTAACTCTGGAGACCAAAACTGTACACAGTACTCCAGGTGTGGTCTCACCAGGGCCCTGTATAAATACAAAAGAATTTCCTTGCTCTTGTACTTAATTCCCTTTGTAATAAAGGCCAACATTCTATTAGCCTTCTTCACTGCACTTGCTCATTCACCTTCAGTGACTGATGAACAAGTACTCCTAGATCTCTTTGTATTTCTCCCTTACCTAACTCTACACCTTTCAGATAATAATCTGCCTTCCTGTTCTTACTCCCAAAGTGGATAACCTCACACTTATTCACATTAAACATCATCTGCCAAGTATCTGCCCATTCACTCAGTCTATCCACGTCACCATGAATTCTCCTAACATCTTCATCACAACTTCCTGACGGTTTGCCAAGTTCAGACCATTGATGTCCATCTTTGCTCTGTTAAAAATACAAGTCAAAATGTTCCTAAAGGTAAATAATACTGACGGTGCAAAGGAGGACCGCAAAACTAGTAATACTGCAGACATGTGAGATATTGATGTGTTTATTTGCACCACAAATTATGGATAAAATCTATTGCAAAGATGTTATAAAAGTTCTGACAATTCAACCTCGCACGTTCAAAGATTTTTGATAGTTTAAGTTCACGTTTATTGCATTTCAACCATAAACATGTACACCACCAAATGAGACAACATTCCTCCAGACCAAGATGCACAATACAGCACATATGACTCACACACAAAAAATATAAAGAAGTATTACAGGTTTCCCCAGCAATCCAAAGGTAGAGCATTCCTATGAAACCGTTTGTAATTTGAAATGTCATAAATCGAAGAGGCAATTACCATTAATTTATATGGGAAAAATTTTTGAGGATTCCCAGATCCAAAAAATAACCTACTAAATCAAAGCAAATAATACATACAACCTAAAATAACACTGACACATAGTAAAAGCAGGAATTATATGATAAATGCACATCCTATATAAAGTAGAAATATTGTAGGTACGGTGTAGTTTCACTTATCAAACTCAAGAAGACAGCAAGCCAAAATCGATTTGGAGAATAAAATCGGCACGTACACACATGCGCAAACAACTGCCTGCACAAGACTTCACAGTCATTGTAGTCTTTCTCGGGGTAAACACACATATAAGGCGAGCGTCTTTTTTTCGTAAAAGTGAAAATCCTCTTTGGTTAGTGAAAACAGGTACTAATGTAGGTCTTTCGTAACAGCGAGTTGTCGTAAAGTGAACGTTCGAAAAGCGGGGGCCACTGGTACCACAAATAAATTAACAAATAATAAGGTGCATATACGGTACAAGTTAAAAAGTAAACAAGTATACTGGCACTTCATGCATGATGGGACTCAGGTAGTGGTAGGGAATTCAGTAGTTTCATGGCCTGGGATTTGAAGCTGTACCCCATCCTAACAGTTCTTGTCCTAATGCTATGATACATCCTGTCTGATATTAGGGGATTAAAGGGTTTGTTAGATAGATGGGAGGGATCACTGACAATGCTAAAGGCCCTGCATACACAGTGCCCCTGAGAAATATCTCTCATTGATTGGTGCTGCTGTGCTTTCTTGACCAAAGAGGTAGTGTTGAGGGACCAGTTGAAATTATCTGTTATGTGCACTCCCAGAAACCTGGTGCTCCTAACTCTCTCCATTGAGGAACCAGGTATGTGTAGTGAGGAGTGGTCAGCCTGCACCTTCCTAAATTCCACAATCATCTCTTTGATATTGTCCATATTGAGACCCAAGCTGCTGTACTTGCACCATTCTATCAGCCGCATAATCACCTCTCTGTATACCATCTCGTCATTGTTGATGAGGCCAGTCACTGTTGTGTCATCAGTGAAATTGATTTGTTTGGAACTGGATTTGGCAATGCAGTCATTCATCAGCAGTATGAGCAGCAGCAGACTGAGTACAGAGCATTGGGAAGTGCCAATGCTGGTTAGCATGTGTAACCAGGGCCAAGTTCAAGTTTAATTTTATTATCTTAGACATATATACTCAGGGTTTATATTCCACAAAATTTTGCTTTTTGCAGCAGGAACACAGTACATTCCAAATATGACAAACAGGAGTTAATGTAACCTTAACATCAATTATAAGTAATTTACTTGGCAAAATAAATATAATGACACCAATGTAAATTGAGAGTCTGATTTATATAGTTTGAGGTAGGATTAGGGTTTTCAGATCAGTTCAAGAACCTGATGGCAGTGGGGAAGGAGCTGTTGTTAAACCATGAATGGGTTTTCAGGCTCCAGTATTTGACTGAGTTCCCTACACTCTGCATTCCTGTGCATTGAAGTTTCCATACCTGGCCGGGATACAAACAGTCAGAATGCTTTCCATACATCTGTAGTTTTGTCAGAGTCTTCAATGATATGTCAAATCTCCTGAAAGTAGAAACACTGGGGCATCTTCTTTATGGTTGCCTCTTTGTGATGCACTTAGGATGACTCCTCCAAGATGAACTAGAAGTAGCTCATCCTTTCCACCACAAACCCTTCATTGAGGACTAGTGCATGTTCAGCTTCCTTCCACTCTCTAAAAACATAGAAAACCTACAGCACAACACAGGGCCTTCAGCCCACAATGCTATGCCAAACATGTACTTACTTTATAAATGATCTAGGGTTATCCAAAGCACTTTACTTTTATAAGTTTCATGTACCTATCCAGGAGTCTCTTAAAAGGCCCTATCATACCTACAGTCGCCGACAGCCCATTCCACGTACTCACCACCCTCTGCATAAAAAACTTACGCCTGACATCTCCTCTGTACCTGCTTCCAAGCACCTTAAACCTGTGCCCTCTCGTACCAGCCATTTCAGAACTGGGAAAAAGCCTCTGACTATCCACATGATCCTCAATGTCCACAATCAGTTCATAGAACATAGAACATAGAATTCTATAGCACATTACAAGCCCTTCAGCCCACAAAGCTGTGCTGAACATGTCCTTACCTTAGAACTACCTAGGCTTACCAATAGCCCTCTATTTTGCTAAGCTCCATGTACCTATCCATGAGCCTCTTAAAAGACCCTATCGTTTCCGCCTCCACCACCACCACTGGCAGCCCTTTCCATGCACACACCACTCTTTGTGTAAAAAACGTACCCCTGACATCTCCTCTGTACCTACTTCCAAGCACCTTAAAACTATGCCCTCTCATACTAGCCATTTCAACCCTGGGAAAAAGCCTCTGACTATCCACAGGATTAATGCCTCTCATAATCTTGTACACCTCTATCAGGTCACTTCTCATCCTCCGTCGCTCCAAGGAGAAAAGGCCGAGTTCACTCAACCTGTCTTCATAAGGCATGCTCCCCAATCCAGGCAACATCTTTGCAAATCTCCTCTGCATCCTTTCTATGGTTTTTATGTCCTTCCTGTAGTGAGGCGACCAGAATTGAGCATAGTGCTCCAAGTGGGGTCTGACCAGGGTCCTATATAGCTGCAACATTACCTCTCAGCTCTTAAAGTAGTTTGCCAACCTACTCTGGAAACTGCCTAGAATTTCCTTAGCACATAGCCCTCTATTTTCCTAAGCTCCGTGTACCTGTCTAAGAGTCTCTTAGAAGACCGTGTTGTATCTGCCTCCACCATCATCACCAGCAGTGTGTTCCATACTTTTCAAAAGCTCCAGCACATCCTCTTTCTTAATGTCTATATGCTCAAGCATTTCAGTCTGCTGTAAGTTCCTTGGTTTTGCTAATCTTGTTATGACAACACCCAACCAGCGAACTTACCTCACTGATGTACACCTGCTCTTACCATCTGTAATTCTGCCAACAACAGTGGTATCATTGGCAAATGTATTGATGGTGTTAGAGCTGATTAACCACACAGTTGTAGAAACAGAGAGGGTCTAGCAGAGGGCAAAGCACACAGCCATGAGGTTTTTAATCTTAACAGATTGTGCTGTCACAGTGGGAAGTTGAGTATCTGATTGTAGCATCTTTGGTCTTAGAGCTTAATAATAGGTTTTGTGGGGATGATGATATAGAACATAGAGTTAATGAACAACAGCCTGACATACCTGTTCCTGTTGTGTAGGTGGGCCAGAGCAGAATAGAGAGCCAACCAGATAATATATATCTAAAATTAGAGAATTAGAGAAATTGAATTGGGTCCAGATTCATACAGAGACAGAAGATGATTCGAGCCATAAACAACCTTTGAAAATACTTCATTATTATAGGTGTAAGCATTACCAGATGGTAGAGGTTGAGACAGGTCTTCCAGCTCTTCTTTGCCTTTGAGATAATAAATATCTTCTTGAAGCAGATGGGAATATCAGACTGCAGAAGGAGAAGGCTGAAGATGTCCCTGACAGTTGGTCAGCACAGGGTTTTAGCTCCCAACCAGAAACAGCGTCAGGGTCTGACATCTTGCAAGGGTCTGCTCTCCTGAGGAATGTTCTGATGGCATTTTCCGACACTGAGATCACAGGGTCATTTTATGTTTATTTATTGATTTAACAATGCAGCCTGGAGCAGACGCTAATTGCCACCCATACCGGTACACATCAGGGTATGTCGTTATTCTCCCACTCAAAGTGTACAGAAAAGGCATTAAGCTCATCAAGGTGTTTATTATAAACACAAGAAAATCTGCAGATGCTGGAAATCCAAAACAATACACACACACACAAAATGCTGGAGGAACTCAGCAGGTCAGGCATCATCTATGAAATCACTCAATGTTCCGGGACTGGGAAGGAAAGAGGAAGACACCAGAATAAAATGTGGGGGGAGGGAAAGGAGGATAGATAGAAGGTGATAGGTAAAGTCAGGGGGTAGGAAAGGAAAAGGGCTGGAGATGATAGGAGAGGAGCGTGGATCATAGGCGAAAGGGAAGGAGGAGGAGGTACACCAGGGGCAGGTGAGAGGAGGTAAGATGCTGGAGTGAGTAACAATAAAAGAGAGGAGGGGGAGGGATTTTTTTTGCCAGAAAGCGAAATTGATATTCATGCCATCAGGTTGGAAGCTATCCAGATGGAATAAGGTGTTCTTCCTCCACCCTGGAATAGATATTGTGGCAATTTAGTTTATAGTTTTAAGTGCATAATTTGGAAACTAGAACAAGAGCAGATTTATTTTTAATTACATTTATAATTGTTGACTACAAGTATATTTCCTTGAAATAATTAGTAAATTTTTCATGTACTTAAGCAGTTAATTGGCAAAAGAAATTATGCTGTGTATGTAGTAGCTGGGAAGGGATTGTTAACTTTTTCAAAGGGAAAACAATGCTGAAGTGTGTGTGTGAGTGTGTGTGTGTGTGTGTGTGTGTGTGTGTGTGAGAGAGTGTGTGTGTGTGTGTGTGTGTGTGTGTGTGTGTAATTGTACTGTTGCTTGAGCATCAATTGATGACAATAAAAGAGGTTAGGTAGCTCTATCCCTATTTTTTGACTTGCTATGCAGTGATACATATAGATGTTGGCATTAATTCAAATAAGCACTGTAAATTTTGCAATCTGTTTAAGCAGTCTGCAGTGAACTTTGGAGTGAGCTAGAGGGGTCTGTGGATAAGGGCAGCCTGTCCTTTAAATGGAGAATCACCATTGATGGGACTTGTGGGTCTGAATAACCTGCATATTACCACACAATCTGATCGCAAGGCATTCAAGCCATACTGACGTGGCATGGTGTACTTCTAGCTGTGCAGTAGTTGTTTAACAAAGGCAGCAGATTGTGCCCAAAAGCTGTGGTTTATCTTAGTAAGGGAGGAAATGACTGGTAACTTCACTAGCTGCGTGTCTGATACAAGCCAAACATCAGATGCCAAGGTGAATTGTACACTGAAGTGCCGGGGCCAATTGCCCAATAGGTGTAATTTCACATGGAAATAGTCACTGGTACAATCTACCCCAGGGTGAAAAAAACTCTTCACATGTAATTTGCACTTTCAGAACACATGTTAATTGATCCAATTCCTATGTTTAATTGTCATCACTCTAGTCTAGTTCATCACTGTTACTTTGCCAGCTATTTACAATTCATTCATTTATCTCCTGCTCTCCTTCCTGTAGAACCTCTTGTCCAGCTTCCTCAGCAATGCCATATTTAAAATAAAATCCTCAGATCACAACTGTTTATTATTCCGCATCCAAATTGCCTCGATTTTTATTTCTCCTACTTTGACTGATGTGCTCTGTTTATTTTCTCCTAATGCAAACAACCTCAAGACACCTTACTTGCAAATGATGAACGTTACTGACACGTAGGTTAATTCTGCCGCTGTTAAATGAAATCTTGTTATCTCAGTAAAATTAATCAGTGTAGTTGCAAGCAAAAAGATGAAAATAATGATCCAGGTAAGGTTTCTGTTTAGTGTTGCCTACATCAAAAAATGCTCTTTCTAACAGTGTACATATTTCCCAACATGCAATGCTTTTCTTCCACTCTAAGAGTAATTGAGAACAGCAGCGTGTGTTGGTCTTAATCATTCAGCAGTTACACCAGTCAGGTCCTCAGAGAAAAGAAAATTCCCTCCCTGCCTGCAGAAACTGAAGTGGTGATAAATAATAAGCTAAGAGATGATTTCCATAACCAGCAAGAAACCTGATAGCCTGTAGGAGGCGGTTATGTTGCCAATGCATGTCTGCAGGACTGCCAGTAAATCACATTTTCAAAAACATTCTTTCCAGTGGAAACAAATTTTAAGGAAGCATAGTCCCTAAAGCGCTTTATTGATAGAAGACAGTGAATTGTTTCTGTTCTTTTTGCATTAGGTATGAGTGGGCAAATCTCATAGCGGAAAAAGTTGAAACTATTGAAGATATGCATAACAGATTGAAAACCAGTATTCAGTCAATGCAACTCCTGCACCAACAGGTAAAAGTACATAGAAAGATCCAATTTTAATACAATAAGTGATTAAATGCTCAATAAATATTGTTTGATTACCTTAAGTCTTAAGGAATTGCACTTTGTGAAGACAAACTGGGGTAGGACTTGCACAGTGAATGGTAGGGCAATGAAGAGTGTGGTAGAACAAAGGGATCTGGGAATACAGATCCATAATTCCTTGAAAGTGGCATCACGGGTAGATAAGATTGTAAAGAGAGCTTTTCGCACATTTGACTTCTTAAATCAAAGTGTGGGCTGAATGGCCTTAATCTGCTCCTATATCTTCTGGACTACGGTCTTATTGAGTACAGGAATTGGGACATTGTATTGAAGTTGTATTAAGATTTTGGTGAGGCCTAATTTGGAGTATTGTGCCCAGCTCTGGTCACCTACCACAGGAAGTTATCAATGAGGCTGAAAGAGTGCAGAGAAAATTTACAAGGATGTTGCAAGGCTTTGAGGACCTGAGTTATAGGAAAAGGTTGAATAGGTTATGGCTTTATTCCCTAGAAAGTAGAAGATTGAGGGGAAATTTAATAGAAGAATACAAAATAGAATGGGTGAATGTAATCAGGCTTGAGGTTAGGTGAGACTAGAACTAGAGGTCATAGAACACAGGTGAAAGGTGAAATGTTTAAGAGGAACCCCAGTGGGAGCTTCTTCACTCAGAGGGTGTTGAGAATGTGGGATGAGCTGCCAATGGAATGGTGAATGCAGGTTCAATTTCAACTTGTAAGAGAAATTTGGATGGATATACGGTGGGAGGGATATGAAGAGCAAAGGTCCTGATGCAGATCGATGGGGCTAGGCAGATTAATAGTTCAGTATGGACTAGATGGACAAAGGGCCTATTTCTGTGCTGTAGTGTTGACTCTATATTGTTTCACATTTCTTTACAGGAGACCATTGGGCTGTAGTACATTCTATGACTCTATGAATGAAGAGGGTTTGTTTTTAGGACTTAATATTCTGATTAACAGACGACTGACTAAATAGGTTTGAGGTAACGATGACCACTTACCTTGTATAAACCTAAATGAACTAGGCTGTAATAGATTTATATTACACAAACACCTACACTTGTAAATGTCCATCTAATTGATAACTATGGAAGTATTTGTATATCTATCTGTCACGTGCAGATGCAATAAGATTATGAAAAGCGGTTTCATAAATTGCTCTAAGATAGTTTTCTGGAAGGTTAGTTGGAAGAACATTTGTTTGCAGATTGTTTATCTGCTGTTCTTAACTGGAACAGATGCATAAGTCTGTGAGATCATATCTTTTTGTATAAAAGCATTCATAGAGCACAGAAACAGCCTAATTATATTTGCCAAAAGGCCACAAAATAGATCAAATCAAATCCTTCCAAATAATCCATGATAGCTTTTATGTACATCTGTATAACTCAACATCTCATCCAAAAGATGATTTGGGGTTGATGTATAATACAGCCTTTGTTAATTGTAGAGGTTGCACATGCAGACCACTTCAGAAATTAAATTCCATTGATTTTCATCTGCATCCAAGGAGCAGATGTGGTGACCGTTCTTCCCTAGAAACCCTTCCCTTCACCTTGATATTAAACTTCCTGTCTACCATAAAAAAGGACCATTAGATGAAAATTGCCCAGATGATATAAAGTGTAATTTTTAAACAAGGTCTAAACAATCTATCACTTGTACAATTCCTGCCCCATTTCACCATGAGAACAAATCTCCAAGCAGTAGTAAAAATGGAAGAGGAATCTGTTAACACTTCTTAATGGATTTGCTGTCCATTCACTTTTCTATCTCTCCCGTCAACCTAATCCAGAGAGGAAAATATAGCTTTAATTTTTTATTGCAGTATTGAAAATGTGTACTTCACACTGGTGACCCATTTGTCCAGAACTCCAATAATCATGCACAGAGTGGTGAACGACTGTGCCAGCTCTGAAAAAATATGAACACTGTCAATCGTGTAAAGCATTGGTGGTAAAGTGTTATATAATTTACAAAAATTATGAAACCACAAATTTCAGAATTGTGGTTTTTCAAGAGTTAAGGTTTATATAAAATGTTTATCTGAGTCCAAAGTTCTTCACTGAGATCAGTATTGGCAATAATTTTGTTTCTTCTTTATAGTTAAAAGAAATATCAGTAAAAATTTTATAACTAAAATGCTTTTTTATCCTCCTAATTTTAAATGCTGTTTCATATGATCCAATTGTATTGCTTATAATTCTGTCAGAGATTAGGTTTATATTTAAGTTATTTTCTATTAATTCGGAATGTCTGATTTTTGTCTTAAGTTAACAGAATCAGCTTAAGAGAGTTAATACGGCAGCATAGGAATAAGTCATTAGACTGTTTTGGGAATAAGAAGTGAAAGAGGCAAGTTGTGAAAGATTCACACTATAGGCCATCTCAGTAATTATCTGACATCTACAGATGGAGTCAGTTCTTAATCAAAAGAATGAATCATTACAGATATTGATTCAAACTAAGTTGTTTCAAATAATGAGGCCAGTCAAGTCAGTACAAATTCAGGAGGAAATTCTGCAAATTTGACTGCAGAGTCTTAGCTTAAATAATTTTAAATTACCTAATTTTACTTCATTGTTATAATTAAAACAGTATAAGGACTTTGTTAGAAAATTTGGGCTATATTTACAGATGAATATGTATAACATTAAGTTTACTATTAAAGTATTTAGATGGCTTTTTGAAATCTTTATAATTATTCTTATAATATTGAGGTAATTATAGAAATCAACAACTATCTTGAAAATTCATTTCAACCATAATTCCATATCTACAAACTGTGCTATTTCTCAGTGATACATTTTTATTTCTGAAGAATAGGGTAATTTTTTTTTAAAGAATAAGCCTTACCCCAACCATTCTAAATTACATCTGTATGTAATTCAAAATCTGAAACATAATGAAAAATAATTTCCTACTCTAGTCTTATTCCTTGTATGCAGGAATGCTTTAATAAATTTTACAACATCTTTTGCCTATTTTAAGATTTAAAGCATCTGTGTGCATGGAATGTAAGTAAATTGTTCAATAAAGTAAGTTCTCAGGTTTAAAAAAAACTATCAAAGCACAATGGTGCAATTTAGAGTACCTAAGATTTTCTTTCCTTAAAGACAAATGTAAAGACAACTTGAAGAGAGGCCTTTACTTGTTTACAGTCTATTATTAGCACCCTTCCCATTAAACTGTACCTTAATATTAGCATCCTTCATTTTAACAAAAGTTAATTACCTGCACCAGTTTGTGCACTTTTTACTCAAAAATTTAAAAAACTGGATAAAGAAGGGAATGACGGATTTATTCTTTTAATTTACCTTACATTTCCAAAAGAATTTAAAAACCCACATCTTTGCATAGCATTTATTCATTGTGTCCAAATGTATTTTACTATTACAAAATTTATGATTTCCTGATAAAGAAAAATGCAAGGAATAAAGGAGGAAATTTGTTGTAAGTACATGTGGATGGAAAGGTCGAAAAAGCATGTGTGTCTTTAACTCAAATGGAAACAAGTTTCAGATATAACAATTAAGCATGGAGACAGAGAAAGAGATATTGCAGAAAGAACAAAAAGAATCTCTGATAAGGTAAAACAGATAACATTAAGTGGTAAAAGCTATGGAATTGTAAGTCTGAAGGGTGTAGTAATAGGTTTCTATGATTCCATTCATTGAGTCCATGAAGGCATAAAAAAGCAATAGCAAGATCATTGATATGTGGAGTTCTCCAAGATTAATAGGGTGGTGTTAAGATCTAAGTTCACTGTTGAGTGAAAGGTGCTGTTTCTCTTATGTATGGTGAACTTCCATAGACTGATGTCAGTGACTTAGGACAGATGCCTTTAGCTTGGTGTTTCACAGAGGAAGACCATAACAGATTATTAACGTTTAGCATTAACCCAAAATGTGAAGCTTTTCCTCAAAGAGTCTGTGATATGGGTTTGAAATGATGGGCAGTGAGAAGACAGAAAGTAAAATGACATCTCCTACTGTTGCATGAGCAAGTGTCAGAGCATGTGGGTGGTAATTGGGTGGTCCACTCACAATGTTAAGGGGGAGAAAATATGTTTGATGATTTTGTCTTGTTAAAGGCAGAGGATAATCTATTGAATATGAGCCTCAATAGGAGCAAAAAATGGCTATATGCTCACTTTGTCAACCTCTACCATTCTGTAAGGTCACGTCCAATCTAAACTTTGGTCTCAAGGTTTTCCTGTCTGATCCAATTACTCTGGGATCAAAGTTCAAAGTAAATCTTTTTATCAGAGTACAAATATGTCATCACATGCAACCCTGAAATTTTCCTGCGAACATACTCAGCAAATCTATAGAATAATAACTATAACATGATCAATGAAAGATCAAGTAGAGTACAGAAGATAACAAACTCTGCAAATGCAAATATAAATAAGTTGCAAGAAATAACAAGAACATGAAATAACAAGATAAAGAGTCCTTAAAATGAGATCATTAGTTGTGGGAACATCTCAATGGATGGGCAAATGAGTGTAGTTATCTTCTTTTCTTCAATACCCTGATGGTTAAATTGTAGTAACTATTCTTGAGCCTGGAGATGCAAGCCCTGAGCCTCTTGTCCCTTCTACCTAATGACATAAGCGAGAAAAGAGCATGAGTGGTGAGGATCTCTGATGATGGATGCTGTTTTACTATGACAGTGTTTCATGTAGATGTGTGCGATAGTTGGGAGGGCTTTGCCCATGATGTACTAGGCCAAATCCACTACCTTCTGTAGGGTTTTCCATTCAAAGGCATTGCTGCTTCCATACCAAGCTGTGATGCAGATAGTCACTATACTCTCCACTGATGCTGTTATTCAGAAATCTAATTATTGGAGCCTTGAAATTAAAAATAACAAGATGACTTGACATACAAAGAATTCCAGAACTCCAAAGCCACAGAAGAAAAGAATTTCTCCTCATCAGGTGACAATGGTGACCACTAATCTTACAACAATGGTCCCTGCCTCTAGATTCTACCTCTCAAGAAAAGCATTATTAGAGCAGTGATGCTATGAAGCTCTCACAGAATCACATAAGCTTCAGAGAAATCACCTACCATTCTTCTGAACTCAACTTATTATAGTCTAATTCTACTCAATCTGTCCTCATGGGGCAATCTTCTCATCCAGGAATTAATTTGCAGAATCTTCACTCTATTATCCAATGTAAACCCATCTTTCTTTAAATAAGAAGAACATAACTTATGTCATATTCCATGTGTGATCTCCTGAAATTAGATAATAGTGTTTTGTACTGTATACTCATTGCAATTAAAGGCTATATGACATACTGATTGGTATTGTACCCACCTGCTGACATACAAACATAAAAAAAAGCAAAATACAGGCCCTTCAGCCCACAATGTTGTGCTGAACCCATAGCCCTCTATTTTTCAAAGCTCCATGTACCTATCCAGGAGTCTCTTAAAAGACCCTATTGTATTCGCCTCCACCACCGTTGCTGGCAGCCCATTCCATGCATTCACCACTCTCTGCGTAAAAAAACTTACCCCTGACATCTCCTCTGTACTTACTTCCAATCAGCTACTGGGAAAACCCTCTGACTATCCACACGATCAATGTATCTCAACTCAAAGGAGAAAAGGCCAAGTTCACTCAACCTATTCTCATAAAGCATGCTCCCCAATCTAGGCAACACCTTTGGAAATCTCTTCTGCACCCTTTCTATCGTTTCCACATCCTTCCTGTAGTGAGGTGACCAGAACTGAGCACAGTACTCCAAGTGGGTTCTGACCAGGGTCCTATATAGCTGTAATATTACCTCTCAGCACTTGAACTCAATCCCACGGTTGATGAAGACCAATACACCGTATGCCTTCTTAACCACACAGTCAACCTGCGCAGTAGCTTTTAGTATCCTATGGACTCGGACCCCAATCCCTCCATGGTGTCCTCCTTTTCTGCAGCCGTGACACTATCTCTGATCAGCAGTGCCATGCCCCCACCTCCTTTGCCTCCCTCCCTGTCCTTTCTGAAACATCTAAAGCCTGGTTCTCTAAGTAACTACTCCTGCCCCTGAGCCATTCTCGTTTCTGTAATGGCCACATCATCGTAGCTCCAAGTACTGATCCACACTCTAAACTCATCTGCTTTGTTCATGATACTCCTTACATTAAAATAGGCATATTTCAAACCATCAGTCAGAGCACGTCCCTTCTCTATCACCTGCCTATCCTCCCTCTCACGCCACCTACAAACTTTCTCTATTTGTAAGCCAACCGGCCCTTCCTCCATCTCTTCAGTTTGTTTTCCGATAACATTGCAGATAGCTCTCCACACGAGCATTAAATAGCCTCACATCATTTAAGTCTATTTGTCCGTTCTTCTTGTGTTGCATTTCCCACATGTTTCCCTATTCGTCATTTCGTTGCCCTTTCACTTCAACTGTCTGCATCTTTTTTACAGACACTTCATGCTTTCCTCATCAAAATATTTCACACCTACCTTTATGTCATCAGCAAATGTATAATGAAATTCAAGCCCTTCATCTAGAACAGTAATGTAGGGTATAAATAGCAACATCATTTTGGAAGGTGGCATCATCAGAGCAGATACAAAGGTGATTAGTACGCTATGAGAAGGGAAATGACTTGTAGGAAGTGCCACAGTGAAAATGAAAGCAAAGTAGCAGGGAGCCAGATGATTATTAGTCTATAGCCCATCACCAGAGACAAGTTAATAAATAGAAGAGAAGACAGAGATGGTCCATGTTTAGTTACTCATTTATTTGGAGGTACAGCATAGAAAAGGCCCTGTTGGCCTAGTAAGTCGTGCTACCCAGCAACCCACTTATTTAACCCTAGCCTAATCACAGGACAATTTCCAATGACCAATTAACCTACTAACCAGTACACTTTTTGACTCTGGGAGGAAACTGGAACACCCAGAGCAAACTAGAGTACCCGGAGGAAACCCATGGAAAGAGCGTACAATCTCCTTACAGGGGATGCCGGAATTGAACTCTGAACTCCAGCGCCCTGAGCTGTAAATAGCATTGTGCTAACCATTACACATACCATGAATATACTTGTTGAAAAAGTAGGTTTATATATGATTTTTCATATAATATAATTTTCATATTTATAAATATATATTTAAACTACATTGTGTTAGTTTCAGAGTGAGCAATGTTTCATCCCATTCTGTGAAATATGTGAATGTTTTAACCTCAGATCAAATAATCCTGTTTTCTCCATTTTAATGTTGTCTTGAAAAATGAGCAGAAATAACTAGTGTGCATGGTCCTAATTGCTTTAAAAGTTTTTGCAAACTTCCAAGAATATCTGTCCCCAGACACCATCTGCTGGATGTTAAACCTTATTACAATATTTGAATAAAAATATTCATATGGCAATAAATTGGAATTGTTATCAGTCCTTTTTTGTGTACTACAATACTCCAAGAGCTGCTAGAGATTAATTGTGCCATGCAGTAGATAAGATAGAATGCCTGTGCAAACTGGCTGACTTCTTGCAATGTGCCATCCACCCTTGCTTAAGCATGGTTAGTGAACATCTTTGTTTAAACCGAGAGAACCAAATTTAAGCACCACCTGTCAGAGATGAGAAAATAAGGAGAACATGTGTTTTTTTCATCAGGAATGCAGGCTTCTCCCATAGTGAATCAGCATGAAGTTTATATAGTACATCTCAACAATCCTGTACACCAGAAGTGAAAAGGATTCATCACCCCGAAATTATAGTTGTTGTGTGACAATAACTGTTACTCATGGCAGTCAATGCTTGGATTATTACAGTAGTTTGTCTGTTCCTCTGCAATCCAAACTCAAAGTGACTACATGGGCTATCTGTTGATGCTGTTTCTTATACACTGCATGTGGACAATAAAACATGCCTAATGCGCTGAAGATCTGGTGCTGGGCAGTGATATACTATTTATACAGAGCATTGATAAGAACCCACTGAGAACATTGCATTCAGTTTTTAATGCTGCCCATCACAAAGGATATGTTGACCTATATTTTGGCTAAAGCACCATTTTCCATTGACCAAGGTGTGCGGTACGCCCAGTCTCAGTGGCCACTCCAGCTCCAACTAATGGTGCAATTGTTTGTCCTTATGCCCATGATTGCAGAACACTGCTGGATATTCAGAACACCGCGTACTCCAGGTCTACCTCACTAGAGCTGTTGGATAGCAGATGAACTCCACAGCATGGGCTTGTTGCGTTCCGTGTTGTCTCTTGCGACAGCCATCCAGGAGAGATGCCATCTGAAGCGGTGCGTGAGGAACCAAAGTACAGAAAATGCACTGGTATTCATGCAATACTGAAGGCAAAACCCTGCAGGCCAGCTCTCCCATCAATTTTACTTTCAAATGTTTAATCGCTGGAAAATAAACTAGGCTACCTGTGTCTGAGACTGAATCAGAGTGAGATGAATGACAGATATGTGCTCATCTTGACGGAAACATGGTTCCAGGATACCACTCCTGAAGCAGCTATCTAACTAGAGTGTTTCATCCCCTTCTGGACAGACAGAATTCACATGAATTGTCGTAAGACCCATGGTGGAGGTGTATGTATCTACGTTAATAAGAACTGGTGTGTGAACACTTCGGTAGTGAAGACCCATAGTTCACATATAGTAGAGTACTTAATGATGAAACATGGGCCCTTCTATTTACCAAAGGAGTTCACTGCTATTGTGATTGAGGCTGTATATGTCCCCCAACCACCCCCCGCCATGAGCTCTATGGTGGCATCAGTGACTTACAAACCACACCCCGATAGTTTCTTTATTGTTGTTGGCAACTTCAACCATGCTGTCTTAAAAATAGTCCTGCCTAAGTCAGCGCATTGATTTTGTTTCCAGAGGTGAGAACACATTATACCAACATCGGAATCAGGTTTCTTATCTCCAGCATTTGTCATGGAATTTGTTAACATAGCAACAGCAGTTCAATGTAATACATAATATATAAGTAAACAAAAATAATAAATAAATAAATATAGAAAAAAATCCATTACAGTATATGTATATTGAATAGATAAAAAATCATGTAAAAACAAATAATATATATTCAAGAAGAGAGGTAGTGTTCTAAGGTTCAGTATCTGTTTAGGAATCAGTTGACGCAGGAGAAGAAGCTGTTCCTGAATCGCTGAGTGTGTGCCTTCAGCCTTCTGTACCTCCTATCTGATGGTAACAGTGATGTCCTTAATAATGGACACTGCCTTTCTGAGACACTTCTCCTTGAAAATGTCCTGGGTACTTTGTAGGCTAGTACCCAAGATGGAGCCGACTAAATTTACAACCCTCTGCAGCTTCTTTCGGTCCTGTGCAGTAGCCCAAATCAGACAGGATGCAGCCTGTCAGAATGCTCTTCCCAGTAAATCTATTGAGGTTTTTGAGTGTATCTGTTGACATACATAGAGAAATACATTTAGGACAACACCATTATTAAATGCATCTATGTGAGGGCAAATCAGAAACCATGGCTTAAATGTTGTGTGTTGATCTGGACTAGATTCTGCATACTAGGGAACCCCAACCTTAATAATGTTCTTTCCTTCCTTTGATACAATTTAAAACTCATTATAGTACTACAAGCAGGTTTTAAGCAGCCCTCTTCTTTGATGTCTGATCTTTTGCAAAGTTGGTCAATGAACTCTACGACTATTATTTTTAGACATGCACTCACTTTAGAATATTTGTATAAGTGGACTGTCAAATCCTGTTGCTCTTCTACACCATGTGGTTATTCACCAGTTACGAAGCACTCTGTTATTTTCTCTTGGGCCTGTAGTTGGTCAACTCAACTTTTTCATCATAAACACTGCCATTTTCTGCCAACTCAATTTTATTTAATGTCCCTTTACAAACTTTCTGCTTGTATCTCTACTATTTACCCAACCTATTTGAAAACTAGAGACAAGATTTCCAGTATTAGTGCAATGAGCCAATTTTGATGTTTATTCTGATGCATTCTAATTGAAAGACAAAGGAGCGGCAACATTTTCTCTTAATACAAAAATGCATTAAACCTGATATGTATAAGGTATGAAATTTACCAGGAAGAGAATGAGATGACTAAGCATAGAAAACCAGTTGTAATATAATGAGTAACTTTACATGTTTAGTTGACTTGACAGTATAAAATGCAATATTGTTTTCCTCAGAAAAGGAAACATCTATTGTGCCACAGCTTCAGTCACGTCATTTTTTCTGAATAAATGTTATTTATTGGGAAGTAAAGTTAATCTACAATATAGCTTTAAATATTTCATATATACTGCAGCACAAATATATTCCCAGCATTACAGATTTGATTTTATATCTTTGGCCTATAAATAATGTGAAACATACTGTATATTTATAGGGTTGATTTTTTTCCCTTATTTATGTGTGTATGTAAAAGCAATGGAAATTAACTAGTACAAGCATTTTTGTTGCTTTTGAACAGCTGCATACACTTGACAGAGAAAATCCGAAACATGAAAGACGGCTGGAAAAGGAACAGACCCACCATCATCAGCTGGAATTGCAGTTGGAAACCCTTGGTCAGACCATCGCATCCCTTAGGACCCAGCTGAAAAGTCAAAGATTAGCTGGTAAGCGAGTAACTTCACTTGATGGGAAATTGGCTTCCACTCTTTTAAGTGGAACAAAAATCAGTCAGTGTTCCCCAAAAACAAAGAGATGAAATTTTAACTAGAGAAGCTTTAGTTATAGTAATACTGGAAAATACAAATATTACTGATCCAGTCATACTAGACAAATTTTATTGGATCCAGAAAGTTGGGGAACTTTCTACTGAGCTGCAAAAAGGCATTGAATAGCTCAGTCAAAATATATGAGCTAACAAAGAAAATTGAGTATTTTAATCCCGTTTTTCCCACTGAATAATAGGTTCTGATTGAATAAATTCAGAGAGCAAAATAGCGGCATAAGTTTCTTTACTTGATAGAGACAATGTCCACAAGAACTGTTAATAGAGATAAAATGATACTGTTGATTTCATCCATAAACCATTTGTAATGTAGAACTTACACAAAATATTTATCAATTGCAGATTCACAGGAAAAAACCTGTGCAATATCAAAAAGAAGAGTTCATAAAAATTCTAAGCAACTCTATCCAGACCTCTAAAAAGACTGCTGAAGAAAGTCAAGGAAGTGTTATGTATTCTGCATAATTAAAACTCCTTAAGGTTTAAAAACAATATATTTGATTTATTTTTTTCTCTGAAAGGGAGCCATTTTTAAGATGAAGAAATGAAATGTGAAGCAGTTGAGTAGTTGATTTGTTTTAACTGGATATGCAATGTTGTCACCAGAGATGATTTAACATCTCAGCAGCTGCTAGTGAAGAGGATGAGGTCCTATTTATTAAATTTATTACAAGATTCCACATATTTAAACAATAATAAATATGAATCGCTTGTGAAGTCCATGAAAAGTTATGAATAAAGGTATTAGAATGTTGAAATAAAACTGAAAGCTGGTAAGTCACAACAGGGCAGTCAGCATCTGTGGAGAAAGAAACAGGATTTACAAACAATGGTTTAAAAAAGACACATGACCCAGAAAGGGGAAAGGAGAAATCTGGACAAAAGAGAAATGTAGTGATAGAATGGAATGCAGGTGAGATTAAATGATAATGATGTCTGGCAAGGTGGGTGTTAATCAGATGTAATGAAGCTAGGATGGACCTACAGGGTTGGAGTGGGGAGGGTCATAGCCTTATACAGGCCTCAGACACACCATAAACATGCCTGCCATCAGATATCTAACTATGCTAATACCATCTACTAGCATTCAGCCTACAGCCTTATATGAGATAGCATTTCAAGTGATAATCAAAATACTTCTTAAGTTTTGTAAGAATGTATGCCTTCACCAACCCCTCAGGCAGTCCTCAGGTTATGACAGGTTTCCAATCCTGCAAAATGTTCATAACCCAAACTGTTCCTGTTGTAAATGTACAAAGTCAGTGTGTGAGAGAGGATCGCAGAAGCAGCTGTGATGGGAGAGTGAACAGACACAAGAAGAGTGGCCACCTACTGGCCTCTTTAAATTAGTGAGTGAGTGAGTCTGCCCTGTGCCCCCAGTTCCACTCAGTATGACTTGGCCCTCAGTTGTTACAGCTTGGAGGTGCCAGGAGAAGTAGGGTAGGGAAAGAAGACAAATGGAAATGTCCCATTATCACCCAGCAGAAGATCCCCGTCCAGTCTCCCAAACCCTCATTCACATGTACAAGGTGTCCTTAATCTAGGTGTTCAAAACCTGCAGACAACCTGCAAGTGGAATGGTAGAATCATAATCTGAGATAGATGGATTCTAGATGGTGGCAATCTGCAGGTCTGAAAGGTGAAGTTCTGGTCTATTGGATTTCATTAGAAATGTATAGAAAGTTAGGGACAGAAGGGTCAATCAGGAACAGGGAAACCCAGGACCAGGCCTGCAGACTGAGTGTAGAGTTCCACAAGGCTGTTGTCCAATGTACTTTTGGTCTCTCCATTGTCGGGGAATGTTGTCAAGATCTGTAAATTAAATGACATTCCCCAACAAAAGAGAGAAAAGTTTGCCTGAAAAGGATGCCTGAGACCTAGACAGGTACAGAACCCATAGTAATGGAACAACCAACTCAGTGACTTTAATGACATGCTGTAAGAACTCCATTCCTTTCTCCCAGTTTCTACCAGAGATCCCAGCAGTGGAATCAATGTTTCTGCTTCGTCGCGTTTCTTGTAACAATATGGTATTCACTGTATGCACGTTTCCAAGAAGTGAGTGTGAAGCTCTCTGGAATCAACATCCAGGTCATCAAAGGGAATCCTCCAGACCAAGAACTCCCTGTTGCTTTGTTCAGATTGAAGTCATTCATCAAATCAGTGATTGAAGATAACCTGCCTGCTGTCAAGAAGCTAGGTACTGAGTTACTTGATGCTCTGTATGTGCTATACAGCAGCTGGCTGTTGATACTGTGAAATCATGTCCAGACTCCGTACATCTCAGAATTAGTGTGACATCCATGGTGTAGCTTTTGTGTAGTCAGTGGCAGAAATTATTATAGAAAAGCTCACTAACCTGGTAAAAAACATGATTACTCCATGTGAAGCTCGTTTAGTCTCCCAGGAGACCCTTAAGTTTATCTAGATTGAAAGCTATTTGCTAATCTTCAGCCAATACACTTAGCTGATTAGGATCTCCCTCTAATCTTTCATTACCTTGTACCCTCTCTACAATACAAACTATTTTAGTATCATCTGTAAATTTCTGAACTGTGCCTTGTACATTCACATCAAAATCATTTATATAAATTACAAACAACAAAGGTCCCAGCATGAACTCGTGGCATACCACAATGATCTCCAGCCTGAAGAGCAACTCTCAACCATCACCCTCTGCTTCCTACCACCGAGCCAATTATAAACTCAATCCGCTATCTCCTGGATGCTATATAATTCAACCTTCCACACTGGCCTTGTAAAAGGCCTTCTCTAAGGTTGGAGCACGTGTCATATTTCATAAAGATACTTCTCGCCCGATATGTAAGCAAAAAAAATACTACCTGAAAATGACCTCCCGCTCAGAGCCTGCCCAACCTCCTCTTCCTCCTGGGTCTTTGGAAGCTTTGTTCTGCTCCACTCCTCCACCTCTCCTTTCCTTGTGTTCTGTTCAATCTCCCAGACATCCTTCACACTAAAGAGAAATAGCAATTTGCACATCCATTGATCTGTATGGAAACTTGGAACCAAGCCAACAGCCTTTAGCTCTTTACATAGCACTCCATGCACATTTAAAAAGATGTTATCAACAGCCAGACTCATGTATAGTTCAGGCAGCAGTTTGTAGGTAGTATTCCCAAGCTAACTCAATAATCCATTAAAAAATCTGATTATTCAGTTGGGGTTTGAGGGGAGGGTGTGAAAATTATTCATACTGTGGAACACTAATTTATCAGTGCTAGGTTTGAAAAGGCCGTTAGCTAACTGTTGAACTCCATTTGGGCATCACTGACTATTAATGGTATAATCCTACATTTCCACAGGATTTACCTTTGCAGTAGCTTTACATTTCAACATGTGTGTGTGAGCTTGCAAAATTCATAGTGCAAGCAAATCAATATGCATGCTGTTGACTAAATCACAAGCAACTCAATCATCAGCACTACAGACCCAATTATTGGGACTTACATCTTTGCAGCACAGAATTCGGTCAAATTTACTCAGCCCAGGACTGCCCTTTGAATACTATACATCGCTGTAATCAATCCATGGCTCACATTTACCTGGCTCTATCCAGGAGGTTTTGATTTCTTGGCAGAGTAGGCAGTGCAAACATTCGCTAAGGCCAGTAGTTACAAGGGTGAGAGGTGAATCATCAGCAAAGGGCATCTGGGGCACCTCAGTAGCATAGCGATTCGTGCAAAGGTATACAGCTCAGGGTGCTCCCGAGTTTGGAGTTCAATTCTGGCACTGTTGTGCAAGGTGCTGTCTGTGTGTCCTCCCTGTGGATTGAGCAGGTTTTCCCCAGGTGTTCTGTTTCCTCCCACAGTCCAAAGACATAATGGGTAGGTTATTTGGTCATTGTAAAGTGTACTGTGATTAGGTTAGGGTTAATTGGGGTTGTGGGGGTTGCTGGCGTTCTGGAGCAGCATGGCTTGAAAGGCTGGAAGGACTTACTCCATGGAGTTAAACTAAACAAGATAAATAAATAAACCCATCCTCGAAAATTCCCTGAACGCAGCTTAAACTTCTGAATTAACTACCCTCTGAAATACTTTTGAAAAAATATTTTAAAAATTGACTGTAAAAATTTGCAAATTTCTAGCAATTTTTCCAATATTCCAAAAGCATCATTAGGTTTGGGGTTTGGCCTGACCCAAGCTCCCCAACTTCACAGCACTTTAGCAGGGATAACTTTGGAAATTTTCTGCCAAGCTGTCCGCATCTACCAGCAGGATCGAACCCATTCTTTTTCAACAATGGCTTGCTGGTAAGGTTTGGTGTATGCGATATTAGCCTTGAGCAATAATTGTTACCTTAAGGATATCACCAGAATGTATCAAGTGTACGATAAAGACACCGATAAAGCTTCACTTCATGTGTGGTGTACAGTTAGAATAATAAGATGTCATCCCATTGGAATTTATACAGTTCTTCCAGGGTTCAACAGGTGGATGCAGGGAGGCCATTTCCCATATCAGAAAAGTTTGGCACCAGGTCTATCAATTTCAGCATTAGGGAAAGATCATTTGGGACTGAGATGAGGAGAAACTTCTTCACCCAGAGGGTAGTGAGACTTGAATTTTCCTACCTGCAAGCTGTGAAAGCTAGGTGACTGAGTTCATTTAAAGCAGAGATCAGTCGAGAGCTGGATATTCAGGAAATCAAGGGATATGGAGCTAGGTCAGGAAAATGAAGTTAAGGTAGAAGATCCACCATGATCGAATTCAAGAGCCAAATGGCAGCACTGGTTGTTAGTAATGCAGTGAAGAATTTCAAAAGCTGTCTGTGTCACACACAGTCTAGTTTGAGTTCCTTGAAATTTTGTTCAAAGTTGGGAACCACTTTTCACACATGCTTTGCAGTAAGGAATATGTGAAATGGATGTGAATATTCACTAATTTTAAGAAATTATCTAATTGCTCTGATATAATTGAGTTACACCAGCTAGTAGTTTATATTTATTTATAACTATGTTTGGAGAAATCACTTAACTTTGCTCACTATATATTAAAGGATATAAGATTTTATAAGTACAAAAATCATTAAACCATTTGACACAAAATATTACATACTATTTAAATAAACTTTACATAATACATCTAGTCTTTTATGGCCAAGTTCCAACTGAGGTTAGGTAGGGCTTTGCCTTTTTACTATTGATTCTGAGTGTATTTAAAGGTTGATTAACTGTCACCAGAAAAAGAGTGGCTATCTTTATACTTATAACATTTTTTAACGACTCATAAATTTTCCAGAACTTTATAAAGGGGAAGTGTGGTTGCAAGATTGGAAGGCGAGCAATTATAGAATTAGCGTGTGTATTCATATTTCACCTCCCAATTTTATCAGAGCACTTTTTTATACAGTAATTGTTTTGCAGTTTAGCATTAAAAAGTAAATGTCAGTTTTAAACCGAGGAATATAGATGGTGGATTACACTTCTCTATGATGCAGCAACACCCATTATAGTAGTCACCAAATTGGATCCTTTATATTTCTACTATAATGTACTTCAAATGCAAACAGACTTTCAGGAGCAAATTAGTCTACACTACAGGTATCAAAAGGCTGCAGACTTACACTGGCAGCTTCTATTGTAAAATAGATGGACAAATGTTAACATAGTGTACAAAGATGCAACTTCTTAGTGTATCTATATAAAATCAAAATATGATTGAATAATTTCCAAGGATATGATTTCTCTATATCTATATCCTGTCTGATTGCCTATATTTAAGAGTTTATGTATGAAAACAAAATAGGAATACTGTTGAAATTAAACTTCAGGGTGACTATTCCCATTACATTGACTGTTCTATTTATTATAAATTGCTATGATTGCACATGGCACAGACAGATGGAGACGTAACATAAAGATTTTTACTCCCCATGTATGTGAAGGATGTAAGAAATAAAGTCAATTCAGCAGTGTTTTCTACTGGAAGATGAGGACATTGCCCACATCAGTGCTGTCAGAAAATTTGGCTTCTAATGCAAAGCCACAAAGCCCCAGTATATTGGAGAGATTTCACTTTTATTTGGATTAAACATAATTCCTTACAAATTACATCATGGAAATCAGCCGTAGAAAGATATTCCATAAGACACTCATCTCTCTGTATCACCCTATCCTTTCAATCTCATGTAGCTTTAACTTAAGTAGTATTTATGATATTTGAATTAAATGCTTAATGAGAACCAGGGTTCAAATTTCTCAAGTTTAACTACAGAGTACACTCCAGGTGATATTATTTGTGTATAAAAAGCATCGAATTGTAACTAATTGTTAAAAGAAGCTGACAGTTTCCATCTTTGAACCAGTTATTTTAAAAATATTGATAAGTAATTGACAAACTAATGACTTTATTTCATAAGGTTTCTAATATGATATTATTAGGCAAACCTTGTTCTTTTTTTGAAATTTGATTACTGAATTCTTTTACATTTTAAATACAGATCTATTTAATTCTGATCATGGTTTAATTTGAAAACCTGACAAAATTTCCAAAGACGTTAGGGGCTGTTTCACTAACAATATTCTGAGTAGTTGAAATGTATTTGATGAAAAATTTAATCCCATTCTCTGGCGACATTCTGTTTCTATTTGCTTCTTCAATTATCAAGAGGTGCAAAATTATCAGGTGTACATCATGACTCAGTATAAGTCATCTGATTCTCTTTCTGAGTTGCGATTTGTTGACAATTTCATCATGTAGTATAATATATTTTAATGCAGTCTGCATATAATATTCCTTAACACCTTTGATTAACCATGATATCAAACAGGCTTACATCTATTTTTATATATTCAACTAACTCAAGAGTAAAGTTGCTTATTATTCATAATGATGAGAGTTGATTAAGTTAAAGAAAAATAAGACCTGATATTCAAAGAATGGCATTATTTTCAATACTCTAATAGTACTGCTTTGGGTAGCAACAATTCCGTCATGGTGATGACTGCTGTATACAACAAACTCAGCAGAATACAGACAAGTGACCACTATTAACTAATTTTGTTCTGCAATGAATTTTTTACAGTGTGTTTATGTGTCTTGTCAGAAAAATAATAAAATGATGAACAGAAAATATTGAAAACTATTAAACCTGGTTTGTGGCAAGATTCTTTATTTTACTGATGTGGTTACTTTCCAAATAAAATAATTTAAATAAACATGAATATGAGTTATGTAGTTATTAGTTCCAATATATTATAGCACACCATTAGTTAGTTGGGTTATGATTATGATTTTCATATGTTTAACATCAGAATTAAGTACCAAATATTTAATGAAGAGTAATGTTTGAATATTTGCTATTTTTCACTCTGGGTTTGGATTCACATAGTTTCACATGTGAAAGTTAAGTGCAAAAATCAGAATATGCTGCTCACAAGCAGAAGTATAACATTCCTTTGATTCTCCAATTTCTTTGTTAAATATGATTTCCATAATATTGGCACAGTTTTTAAAAATGAAAGCACTTCAGTTGGATTGATTTCTGATTGAGGTTAAAATGTCTCTCAGCACATATGAATATAAGATGATAGAAATTAGCTATCACCACAGCAAATAATCTCTTATTGAAATAAACATGGTGAATCTTTCTACTTTGTCTTCATAGATTTATCATGTACCTCAAGGACTTACTAATACTGTGCTCCATCTTTGTATATCTGTAATGGAAATTGAAGACCACTATAATTTCTCATTTAAATGAAGAGCTACCAGGAATCAACGCATGAATATCAACCAAATTCTGTTTGGACTTCCATAAATATCACAATTCAATTATATTATGTGCCATACAACATTTCCTTTCCTTTTCTTCAATAACACTCATAGCAACTTCAAAGATAGTGCCTTTAGTGCCTTATCACATTAATCATAAGGAATAATTTATTATTGCTTAATGTAACAACAGAAAATGGACTATTATGGTAACACCAGATTAAAATTCACTTTGCTCTGATCTGGAGTTAGCCTGGTTTGTTTTAATGTTATAATCTTGAAATTACATTTATACCATTAAATAGACATATAACAATGGTAAAATTGCTTTCTGAATAATATTCTATTAATACTAGGAATGACAAAATTTGGAGGAAGTATGCTGGTAAAAGACAAATCTCTATATTTGCTAAATGGGCAGAAGTCAATACAAGAGTTGGGGTTTTACAAACCAAAATATCTTGATCACTTTCAGGTGCCATCTATATAGTTCCATTTTTTAAAATCAAATTCTAATTCTAATTCTGAAACTGTCAATTATTAACCAGAACTTCTGAATTACCAGACTACTAATATCCTCCGTAGTATCCAAAACATCTTCAACGAGCAGTGCCTCAGGGAGCTGGTGTCCATCATTAAAGACCCTGACCACCCAGGACATGCCGTCTTCTCATTGTTGCCATCAGGAGGGAGGCACAGAAGCTTAAAGGCAAACACTCAACAATTCAGGAACAGCTTCTTCCCCTCTGCTATTCAATTTCTAAATGGACCTTGAACCCATGAATACTACCTCACTACTTTTTCTATTTATTTCAGTTTTTGCACTATTTTACATACACATATATATATACTTACTGTAATTCAGTTTTTAAAAAGATATTTATCATGTGTTGCAGTGTACTGCTGCCACAAAATTAACAGATTTCACGACATGCGGATCATATTAAACCTGATTCTCACATCAATGCATCTGAATTGGATGGTCCTAGAAAATTAATTTCACCATTAAACCTGATGCAGGCAGCACACAAAATTGTGCTGGCTGCTTATGGTCATGGTTTATGTGTTATCAATTTCCTTAGTGTATTAATAGGAGATATAGTTTTGGGAGTGATGAACCCAAGTTCGGGCTAGTCAGAGTAGATTGAAGCCAACTTGCATGGTAACAAGACCAGTGATGTTATTCATTCTCAGGTTTCAGCAAATTGCTGGAGGTAATGGTAGAACTTGGGAGAGAAAATGGGACTTGGATTTTCAGGCATAATATTGAAAGTCTTGGTAAACTCGAGAGAAAAAAAGAGAGGCCTTCCACTTGTTAGAAGGGATTGGAAGGCCCCCCAGAAACAAACTAAAACTGCATTGTGAAGAGACAATAGTTAATAATAAAGTTTGGAATGCAGCACTAATGACCATAAGTTGTTAATCACCTCCAATTACAAAGGTTGATGTATGCGCCTTTGAACATCACGTCATGCCATCTGCAACACCAGCCCCAACACTCAATGTGCCAATTATCATTTTTAAGGACAGGACTTAACTTACATTTTGCACAGCACACCTTCACAAAGGCACCCACCTACAACCAAGTCAAGCCTCAAGGCCTCATCCCATGTACGGCTAGTCATGTTGCATCACCCACACGCATTAATGTTGCTCACTATTATGCTTCTCTGTTCTCTGCAGGAGAGATCCTTGTCATGTAGTTATGTCAATGTAATATAATCAGGTGACTGTAAAGGCATCATCATACCTGTGTTTATATCAATGATGTAAATATAATTTACTGGGCATTTCTGTAATTAGAGTTAGAATAACAGCCTTGTTTGAAGTTCCTGTATAGTGTAATTGTTCATATATGTAGAAATTAACCAGTCTCTGGTGGTTTTCCATGGTACTACTGGACTTTACACGAAGATATATTACAACCATTGATGCAATAGGTGACAATGATAAGAAAAAGCTTTTAAAAAATCATTTCACAGCATTGACCTTATCCACTGGCCCCTGAAAGCTCCACAGTTCCAAGCAAAATGACAAAAAAATACCCTAAAGGTAGAAACTTCTCACTGCGGGCTCAGTCAGCGTATCCTCTGCCGAATCTGAGGATCAGGTCAAGGGCAGATAACGAGAGCTCCACACATATTTTTCACATGTTCCTGAGGCTCCACCTATCAGTGAGTTAAGGAAAATTAATGTTACATAGAGAGGATAAATGTGTAAACAGTGAAACAGGCTGAAAGTAAACATGCAAACACAGGCTGAAAGAAAACTAGAGTGGCATAGCACAGTTTTGGCAAAAAAAAGTCAGAAAATAGCAAGTCTGCAGATGCTGGAAATCCAGAGCAACACACACACAAAATGCTGGAGGAGATCAGCAGGTCAGGCAGTATCTACAGAAATGAATACATGGTTGACGTTTTGGGCCAAGAGCCTTCTTTGGGACTGAGAAGGAAGGGGCAAGATGCCAGAATAAAAAGGTTGGGGGGGGGGAGTGAAGGAGGCTAGCTTGAAGTTGATAGGTGAAGATATGTGGCTATGGTAGTGAGTCTGGGTGAGTACACGGTTGAAGAGTCAGAGAGTGGCAGAGATCACAGAGGCTGCACTGAACTCCTGTGGAAGAGGATTTAAACTTCTTCAGGGTAGGCATCACTTGAATAGACTTTGTAGTAGAGTAGCAAATCATAAACACGAGATTGTCTGCAGATGCTAGAAATCCAGAGTAACACACACAAAGTGCTGGAGAAACTCATCAGGCCAGGCAGCATCTATGGCAAGCAAGTTTCACAGGCAACTTGAGAGTAAAACAAGGCATGTCAATCAAGCCATAGGGTTATGCAGCACTGACTCAGGCCCTTTGGCCCATCTTACCTATGCTGTCAAACAAGAGAAAATTTGCAGATGCTGGAAATCCAAGCAACACACACAAAATGCTGGAGGAACTCAGCGGGTCAGGCAGCATCTATGGAAAAGAATAAACGTTTCAGGCCAAGACCCTTCATCAGGATTCATGAGATGAAACTTCAACTGTTCACACTTTTCCACAGATACCATCTGGCCTGCTGAGTTCCTTAAACATCTTGTGTGTTTCTCATCTATGCTGACCAAGTTATCTACCTGAGCTAGTCCCGTTTGCCTGTGTTTGGCACATATCCCCCTAAATCTTTCCTATACATTTATTAAACTAAATGTCTTTTAAACGCTGTAATTGCATCTGCCTGTTCCACTTTCTTTAATAGCTTGTTTCATCTACCTACCACCCTCTGTGCAAAAAAGTCTCCCTATTTATGCATTTTAAATCTCTGCCCTCTACTTGAAGACTCCCTTACCCTGGGACCATCCACCTTATCTGTGCCTTCAATAAGGTCAATATAAATACAACATAATAAATACCTCAATGTGTAAGTAGACGGTGTTTATGTAGTGTGGCTTTGTAACTCCTATTCAGTCCTCCAAGAGGGAACAGCAAGAGATTTCAGCCAGGAAGCAACACACAAGTAGTATCAGTTCCACACTGTTTTATAGAACAGCACAAACAACAGGCTCTCCAGCCCATGATGACTGTGCTAACCATAAAGCCAATTTAAGCTAATTGTATCTGCCTGCACGTGGTCCATATTCCTCTGTTCTGTACTGTCTAAATACTTTTCAAATGTTGCGACGGAATCGGCTTCCACTACCTCACCAGGCAGTGCTCCAGGCACCTTCTACAGGCTGTGCAAAAAACTTGCCTCATAAATCCTGCCCCTCCCATACACATAGCTCATACCTTTTATCTACATCTGCTAGTATCTGACATTTCCACCTAAGAGATAGGACTCTATCTACCCTGTCTATGCCTCTCATAAATGTGTATACGTTCTATCAGATCACTCGTCAGCCTCCGAGAAAACGATGAAAGTTTGTCCAGTCAATCCATATCACCAGTATTCACTAATCCAGGCCACGTCTCGGTGAACCTCCTCTGCACCCTCTCTAAAGCCTGCACATTCTTCCAGTCATGTGGTGGAGAATACAATACACAATACTGCAAGTGTTGCCAAACCTACGTTTTAAAAAGCTTGCCAACTTTTTACACTTAATCCTTTCAGTATAAAGCCCCAACCTATGAAGGCCATCTTCACCAATCAATCCTCTTGTGTTGCCACTTCCACAAAGCTATGGGCACGAGCCCCAAGATCCCTCTGTAACTGGTCCTGTCATTTATTCATGCTCTTTCATTTGACCTACCAAAGTGCGACACCTCACATTTGTCTGGATTAAACTCCATCTGTAGTTCCAACTGATCTATATCATGCTGTGTCGTTTGACAACTTCCCTCACTATCCACAATTCTGCCAATTTTTGTGTTTTCTGCAAGCTTACTAATCAGCCCAATTACATTTTTGTTTGGATTATTTATACGGGTGATGTCAAAGACAAGTTCTTTACACAGAAAGTGGTGGGTGTGTAGAAAATATTGATGAGGGTGTTGATAGAGGCAGCTACATTAGGGGCACTTAAGAAATTCTTAGATAGGAACCCAGATGATAGAAAACAATTAAGCCTATGTAGGAGAGAAGGATTAGATCAGGAGACCACAGACACTTTGCTTAATGGTATTGGTCCATAACATTAAAAAGTTTGGGAACTGCTGGGTTAGACTGAATTTAGAGGACGTTAAAATGTTGGCACAACCTTTTAACTGAAGGGAGTGTGCCATGCTCTAATGTTTTATGTTCTAAATATAACAAACATCAGGGGTCCATACCTACTGAATGCCACTGGTGCCAAACTTACAGCCTGAATAAGATCTCTCCACAGCAGCACTCTTCTATGACCAAGCTAATACTGATTAATAATTCTCCTGCTGTCCCATATGTCTTAATCTTCTAGATCAGCATACCATGAACATTGGTTATTCTCCTGTCCTCAGAAATTAAAGGTCCCTGCAATTCTCTCCTGACTTCCTCAACAACCTGGGATAGATCCCATCAGAGCTGATGACTTATCCAACCTACTGTTCTCCAAGAAACCCAAATAGCTCCTCCTTCTTGACATCAACATACCTGAGAGAATCTGGTTACCCCTTTATGATCTCACTATCCTTCTCCATAGTGAATATTGATGTGAGATACTCTATTAGTATCTCAACCATTTCTTCTGGCTCCAAGCCTCCTTTGATCTTGAGTGCCCCTGCACACTTTGTAGCTATGCTTTTTGCTTTTTAATGCATGGTAGGGTAGTGGTTAGAATAACGCTTTACAGTACTTGCAACCCTGGTCAATTCCCGCCACCAGCTGTAAGGAATTTGTACGTTCTCCCTGTGACTGTGTGGGTTTCCTCCAGGTGCTCCAATTGCCTTCCACAGTCCAAAGATGTACTGGTTGGTAGGTTAATTGTTAGGTGATTAGGCTAGGGTTAAATCGGGGTTTGCTGTGTGGCACAACTCAAACGGCCGGAAGAGCCTGTCCTGCACTATATCTCAATAAATTAAAAAAATTGATAACTTACTTTCAGATTCCCTCTAATCCTACTCAACAAGGTTATTGGCCCCTTTTAGCCCTACTGATTCCCTATTTTAAAAAAGATCTGTAACTCACTTGGTTCAAAGTTCTTGAACCTGGCTATCCTCATTTTTCTTCTTCGTAGAAACAAGTTGGTCCTGAATTTGGACAAGTTGGCCATTAAATGACATACACTTGTCAGGTGTGGACATGCCTTTAAGATAAGGGGAGGGAAGTTCAAGAGGGATATTAGAGGAAGGTTTTATACTCAGAGAGTGGTTGGTGTGTGGAATGCACTGCCTGAGTTAGTGGTGGAGGCAGATACACTAGTGAAGTTTAAGAGACTACTAAGCAGTAATATGGAGGAATTTAAGGTGGGGGGTTATATGGGAGGCAGGGTTTGAGGGTCGGCACAACATTGTGGGCTGAAGGGCCTGTAATGTGCTGTATTATTCTATGTATTCTATATATGTCTATGTGTGGGCTTACCCATTAACAACTGCTCCCAATCTAATTTCCTCAGCTCCTGCCTAACACTGTTGTAATTATCCTTCCCCAAATTTAGCACTTTCTTCCCAAATTCTTGTCTTATCTTTATCCATCTGGGATCTGAATAATTACAGAGTTATTATCACTCTTCGCAAGATGCTCTCCACTGAAACGCTAACCAATTGGACAGGTCTATAGATCTAATATTGGCCAAGATCTAATATGGGCCCTTCCCTGGCTTGAGTATTTACATACTGTTTCAACAGCTTTCCTGGTTTCACCAAAGTCTATTCCATCTAACCTCTGGCACTAAGGAAGTCCCTGTCTGTGAACTAATGGTTTATGAAGAGCACAGAGCAGATCTCAACCTACTAGAGAGGTTCTGACATCAGCAACAGGCTCAAGATCACTTGGACAGCTTTTGAGGAATTCAGCAGTGAAGGTCCATAGAAAATAATTTCTCCATTGTGCAAGTTTCTTCTTTGTGTTAACATCCTAAGCAGTGACCCACTCATGCCATGTGATTAGTTACCTTTCTTGCCTTTCCAATGTCTTTCAGGACTCTCAGATAATTTCCAACTGTTCTCCAACTCCAACCCACACAATGTTCTACCAGCTCCTACCTCATCAACTGTCTTCCTACCCTAGCCAACAATATATCCAAACTTTCTGACACCGTGATCTCCTCCCCGCTCACTCACAGAACTCCTTGGTCCTTCCTAACTTCCCCCCTATTTTCCCAACCATCTCATACCTCACCTCCTCCACTGATATCCTACCAAGCCCCACTAATCTTCTTGCTGCAATGCCAGACTTTTCACCTGGTGCTGAAAGCCGTGCCCCATGTTCTCACTTCCTATTCATCTCCCCACCACCCTGGAAGGAATATCCTACTCTTGTCACTCTGTACTCTCCCATCTTTTATCCCATTGCCCCAATCTTTTCCCCATCCTCTTCATCCCTCCTGCATGGCTTTTCTATGCCCTCAGCCATTTGAACAAATATCCTGCCCCCTTTGCTAAGGTGGGAGATAATGGAGGCATGTGGTTCTGAGCTAATATGCCTGCCTAGCCTAGGACTGTTCATTCTAGCGTAATACTATGAGCATAGTATGTATTAGCCTATCAAGCCCGGGGGTCCTCTTTAGAAACTGGTGAAAGTCCTCATTACAGTGCTCCTTCAATATGTATTTCCATGTATTGAAGGATTCTAGCTTTATAGAATTATTAAATGAAGAGGATCAATAAAGTAATTTACATGGATTTTCAAAATTTATTTGATATAGTGCCACATCATTATGGCAAATATTAATGAACCTTGGTTGATGAAGTCATATTAATAAAGCGTGGTTTCCTGGCCAAAAGGATTTTGTGAAAGTACCCTGCAAGGTCATGATACATAAGTGATTAAAAATTGAAGGAATGCTTAAAAACCTGGTGATGATAGCGCTTTGAGAAGTTACGACAAGTTGGACAAGCTGTAGTGAAGATTGTGAATCACTTGAAGGAGGACTTAGATAAACAAGTTGCAAATGCATGATCATACACTTTAGAAAAATTGCAGTGGTACGTTTGAATATTAAGGAAACTTGATAAATAATGCCTTAAACAGAGTTGAAGCTCCTTTGAAGATATGTTTAAAAATGTAATAAGTATCGCAACATTATTACGGTATGTCTGGAGGCATATTAAACAAAAATAAAAAGCTGATGTTGAACCCGTTCAAGGATTTATTTATCTCGTTTCTCTGAGCATTGTATTTGAGTTTTCATGTTTCTATTAGCAAAAGGACAAAAAAATGGAAAGGAAATATGTAACATGGTTGCATTTGGCCATATTTAGAAAAGATAAGAAGCTGACAGTTCATTTTACCTGAGCAGAAAAGTTTAATAGGTAACTTAGTTCAAAATAATGAAGAGTATTAAGTGTTTAAACATAAGTAAATTGTTTCACTTTGATAAATGGGGAAGAAATAATAGTGTAGAACAATTACTAAAAAAAATAAATGGGGAAGCTGGAAAAACAATTTTGCACAGAGGGAGGTGAGAATATAGAATTCTCAGCCACAAGCTCCTTCAGATCTGAATTCAGAACATTCATCTTCAGCCGTAATGTAAAATGATCATTACAGCTCACTCCAGTATAGTGGAACAATAGGGGTCCTACAATCGGAGTAAACATTCAGTATATATGCGCATATATTGAAGAATATGTGGATCGACATTTCAAAATGCATTGCACATATACAGTTACCTTAGTAACAAGCTGTCAGCTGGAACAATTCAACTGGGGGAGGGGTAGTTTTATAAAAAGGTAGCAACTTACAGATTGTGAAAATTCATAGCAATTCTTAAAACACTAGCTCTCTAAAGTTCCCCCTTCTAAATGTATGAGTTGGATAACAACAGCTGGAGGTATTTGAGTCTGTCTATAATGTGTAATGTGATCTCTTTGACTCGCTCCTATGTACCGTGGATCTGTTGACTGATGTCTCAGTTCCTTGTGCAGAATTTGTGTTCACAATATATTTTTTAATGGAAATAAGTACTTCTAACTGACATCACAAAACTGTTGTCATTTTGAGAGCAACTTTTCATATGACACCTAATTTACAGTTTAAGATTTTTAGTATAATCTTTTTATGCTATCTGGCAACCATTCTGTCAGCAGAAACTTATTCTCAATGGATCTGGAATATGCATATGTTTTGTCTGCTCACAACTTTACACACAAGTATGTAGGGTGAGGCAGTCAGTGGCAAGGCCACCATTTATTGTCCACACCTAATTACCCTTCAGAAGACACTGGTGCGGCACCTCCTGAACCATTGCAGCTATAATGGTGAAGGTGTTCTCCCAATGCCGTTGGTAGGGAATTCCATGATTATGACAAATGCTGCTTTGTTTCCAAATCAAGATGGTGCACACCTTGGAGCGATACCTGGAGGTGGCAGTGTTTCCATGTGCCTGGTGTTCTTGCCCTTCCTGATGGTAGAGGTTTGAGAGGCACTGTCACAGTGTCCTGAGTGAGTACTTGATACACATTGCAGACAGTAAGGGTTGAGTGAGGGAATTCTCTTCAATGGGAATTCAGTGAGACCCTGAGTCATTGCTCCCCTTCTGCGGTCTCTGCTGCTCTCTGATAGCTATCCCCTCTCTGCTACCTATCACCTTCCCACTTGTCCTCCCTCCCCACCTCCCCCCACATCTTCCTATTCTGCTTTCTTCGCCCTTCTTTTCCAGTCCTAATGAAGGGTCTCGGCTCAGAAACTGGCTCTTTATTCCTCTCCACAGATGTTGCCTGGCCCGCCGAGTTCCTTCTGCATTTGTGTGTGTGGCCCAATTTTCAAGAGTCTGACTGGCTGGAAGCAACTTTAATGAATATCAGTCTAGAGACTGGATTAGCTTCCAATTATTAATTTCCAGAATTGTTAATTACCTGAACTTAAATTGATACACTTCCCATGATAGGATTTGAACTCAAGTCTCCGGATTGTTAGTCCAAGCCCCGGATGCATTTATTGAAACGATATTGATCCCAGATCAGCAATAATCTGATATTAAATCTTCAATTTTTGCAACTTACTTTTCTTGATTTCCGCATTAGCTGTGTAACTCTCCATGGATCTTGTGTTTGGTTACCACTGCAGTCAGTGCTTTAAGCTGCTTTAGGCACTATGCTTTGAAATTATCTCCAATACCAGTTTGCCTCTGTACCTTCCCCTTCTCGTTTAATGTAGTCCATAAAACCTACCTCAATATCAAAGCTTTCTTGACCCATCTAATATTCCTGTCCATGGTATGGTGTGTTTGTTTGATAGTGCTCTGGGGAAACTCCTGGCATACAATGATTGAAGTGCTATTTGAATGCAGATTTTTATTGTTGTTCTTCTGTGTACTATCCACATGTTATGAGAGGCAAGTGATTATTTTGACTAATCCCTAAACTGCAATTAAAGCCTTTTTTTATAATAATTTGTTCAATGTTGAAGACATTAGACATTTAATTAAAAAAGTAAAATTACAAAATATTGCAGGAGTCAGAAATCTTAATTGAAAACAGAAAATGATGGAAGTGTACTGCGGATCCAGCAGCAAGACAATTCTCACATTTTGTACAGTTTTGGTCTCCTTATCTAAGAAAGGGTTTAGAGTGCCATTCAGAGAGTGCTGCTACAATTCACAAAAGTGGGTCCAGAGATACTGGGTTTACTGTAGGACACTTTAATTCGACTGTATTCTCCAGAGGCTGCAAGCAAGAGGCGCAGGCCCAATGCAGAAAATGGGATTAACATCAATAGGCCTGGATGAAGCACACAGGAGAGAAGGGTTCGATTGGTCTTAGAGTTGGTGAAAATGTTGGGGACAATGTCTTGGGATGAAGGGTCTGTACTGTGTTCTAATGACCTACATTCTATGAGGTGGGATGTAAGGCATTGTTTCTGTGATGTACATATCTATGGTTCTATGATTCAAAGACCGATTTGTGCTTTGGGTTTCCAGTATCTACAAACTTTACCTTGACTCTGATTCAATTACCTATTTCTGCTATTGTTCCTTAATTTCTGATGGTTATCCAAAAAGGCTGCTAAAGCTTATTTCTTATATGGGACTGATCTTGAACTTTGGACAGCTGACCAAAAGATTGGACAATTTGGCTATCCATACCAGGAATAGGAGGCGAGGGAGATGTAGCTATGATATGGAGGGCAAGCCCTACCTGAATTAGTATCAGTGTAAACTGCTTTACAAAATCTTCATTGATGTGAAAATTGGCTCCTATATGTGTAGAAATTTCCTTTAAAATTGCTGATACTCTAGTACCCCCTACGTAGCGAAAGTGATATTGATATTATCTACTGAGAGACAAAAGCCATTGCACGTGCAGGACAAATTAATTTGTTAATTAATTGGTTCAATGCTTCTATATTGAATAAACTAATTATTTATGTTGAGGGAAGCCACCAGCTAATTAAATCATGGTCATTTGCTATTTAGATCACAGGTACTATTTAACTATTACAACCAAGCAGAAAAGCAAATCAGATGAATAGTAGCTCAGATTTTGTCCAAAGCTGCAAAATCAAACTTACTTTTCTCAGTCTCCTCGCATCCCAGTAATCAACTGACACATTTAAATTTCAATGTATTGAAGAATCCACACAGTTACTACCAATCCATATGAAAGATAATTTGATTCTTGAATTATTAATATAGGTGAGTGGAGGAGCAGGTAGTACTGAGGAAGCAGGGAATCTGCAAAGGATTTAGACAGATTGGGAAAATGGGCAAAGAAGTAGCAGATGAGATACAGTGTAGGGTAGTGTATGGTTGTGCACTTTGGTAGAAAGATTGAAAGTATGGAATATTTTGTAAATGGAGAGAAAATTCAAAAATCAGAGCTGCCAAGGAATCCTCGTACAGGATTCCCTAAAGGTGAACTTGCAGGTTGAGCTGTTGGTAAGGAAGGCAAATGCAATGTTAACTTTCACTTTGAGAGGACTACAATATAAGAGCAAGGCTGTAATGCTGTGGCTTTGTAAGTTATTGGTCAGATCACACTTGGAGTATTGTGAGAAGTTTTGGTCCTCTTATATTAGAAAAGTCCTTCCAGGTGAGGCAACACTTCACCTGTGGATCTGCTAGGCTCATCTGTTGCGTCTAGTGTTCCCAATGTGGCCTTCTCTACATTGGTGAGACACGCTATCTCCACTCCATCTGTCAAAAGCAGAACTTCCTGGTGGTTAGATATTTTAATTCCTATTCCAACATGTCGGCCCATGGCCTCTGCCAAGATGAGGCCATCCACAGGGTGAAGGAGAAACACCTTATATTCCATTTGGGTAGCCTCTAAACCGATGGCATGAATATCGATTTCTCCTTCCAGTTAAAAAAAATTCCTTCACCCTCCCCTCTTCTTCCATTCATACTCTGGCATCTTATCTCTCCTCACCTGCCTGTTCCTTCCTCTGAACAACACACACAAAATGCTGGAACAACTCAGCAAGCCAGGCAGCATCTCGGAACAAAGTACAGTCAATGTTTCGGGCTGAAACCCTTTGGCAGGACTGGTTCCCCTCCTCCTTCCCTTTCTCCTATAGTTCACTCTCCTCTTCTATCAGATCCCTTCCTCTCCAGCCCTTTATCTTTCCTACCCATCTGACTTCACCTATCACCTTCTAGCTATCCTTTTCACCCTCACCCCATCTTTTTACTGCAGACGGCTCTCAGCCCAAAATGTCAATTATTTATTCATTTCCATAGATGCTGCCTAGCCTGCTGAGTTCCTCCAACATTTTATGCGTGTTGCGCAAAGTGAGGATACAAAATGTATTTTCAGATATATAAAAGGACAAGAGTGGATATCAGACTGCTAGAAAATGAGGCTGGAGAGGCGTAATGAGGGGCAAAGTAATGAGGTTTAAGGGAAGGAGGCAGCAAAAGTTAATAAATATTTTGTGTCAGTCCTCACTGTGGAAGACACTAACTGAATACCAGAAATGTGAAAGTGTCAGGGGACAGAAGTAAGTGCCATTGCTATTACTAAGAAGAAGGGGCCTGGGAAGCTGAAAAGATTGCTTTACAAGCAGGGTACTCGATTGGATAGAAGATTGGGTGGCAGGCAGAAGGCAAAGAGTGGGAATAAAGTGGTTAGCTCTCAGTGACTAGTAATGTTCCCAGAGGTCAGTGGTGGGTTCACTTCTTTTAATGTTGTATGTCAATGATTTGGAAGAAGGAATTGATGGTTTTGTAGCCAAGTTTCAAGATGATACAAAGATAGGTGGAAGGGCACATAGTGTTGAGAAACAGTAAGTCTACAGAAGAACTTAGACAGATTGGGGATGGGCAAAGAGATGCAGATGGAATATGATGTCGGGAATTGTATGGTCATAAACATTGGTAGAAGGACTAAAGGTGTCTAAATGGGGAGAAAATTCTAAATCAGAGGTGCAAAGGGTCTTGGGAGTGCAGGATACCCTGATGGTTAGCTTGCAAGTAAGTAAGGCAAACGCAATGGTCGCTTTCAGTTTGAGAGGACTAGAGTACAAAAGCAGAAGTGTGATGCTGAAACTTTATTAGTTACTTACCCCTGACATCTCCTCTATATCTACTCCCCAGCACCTTAAACCTGTACCCTCTTGTGGCAGCCATTTCAGCCCTGTGAAAAAGCCTCTGACTATCCACACGATCAATGCCTCTCATCACCTTATACACCTCTATCAGGTCATCTCTCATCCTCAGTTGCTCCAAGGAGAAAAGGCCAAGTTTACTCAACTTTACCATTAATACTATATTCTGCCATCATATTTGACCCACCAAAATGAACCACTTCACACTTATCTGGGTTGAACTCCATCTGCCACTTCTCAGCCCAGTTTTGCATCCTATCAATGTCCCACTGTAACCTCTGACAGCTTTCCACACTATCCACAACACCTTCAACCTTTGTGTTATCAGCAAACTTACCCCAAGCCTTGCAAGGGGTACCTTATCAAATGCCTTGCTGAAATCCATATAGACTACATCTACTGCTCTTCCTTCATCAATGTGTTTAGTCACATTCTAAAAAAATTCAATCAGGCTCATAAGGCACAACCTGCCCTTGACAAAGCCATGCTGACTATTCCTATTCATATTATACCTCTCTAAATGTTAATAAATCCTGCCTCTCAGGATCTTCTCCATCTTACCAACCACTGAAGTAAGACTCACTGGTTCATATTATAGTTTCCTGGGCTATCTCTACTCCCTTTCTTGAATAAGGGAACAACAACATCCGCAACCCTCCAATCCTCTGGAACCTCTCCCATCCCCATTGATGATGCAAAGATCATTGCCAGAGGCTCAGCAACCTCCTCCCTTGCCTCCTACAGTAGCCTGGGGTACATCTCATTCAGTTCTGACAACTTATCCAACTTGATGCTTTCCAAAAGCTCCAGCACATCCTCTTTCTTAATATCTACATGCTCAAGCTTTTAAGTCTGCTGCAAGTTAACAATACAATCACCAAGATCTTAATTTGCACCCAAATGCACCACCTCCTTCATCCTTTCAATTACCACAGCACTTGTAAGTTACTGATGGAAAGTAAGGTTAGGGCAAACAGGCAATAACTGAATTTTTATGATAGTCTCATTGAATGTGCAATGAAACCTCTGTTAAATTTGCCTATGCTAAGAAATGCCAGCAAGTTTCCTTTATAAGATCATCAGATCCAAAGTATTTTTTTAATATCTGAGACTTTTAAACATAGCTTGCAAACACAGCTTTGTTTTGGAGCTCTACCCTGGAGTCACTTTACCTGGTAATAAATGCAGATGTGCGTTTGTTACCTGTGAAGATGTAGAAGAGAAAGGTCTGGTCTTAGTACTGTGAAAATTGAGTTCAATTTTGGATGAGTGAGTCTTCTATTGGGTTCAGCTATCTGTTCACTTTGAATAACAAGTTGTTTATACATTGATGTGGGGAAAATCTGTTGCTTGATTTTTCAAATTAACAACCTATGAACAGAAACTAATTAGTCAAAAGGTTAAGGATTACAGAGAAATGCGGCATTTATGTCAATGACCAACACAGTCTGAGGATATGCTGGGGAAGGCCTGCAATTGTCTCTATGCTTCCAGTGAATATGCCCACAACTTATTCACCCTAACCAGTTCATCTTTGGAATGCCTGAGGGAACCAGAGCACCCGGAGGAAACCCACACAGTCACAGAGAGAATCAGAGAGCAGTGGAATTGAACTGGGGTCACTAGCAGTGTAATAGTGCTACATTAACCACATTTTCATTTACATTTAGAGATACACTGTGGAACAGGCCCTTCTCGTCCATGAGTCACACCACCCAGCAACACATTTAAACACCGGACAATTTACAATGACCAATTAGCTTACTAATCAATACGTCTTTGGACTATGGGTGGAAACCGGAGCATGTGGAGAAAACCCATGTAGACACGGGGAGAACATACAAAGCTCTTACAGAAGATGCCGGAATTGAACTCTAAATTCTGACACCCCATGCTGTCAAAGTATTGTGCTGCTATGCTACATTACAGTGCCACCCTACTTCATGCAGACAGAAGTAGATAATACAATCATAACTGTTGTGTTCATTCCTATGTATTCCATTACTTCCCAACCATGGCCCAATACCATTAAGCAAGGTGTCTATGGACCCCAGGTGGGGAACCCCTGACCTTGGAAGTGCTTGCAAACAAAAATAATATCTCCTTTCCCATGAGCCTCTGTTTTGCTGGCACTTGTCCTTTACCGTGTTTGTCTTCCAGTGTGTGGCCAGGGAAAATGGGGCCAGGAATGAGTGGACAATAATGGTAAGATGTGTTTGGGTGAATCTTACTGATGTTGCAATGTGTCTGTGGTTCAGTGTATTAAAAATGTTTTACTGATCCAAAGTTCGAGAGCATTTGGAGCACATGTAGATGAGAGGGAAACTGGGGGAGCATGCAGCCAGAGAAGTTGGCATGTGGATTGTGAGACTGATTCAGGTGAGTGTATCATGCAGTGTACACTATGAATGTAGAGCAAAAGGGGAGTCTGGCAAGGCCTGAACATAAAGCTGGCCTGAGAAGCATGTAGATGGGAACTAAGAGCTAGAAGAATTTCAAAGTTATTGTTGAAGTATATGCTATATACAATCTTGATATTGGTCTCCTTACAGGCAGCCACAAAACAAAGAAACCCGATAGAATCTATTAAAAAAAGACTGTCAAACACCCAATGAGCAAAAAAAGGAACAAATTGCGCAAACAGTAAAAGAAAGCAATTATTATTCAGAACTGAAATTCACAGAAGTGAGTCCACAGCCATGAAGCCATCGCTACAGACAGTCCATTAGCCTGTTAGTTGCAGACCATAGCCTCATCTCAGTGCAGATTTGAGTAAACCTCTTGGAACAGCGAGCTGAGCACCAGCCTGCTCCTCATCTCCAACTTTTAAACCCTGACCTTTTCAATCTGGCCAGGCACTTAAATTGATCAAACCTCAGCTCTTTCCTCAGTCTCAGGCCTGGGCCCTTCCCCCATCTTGATTCAGCCTGTACCCAACCTGTTCGATCTGGCCAGTTAAACATCGGCTCATTTCTTACTCTGCAGCAAGGGTCACATCGCTTTGAATTGGCTTCAGATCTGCTCCAGTAATGGCCATACTTTGGCGCATCCCTCACTCTCGGGCCCCACTGCCATGATTTGGCCTCTACATGCCATGCCACAACCGACCTTCAGTTCACACTGCAAAAATGCCAGGTCGTACTGGTAGTTCATAGGCTCAATGCCGAAAGGGAAGTTACAGACGATTGACTGCAGTGATCATACTTTGAACTTTGATGTCCTCCGAAGTGACTGTCTTTGGAGGGTCCTCAGCTGGCTGTAGAGGCCGATCCTGAATTCACATATTCTGGTGCAGTGTGAGCAAGATTGTTCCCTGTAGTATTTCGTTCTTGTGTAGCACAGGTCCCTGTATCTACTGAGAGCAGAGTCTTCCCCGTTCTTAGACATAATGTTGAATTTCATCAGACTGATTTTGATGTTATCCTTGAAGCATTTCCTTTGCCCGCTGGGAGCTTGTTGACCTTCCTTCAACTGGGTGTAAAGGATCTGTTTGGGGAGACGTAAGTTAGGCACCCAGATGCCAAGCTTATCCATGACATATCCAGCTGACAAAACAATCAAAAGTTATACTACATGACATACATAGTTCGAACTAATGCACTCACATTCATACACACAGACTGCCACCATTTTAAAATGTAATAAACCCATGCAAAACACAAATTAACTTCAGACATTTAAATAATGTTTCCAATTGACAATTAACTGATTGATTGTACAGACAGTTTTTAAATTTAGCAGAATTTTTAAAAAATTTACTTTATTGAGAGATATAGCACAGTACCAGACACTTCTAGCCCACGAGCCTGTGCTGCTCAGTTACACCTATGTGACCAATTAACCTGTTAATCTGTATGCCTTTGGGATGTGGGAGGAAAGTGGAGCACCCGGGGGGGGGGGGGGGGGGGGAAACAATCAGGCAGTCGCAGGAAGAATGTACGAAGTCCAAACAGACAGCGTAGGAACCGTTACACTACCATCTCTACACTGAAGTACCTATTCCAGGTACAGAGAATCACTTATGCAAATACATTGCATACAAAGCCTACTTTACAACCTGTACTACAATTGTCATCTTAACCATGGATAATCATAAAAATATTGTATTTTTTACAGTATTAACCCTAATCCTCCATGAATATTAGCTATCAAGGCTAACAATTCCTGTTAAACCTTTCATCACATCCAAAAATGCATAGTTTCTGTAACATTCTTAAATTTAAAAATACTGATTAAATTATACTTCTTCTTGGAACTCCCAATCTCTGTGCCTCTGCAATCCATCTGTGATGGAGATACTCTATCCAGAGAAAGGGGACCATTTTGCCAAGCTCAGCTGACACTTGAAGAGACAAAGAGTTGTTTTTCAGTGAGTTAAGCTTCCAACCAATATTCTTTGTTCAGCTTCTTGTTGTAAACAGGAGCTAGTTTTCAGTTTTAAAAATGTAAATGGCAAGCAATAAGCAGTCTCAAGTTAAGAGGACAAACAAACAGCACTGCCTATCGAGCGCAGACTGCTGGCCCACAGCACAAAGCTGATTGCTCAAGAGATGTAGTGTAAGACAATGGAGCTGTGTTAATTGGCCCTACATCAAACCAGACAACATTGGCTAAGTTATTTCATTCAAGGAAGTCTGCAGGTCAGATTGATACCATCATTTAGCACATAAAATAACTGATCTATCAATAGCTGGAAGATTTGTGTACTCAGAGAGTCAGCATTCACTGCATTAATTTTTGGTGTCTGGGACCTTTGCTCTGAGAAGCTTTTAAATCATCTGTGTGAAAAGGTAAGTGAAACACGTGAGTGAAGTCAACAAGTGGCAGAAAATGTATAAATGTTAGAGAGCAGCCATGCTTGTTAGGAATGATCAGGGTACTGCAAGAGGAATGACAGGGATGGGGTGACCAGAATCCATTTCTCTGCCTTCAATTTTTGCTACAGATGACTTGTTTGTCTGCAACTTGTTGGTATGCCCTTCTAGCTCATAGGAATTGTACCTGCATTTTGGAAGTTCTTTTTATTTCAGAAATCTGTTCTAATTTACAAATCTCTTATAAGAAAGAAAACCTCTATGATTAATGTGGTGAACTACATATACCTGTCTGGACATGCCCCCTGCTGACTGCTCCTGTGGCTCCTCCCACAGACCGTGGCTCCTCCCACAGACCCCTGTATAAAGGCGATTGAGGCCTGAGCCCAGCCTCTCAGTCTCCAGGATGTAGTATGGCGGTCACTCACTGCTTGTTCCTTCTTCCAGTCAATAAAAGCCGATATCTCGCCTTTACGTCTCAGAGAGAGTTATTGATGGTGCATCAATTAACCTTTGTGTGCTTTAACAATTTTGTCAGGATTTAAACATGTACGTTATAACTAAAAATAAATGAAATGTGTTTAAACTGGAAGTTAACTCTTGTTAGCTGGAAGTGCCTCCTCCTTGGTGGGAGGGAGTCCCCACCACTCAAACAGTTGGTATTGACAACTAAACAACTAAACTGGGAAGTGATCTAGCTTTTGAACAGTAGGTGGCTGCAGAACACATAGCCTAGAGTGCCTTGTAAAAGTATTCTGCCCCCAACTCTTTGTTCACATAAATGAGTATTATAACCAGGGATTTTAACCAATTTAGCCGAGAATTTTTATTTGTGAATCATATGCTCCATTTTAGAGTAGAGCCCATAAGGCAGGGAAAATTATAAAGCATGAAAAAAAAATTCAAAAACAGAATGTCAGCAGTTCAAAAGTATTCAGCCCCTTTGCTCAGTACTTACACTGCCTCCCAAAGATATTCAGCCCCCACAACTATACTCATATTTTACTGTCCATTTTCTAAATATAGAATATATTACATTGAAGTAGGATTTTGGAGAAAATCTACAAAACATTGTGTATCATGTCAAATCAGAGGAAAAATTCCAAATACTGTCAACAATTGTACTAAAAAATTAAAAACCAAAATTGTGAGGCTGAAGAAGTAATCATCGCCTTTGTAATTACTATGTTAACTTGCCTCAGGTGAAATTCTATACCAAATCATCCACTGTGTTAATATAGAAAACTGGAGAATCACCTGAATAAATACCCCCTCTCTCTGTAAGGTAGATTTTCATCAGACCAAATCAAAATGAAGACAAAAGAGCATTCAAGGCAAGTCAGGGAAATGATAATAGAGAAACACAAATCTGGGGAAGGGCACAAGACCATCTCAAAGGGACTGAACATAGCTTAGAGCTCAGAGCAGACCATCGTGAAAAACTGTATAAAATATGAAACCACAGCCACACTGCCAAGGTCAGGACACCACTCTAAACTTAATTGCTGGAGAAGTATGGCACTTGCAAGAGAAGCTACTGTGACACCAAGTTACTCTGAGTGAGAGGTGAAGTTCATTACTTCAGGCTTTGAACATAAAGGGTGTTTGTGGGAGACCATAAGACATAGGGGCAGAATGAGACCATTTGGCCCATCAAGTCTGCTCCACCATTCAATCACAACTGACCATTTCTACCCCCCTCTTAGTCCTATAAGAGTGGCAAGGAAGAAGCCCTGGCTGAAAATAAAGCATTTCCTTGCCCAGAAAGACTTTGCAAAGTGTCATTTCGATGATACTGTACAGATGTGGAAGGTCTTGTGTCGAATGAGACTAAATTGGAAATTTTTGGCTTCAACACTAAGTGATCCACAAGGCATAAATATAATACTGGACATCAGTCAGATAACACCATCCCTACTGTAAAGTATGGTGGAGGTGGCATCATGCTATGGGGATGCTTTTCAGCAGCAGGGACTGGAAATCTGCTCAGGGTTGATGGGAAGATGAATGTTCCTAAATGCAGAGAGATCCTGGATAAAAACCAACTAGCCTCTGTCAGAAAGCTTAAACTGGGGAGGAAATTTGTACTTCAGCAGGACAATGACCCAAAGTACACTGCCAGAGAAACTATGGAGTAGCTTCAAGGGAAGGAAACTGATGTCCTGGAGTGGCCTTAACCCATCTGAACATCTCCGGCAAGACCTCAAGATTTTTGCTCACTGCTGCTGCCCAACTAACCCAGCACAGCTTGAGCAATTTTGCAAGGAAGAATGAACAAATCTTGCTCCACCATGTTGTGCAAAGGTTAATAGAAACACATCCAAAAAGGTTACTGACTGTGATAGTTTCAACCACATATTCCATTCAGCATTTCCAATTCCACCTCTTCATCATCAGAAACCTGCATATTTTAGTAAGAGCAACGCACACAAAATGCTGGAGGAGCTCAGCAGGTCTGGCAGCATCTATGGAGAGGAATAAAGAGTTGACGTTTTGGGCCAAGGCCCTTCACCAGGATTGGAAAGGAAGGAGATGGAAGCCAGAATAAGAAGTTGGGGAGAGGGTGGGGGGTGGGGGGGAGAGAGGTGGCTTAGTTGAATGTGTCTACACCATTGCAATCTTGGGTCAGATCAGGTGTGGGGCCCATTCTCCACCAGCACATACTTTTGGTGGGTGTAATACATCCTATACGATGATGATTATAACACTGTAATCTTGTACAGAAATTCTGAGATCCCTCAATTCTGAAAGCTCTCTTAGCAGGGCCTCCTGTTTCTCTTCCTGATGTGACTTGTACCCTCCCTGCCTGTGGCAATCAAGCGACCTTTGTATTTTCCACTAGTAGATTTACATAACACACAGACAAAATAGACCACAGTACCATTCCCCTTTCTGTGGCCTTGTTTTTCAGCTGTACCAGAGAATCATGCTCCAAGCAAGACTGTTTCACGGTGCTGGCTCCATGTGGGTGTCTATTCCCCTTGCTGCTTCAAATGCTAAGTACAGCATACCATAAGGTTTTGCTTTCATACGCCAGCTGGAAAAATAACATTTGAAGATGGTACTATTTAGCCTGACCGCATATTCATTAACAATTTCCTCCTGTCCCTGGCTGCATCTTGAAATTTTCTATTAGTGCTGCATTAAACGCCTTTTCAAGGATTAGTATAGTAAGAGATCACATCCATGGTTTGTTGTACTCGTACTCTCTCCAACCTCTCATGTGTCTCTGGTTTTATCATCAATAAAATTACTAATTTCATCTTTCTATGTTCCATACCCAGGATCTTGGCGCTATTGTTTTGCCTCAGAAATATCTCTGGGTCAAATGGCTTAAGATCTTTAATAATTCTCAAACTCCCTGACCTTTCTACCATCACATCAGCTTTACCTCAGAAATTAAGGTCTCTCTTTACTTGTATTTGATCACTGTCCTCCAGTTTCTCCAAACAGAGACATCTCAAGCCTGTCACTGCCCATAAAGGCAAGCCACAGAGGTAAGGCTACCAACAGAACCTCCTTTCTCAAAGGCATGATCACTTAACTAACAACAGTGGTTGCTACAGCAATGCATCAAAAATAACACCATGTGGTTACTTATAGACTGTTGTTAAAGATCCATTCATATTTATTTATTCACTGCCTAGCAGTGCCAACTTTTGACATTTACAGGTCAGAAGAGCCTCACCAGCACAGAGAACACCAAAACAACAGAGTGATGCTTTGGGGAAAATATATCAGAAAGGGCACTTTTGCTGAAGAAAAGACTTCTCTTGTCTTGGCTTTCTCTTGTCTTTATTCCTACATTCTGATTGTTGTTTAAGTTCCATCGGACAAATGTACAAGTCTTCAAATTATTTCATATTGGAAGTGGACACATGGTTTTAATGAGACAGTGCTAATATGTAGTTAACTAGTCTGTGAATTTCCTTTTCAATCAAGCATTCGTTTGATAAAAAAAATGTTCTCTAAAATTGAAAAATTCCAGTCTTTTGCTATTATATGACCTGAAGGTGACCTCGTGTCATCTTCTGTTCATGTACAGTTATCTAATAGAAATAGTTAGAGACATTGTTTGGACAGTGACCATTTTGAAATTAAGTACGTACTGTCACCCAGAAATCTGAATTACTGGATGGTTGTAAAGGTGACCTGCATAATTTTAGACCAAATGAAGTGAAGCCAATGTCCAACCTGTCATTATCCAATCATTTATAAATAAAGCCCTCTTTTGCGAAGTTTAGGCACTGAGGCTTCATTTCACAAAGCATTCTCTGATTTGCTAACATATTTCATCTTTATAGTTTCTCTCACAAGTGGTGGTTCTTGATTGCCCCGAGCAATTTTTTTTTCCACTTTGGCATTTTCAGAGTAATTGTTGAGAGATGCATTAGTAACAGCTTTATGAATGCTAGCCTTAATTATGCAAGAAGCCACTAGTTTTGTAACACCATCAGTAATTGGTTAACATTAAAATAAAATAGCTGCAACAACCTACAGTCATTGCTATTTAATTGTCAAGCAGGAAGCTATTGAGCGTTTTTGTCCCCATTCAAATTCACATGAGGGAAATAGATTTTTTTTGTCCATATTGAAATTCACATGACATTGCTTTGTCCTATAATAACTAGGCTGTCATCTTGGATGCCACTGCTCAAAATGCATTTCAGCATCAGTTCGCATCCTCTTACCCAAAGGACTGACGCTCTAATTGAGATTATAACCCCTGCTAAGAAATGCGAATGGCAAGAACCGGTAACATAATTTCGTGGTGTAATTCACTGCGAGTAAATCCATTTCAGCAATCAATTTAGACCCTCAACTACAACAAATGGTTTGAAGTTCACAGGAATTTACTTTCGGACTTATTTTGTGCTGTTTCTGTGTCAGAGAAAAATGGGACTAAATGGACAGAAGTTTTTTTTTAGTCGAGCAATTGTTCATTGTTCTTTCTGTCGGATACCAAGACCTTTAATTTTCTGTTTCATTGCACAGACGTGTAAGTATCTCATGAAAGTGGTAATTTCAGAATTGTAATGAACTAGGGTGCAGCGTAAGACTTTCATTCCACACCAGGTGGTATTTTGAACTTTAAGCCTAGAAGGGAGGTGACCTTTATCCTTATATGCTCAGTCATTTTTATCAAGCCTCTCCAAAGGGACTCATCATATGCAGAGCTGTGTGAAGAAGAAGAAGAATATTGTCCTTATCACCTCCTTCCAGAAAGTGGCAGAGTAATAGGACTTTGTAAGTAAAAATGAAGCTCAGTCTGATTGCTGCTGATTAAAAATTGACTCTGCCACATCAAAGAAGAGTTGAAGGTGAAAATGATGATCACTTCCTTCTCCCTGGGATATTGCACTGTTTCCTTTATTCAACCTTGAAAGGTCCTTTCTGAATAAGATAATATCCCATGGGTCTATCCAGCTAGGCAGTATGAAAATGAATATCAGAATATCTGTTCTTTGTGGAAAATAATATGCCATTTTGTTAATGACATGGCACTTTAAAGCTTTTGCTGCCTATCCTAAATGCAACAAAATTAATTCTTGGCTAACAGTGCAACTTAAAATTGAAGGTTAGCTTAATTACTGACTTCTGTTTAGTCAGAGATTTAATAAGATGGCAATCAGAGTCACTAAGTCCATTAATTTCTCAGAAGCAAAATATTAAGATTGACACCATTTGTGTAGAATAAAAATCTACCAAGAACAGGAATTTTATATAACACTTTGAGGCACAGGACTGTGCTTTATGATGGTTTTAATGACAAGTGATGCAGAGTTGAACTGTTGGACACTTGTGCCGTCTTGTCATTATTGCTTTGATTTGGTTGAGCTGAGGTCAGACATAATGACAACTTTGCCCAAACTTGTCTGCATTTAGTTTCCAACTTAACAGTGCCATCCTACATTTTTAGTTAGCAACGTGTCGAACAGTTTGTATTCATTTAATTATAACCTAGCACGTTGATTCCCGAGTATCAAAAGGCTATGAACTCAAGGTGATGATTAACTGCTCTGTCAAATAATTGCAAAAACGATTGCTTATAGAGGGCTACATTATCCTTTTGAACAGTGTGATCATTAACTCCTTAAGGAAAAATGAAATGTGAAAGTGCAGTTTAAGCTGCTTTATTTTCTTTTCAAAAATCTCAAGGCTTTTAAGGTAAGGTTACTTAAAAGACACCAAAATTCTAATTTCAGATATAATTAAGTATAGTTCTATTGAAACATAAAAAGATGATTAAATTTCAACAAACAGCATTGTAAAATGCTTAATAAGACAGAATAATATTATTCATCCCATAGCACTTAACAATTACACATAATATTCATATCTTACCAATATCTCTTTTGATATATTTATAAGCTTTAAGATTTATTTTAACATTTCTAATGTTCCTCATTAGCAATGCAGTAATAGAATAATTTATAATACAAATGCAATTTTCTTTTCATAGAATAGTAAAATTGATTCTGACTACAAGCCTACTTAAAATATGCAATGCTGGAAGTATAAAATATGTATGAAATTATGCAAATCTAGTGGAAAAAGACTTCTGGCAAATTATGTCTACCAGATTTCAGAAGGTTTGCCAAATAGAAATAGAATGAGCATTCAGAAGAATGTTGGGACATCTGGTTACTTTTTCTCTTAATTTGAGGAAAATATTCTTTATGCACTTAGAAGCACTGCTACAATTGCTATTAGCATTTAAGGGAGCAGTGCATGCATTGTGAGTCCTGCTATAGTTAACACAATTCCTTAAAGAAATTCAGGAACGTGCCCTGCTCTTCCTCATTTTACTCCTCGTTTTAAGATTCAAGAGCTTGAAACAAAATTGCAATGACATACCTCGCCCCCCTCTAAAACAGGTGCAGATTAAGCAGTGTAGGATTAATGCCAATTTTTTGCTCCATTACACACGTCATGCCAATTCTATGCTACCTTCTGATTTGATTTGCAAAAATTGCAGCATCCAAATAGTGTTGGAATGGTCGCACACCACAGCAGGGGTCCATTATTGTGCATGACTGGTTTCTGTTAAAGCTAAATGCAAAACATCTCAGAAATAAACTGGAAAATTCCAGAAATAGTCAGCAGGTCAGACAGCATCTGTGGAGAGTGAAACAACATTAATATTTCATATTTGTTAACCTGATACATGAAGCAGAATTAGAATTTATCTTCAATGGAAGCCTACCACCAGACACATTTTTACCTCCCCTTCTTTCTCTGCTTTCCACATGGATTGCTCCTTCCATGATGATCTTGACCATACATCCCTCCACACGTACAGTATCCCCCTCCTGGCACTCATCCCTACAAGCTGAAGTGCTATACCTGCTCATTCATCTTCTCCCTCACCATCGTTGGGGTCCTAAACAGTCCTTCCTCGTGAAGCAACATTTCACCTGCAAATCTGTTGGGGTCATCTGTTGTATCTGGTGCTTCCCGTGCTGGCTCTTCTGCATTGATGTAGATTCGGGGACTGCTTTGTCGAGCACTTTCACTCCACTCGCAAAAAGTAGGATTTCCTGCTGACTAACCATCTTAATTCCAGTCCCCATTTGGACATGGCCTTCTCTACTGCCAAGATGAAGCCGCTGTCAGGTTGGAGAAACAACACCTCATATTCCGCCTGGGTAGCCACCAGCCTGATGGCATGAACATCGATTTTCCCTACTTCAGGTAACATTCCCCCTCCCCCTTCCCTCTTCTTCAATTCTCCACTCTGGCCTCTTACCTTCTCTTCTCCTCACCTGCCTATCTCCTCCCCTGGTGCCCTTCCTCCTTCCCTTTCCACCATGGTCCAGTCTCTAATCCTATCAGATTCTTCCTGCTTCATCCCTCTGCGTTTGCCACCAATCATCTCCTAGCTTCTTATTTCATCCCTCCTCCTCCACCCACCTGTCTTCACCTATCACCTCCCACTTTGTACTCCTTCCCCTCCCCCTACCTTCTTATTCTAGGTTTCCAATCCCGATGGAGGGCCTCAGCCCGAGACATTGACTGTTTATTAATTTCCATGGAGGCTGGCTGACCTGCAGAGTTTCTCCAGCTTTTTGTAGTGTTGCTCACAATCAGAACTCTCTTTGCATCTCTTAAAGTGAGGTGTATTGCAACTTCACAGAGATTTGGAAGCTGTTCTGACATGAAAAAAAAGGTGTAGTAGTGAAATAATTTAGAATAGACACACATTGCACAGTAGATCGTGGTCATGAGAGTGGAGAGGAATGGAAACATGGTTTTTCTACAGGTAACCAGAAAGCCTTTTGAGCAATAAAAGGCAATGGGAGAAAATATTGAGCCCTGAGGGTACAGATACAGCACTGTAAGTTCAGTAAAACATGGTGAAAGTCAGTGAATTCATCTTCAAAGGTCATGCTCCAGTAACTGTCCCAGCGCAGCTCAGTACACATTCTTATTATCAAAGAATGTATATTATATACCACCTTGAGATTTGTCTCCTTACAGGCAGCCACAAAACTAAGAAACCCAATAGAACCCATTTAAAAAAAAGGCCAGTAAACACCCAACATGCAGAAATAAAAAAACAAATCATGCAAACAATAAAAAGTAAACAAATGACATTCAGAACCGAAGTTTATGAAAGTGAGTCCACAGTCATGAAGCCATCATCATTGCAGTTGGTCCATTAGCCCATTAGTTGCAGGCCACAGCTTCAGTTCAGTGCAGAGATGAGTAAACCTCATGAGCAGTGAGCTGAAGACAGGTCCATCCCTTGTCTCTGGCCCCAACACCCTGACCTTTTCAACTTCCCTGGTACTTAAATTGGCCAAACACAGGCCCTGCCACTTTGATACGCTTTCAGGCCCAGGCTCTGGCACCTCGATATGCTCTCAGGCCTGACCTGGAGCCTGGTGTGGCTTGGTGCCTAAATTGGTCAAACCCTGGCTTGTTTGTTGCTCTCAGACCCAGGCCCCACCACCTTGACTCTGCCTTGCCGTGGTTCTGCCTCTTATAATCGCCTCCAAGTGCAACCTAACAATGGCCAAATATTGTCTTATTCCTCGCTCTTGGCTTTGGTCCCTACTTACTCGATTCAGCCTGTAAATGCCACAGTGGAACCACCCTGCTCCTTTGTAACTTCAGTTCACACCACAGACATGCACGGTTGTACTGGTGGTTCAAAAGATTAACTCTGGAAGGGAAGTTACAGGCTGTTTTCTGCAGTGATGGTTTTCGAGGAACTGAGTGATCAAGAAAGTAGTTAATAGTTATGTTTGCTGCCAACAAGTCGTCGCTGTGCTTCACCAGTGCCATCTTAATCAGGATTTGTGACTAATCCTCCTATGCATTACTGCACCCTCACAGATTTATCACTCCTGCAGAGTACAACCAGCACCTTACGACTAGCAAACATTGACAGCTGGGACTGGGGCTGTACAAGATCAATTCCTTGATGATGCTTCCTCCTCCCATGCTATACTCCTTTATCCTGTGACCTGTTCAAATATCCAAGCTGCAAATGCTATGTAAAGGTACTTCATCCTAGGAGTCCATTCACTTGGAACTAGTAGACTCCACTCCTCAAATCTGCTAGCCCTACAATCTGATCCTCAAGGTGCTTTCTGAGAAGGATAAGTGCAGCAGCTGTATCTACAAGGACTCCATCCTTAGATAATAGGGGCCTATTGCAGACAACTAGTTAAATTTGTTACACAAACACACAGAGATTTTAATTCAGGAAGCCTTTAGAGAAAATTGGATATTGCTCAAACTGTTTCAAATTGACTGGAAAATTTTTTCACTGAGGGCAATAAACAATTGATATTTTGGCTGAGACATTTCATCAGGACTGAAACGAAAGGAGGCAGGAGCCAGAATAAGAACGTGGGGTGGTGGGCAGGGGGGAGGGGAAGGAGAAATAGATGATATTTGCCGACTGCTAACTCGCAAAATGGCCGCTCAAAAGTCAAACTTGCATCAAAGTAGCACAGATTATCTACTCTATACACATTTAGGCATTACCAGCTCCACACCAATGTGGCATCTGGCACAACTTTGTGAGTGTCATTCTGGAACTGAAATCTAACCTGCAGCGACCCCAACTCAGTACCCTTGGAGAAACCGGTCCTTCAGTTTGCTTTTAAAAGCTGATGCACATGAGCAGCAAACGAAGCCAAGAGCTTAATCAGAGATTGTTTAGAGATGCCAGCAGACACCATTCTCACTTCTGGTTTTACGTAATCTGGGAATGACTAAACCACATGCCAAACATCTGCTTCCATTTAGGACAAAGACGTCAAGATCATTATGAATCCATAGTATCGGAAACTGTGGAAGCTATTAATGCATTTGTACTGCTGGAGCTGCCTGGTCTGCCCACACACACGCACACACACACGCGTGCACGCGCACACGCACACACACACACACACACACACACACACACACACACACACACACACACACGCACACACACACGCACACACACACGCACACACACACACACACACACACACACACACACACACACACGCACACACACACACACGCACACACACGCACACACACACACACACACACATACACACACACACAGAGTTATACTGTATATCTCAAGTTAATAGTGATCCCTTTTCTAATTTTAATGTTCCTTAATAAATTCTTACCTAAAAAGTTATTAAATGTGTGGCATGTTGAATTCTATTCAATATACTGGACGTAATTGTTCACAATGAGTGTGTAAAATTTCTGAAGAGTCAGTTCGATAGGTATAGCAATAATCTCATAATACCTGTAGAAATATAGTTTAATTAACAATAAGGATTAAATGTGTTTTCAGAAAAATAGAGGATTATGTGATATTGCTCATCTTAGCAGCCTGTTCACTTGGAACCAGTAGAATTAATCCTACAGCTCCCCCAAAAGTATGATTTAGTTCTGCTGAGCTGAATATTAGAATATTGGCTGTTATCCTGAGTCAACATACACAAAGTTTTTAAATAAGTTGGAACAACGTTCATAAGCTTTCCAGTCTACTTGCCCTCGTATTCACTCGGTGCTGTCCTCCAGTGTTCACTCTATGGAAAGACAAGCTGGACCAGGGCAACTTGCCATCAATTCTTGCAGTTATGTCACTTAGGGACTTGGGCTATATATTTTTTTCTTTATGACTGTATATATTTTCTGAAATCATAACCATATGTGATAATTGTGCTGTGCGCTGTTGGTGGCGTGTTTTGCATTTGGCCCCAGAGGAATGCTCTTTCATTTGGCTATATTTATATGTGATACAATGATAATTGTATGATCGTGGTAATCGTATGATAATTGTGTGATCGCGCACTGTCACAGCAGGAGGAGAAGTGAGGGTCTCGGGGGAGCACTGAGTGCTGGGAAGCAGCTGAGGAGCTGAGGTGAATGTGCTTTAAAAGGAGCGTGCAGGGCAACTGAAGGATTAAGCAGAGTATTGATTAGTTGATTAGAGGGAATGAGTACGAGATAATTGGCAGGGACAAATAAGAGGAGGGGTAGCTGAAAAGGAGTGGCCAGTGTGTGAGTGCCTCAGGGTAGGAGTGGAGATTTGAGGCTTTGGTGAGCAGAGACTGAGGATGCGCTTTCTCCCAGTGAGGTAAGGCCGGGTAAGTTCCTTTAATTAATTTATATATCTTAGGAGTAGGTAATGGAGACAGCAGTTAGGGCAGTCGAGTGCTCCATATGCAGGATGTGGGCAGTCAGGGACAGCAATTGTCCCTGATGACTACACCTGTAAAAAGTGCATCCAGCTGCAGCTCCTGTCAAACTGAGTTAGGGAACTGGAGCTGGATGAACTTTGGATCATTTGTGAGGTAGAGACAGAAATAGACAGGAGTTTCAGGGAGACAGTCATCCCTAAAAGTCAGGAGGTAGGTAAATGGGTGACTGTCAGGAGAGGGAAGAGGAACAGACAGAATGAGCAGAGCACCCCTGTGGCCATTCCCATCAACAATAAGTATACTGTTTTGGATAATGTTGGTGGGGATGACCAACCAGGGACAAGTTGTAGCGGTTGTGTCTCTGGATGAAAGGGGGAGTAGTGGCATTACTAGTCAGGGAAAATATCACAGCTATGCTTAGACTGGACAGCCCAGAGGGCTTGTCTACAGAGGCCATATGGGAGGAGCTGAGGAACAGGAAAGGTGTGACCACACTAACAGCACTGTATTATAGACAGCCCAATAGTCAGAGAGAATTGGAGGAGCAAATCTGTAGAGAGATAGCAAACCGATGTAAGAAACAGAAAGTTGTAACAGTAGGGGATTAACTTTCCACATATTGACTGGGACTCCCACACTTGAAAGGGAACCTTGGCTTTCAAGGAATATTGGCAATCTGGTTAAGAAATAGAGAGAGGTGTATAGCAGGTATAGGCAGCAAGGAACAAATGAGGTACTTGAAGAGTATAGAAAATGTAAGAAAATACTAAAGAAGGAAATCAGGAAGGCAAAAAGGAAATATGAGGTTGCTTTGGCAGATAATGTGAAGGTAGACCCGAAGGGTTTCTACAAGTATATGTAAATGGATAGTAAGGGACAAAATTGGTCCCCTAGGAGATCAGAGTGGTCATCTATGTGTGGAGCCTCACAAGATGGGGGAGATCTTAAACAGTTTTTTTGCATCAGTATTTACTCAGGAAACTGGCATAGCCAGTGGTATATGGAAGGAAGGGAAACAAGCAGTAATGTCATGGAACATATAGAGATTAAAGAGGAGGAGTTGCTTGCTGTCTTACAGCGAATAAAGGAAGATAAATCCCCTGGGACTGACATGATATTTCCTCAGACCTTGAGAGAGACTAGTGTAGAAATTGCAGGGGCCCTGGCAGAAATATTTAAAAAGTCCTTAGCCATGGGTGCAGTGCGGGATGATTGGAGCTCATGTTGTTCTGTTTTTTTAAAAAAGGCTCCAAAAGTAAACCAGTAATTACAGGCCGGTGAGCTTGACTTCAGTAGTAGGTAAATTATTGGAAGGTGTTCTGAGAGATCAGATATACAAGCCTTTGGACAGCCAAGAGCTGATTAAGGATAGTCAGCATGGCTTTGTGCCTGGTAGATCGTGTTTAACAAACCTTGTAGAGTTTTTTGAAGAGGTTACCAAGAAAGTAGATGAAGAAAAGGCTGTGGATGTTGTGTACATGGACTTTAGTAAGGCATTTGACAAGATCCCACATGGGAGGTTAGTTCAGAAGGTCCAGACTCTAGGTATCTATGGAGTAGTTGTAAACTAGATTCAAAATTGGCTGTGTGAGAGAAGACAGAGTGGTAGTGGATGATTAAAAATTAAAATCTCTGTGTGTTCTAACAATTTTAGATTTTTTTTTTAGGAAATAGAATGGAACACAATAAAGGGTTTGGCCTGAAGCATTGACCGTTTACTCTCTTCTTTAGATGCTGCCTGACTCACTGCGATCCACCAGCATCTTGTGTGCGTTGCTTTGGAGTTCCAGCATCTATAGATTTTCTTCTGTTTGTGAGGCCTCTATTACACTTTGTAATTATATCTGAACAAATATTCACTGGTGCATTTATCTTTCCATTGCCTGACTGAGATCAACAGTTTTAGCATGGAAGAGTCAGGCAGCAATCCTTTTACATCCTTTGTCTTGATCGTTCTGGTGACTTTCAACTCATGAAGAGTTCTGTATATGTGAGCTTGCCTCTGGAACCAGTATTCCAGTAAGATGGTGGTGCAATTGAATGCAGCGTCCTCTCTTGGGCCAACCTAAGGTGCACTTTTCTTTTCAAAATGCATTTTTTATGGTTGTAAGATTATACTGGACTCCAAGAATTGCGGGGAAAGCAGGCCTACTGCATCAGTGATCTGCTTGTTGTTCAGAGCAGCCAGCCGGAGTGCAGAAAGCGTTAGTGCTTGCGTTGGAGAAGGAGAAGCTGGCGGTCGGGTCAGAGATGGAGAATCCGGCAATCAGGCTGGAGAAGCCGAAGCCGGTGGGCACCCGGGTGAAGGAAAGCCAGCGGTGGGCTGGAGAGGAGCAGACCTGTGTGCAGACACGTGCTGCTGCCCGCTACTTGAAAACATCGAAGTTGGTGTGCGAAAGCAGCGCGCAGTGTAACTGTGAGTGATGTTGCTCTTGCGATTGCAAGTCCCTGTTGGATATTGATAATGTATGATGCGGCATGGCCTGTTTCCCTCGTTTGGTGGTGAGGCACGTGACAAGGCAGCAGTGTGGCCTCGGTTGTAGCAAAGACTGAGTCTCAAGCCGCCAACTTGCCTGCTGCTGCGGTCCAGGCGAGGAGACGTAGTGAATTGTGGCACCATGCTCAGGTAGAGGCTGTCCTCTCTCGTCAGTGCTGCTCTCCAGTGTCTGACTGGTGGAATGACCAGTCGGATTGCCAGGAATTGTACCATCAATTTGTATGCTACTTGGGACCTTGGACTATACAGATCCAATACTTCTTGTGTAATGATATGTGTTTTTTTTCCTTCTCACTATTTTGAATGTATGCTGTGCCCCTAGGCCCCAGAGGAATGCTGTCTCGTTCGACTGTATCCAGGTATGGTTTGAATGATAATTAAACCTGATTTGATTTAATTTGATTCATTTTCCATGTAATATAGCTGAAATAAACTGAGAATGCAAGGCAGAGCTGAGTAAACATATAGGCTTTTGGTGAAGATAAAAATATTTAGTTCTGTGCACATCCTGTTACTCAAGAGTCACTGGAAGTGTGGAATCGGCTCTACCGGCCTTTCAAGCCTCGCTGCCCAGCAGTCCCCCAATTTAATCCTAGCCTATTCACGGGACAATTTACAATGACTATTTAGCCTACCAACTGGTATGTCTTTGGACTGTGGGAGGAAACTGGTGCAACTGGAGAAACCCACGAGGTCACAGGAAGAACCTACAAACTCCTTACTGGCAGCAGTGAGAATTGAACCCGGGTCTCCTGTACTGTAAAACATTGTGCTAATCACTGCACTACTGTGCTTTGTAGCTGCTTTTGAACTGTTTTAACATTCGTTTACCATAAACAGAGACTTTGGTGGATGTTGCTGTCAAGTCCAAGCATCTATACTGTACATGGTTTTGAATTGAAAATCTATGTTGCAATTGACTGGTTCTCCACTTGCCTTAACTTAGTAAGCCTGTGCTCTTTAGAATTTATACTAAAGAAGTTATCTCTTTAAAACAAATGTGAAGCTAGGATATTTGACAGACTAATAATCGCTGTGTGGATGTAGCTCTACTGTGAGTGTCTGGAATAAATGGACTCATCCTGGTATTCAAACCAAAGTAAAATCCTTCTTTCAGTCAGCTTGTAGGCTTTCTCAAATAAAATGAAGTGAGGCGTTTTATGTTTAACGAAACCCGTAATACTTTCTATTGAACTCCAAAACATAAACACCAAAGCGTGCTGAAACACTTTATGTAAAAACGTCATCATATCAGACCAGCCTCTTAAAGTGAAATGCCAACTCAATGTCAGTGGTTGTGAATTATGTACTATTTTCCCATTACCGCCCCCCCCCCCAAGAATTCATTGGCATTGTGAGCCTGTCTGGAGTTCAAATGAGCTGTCCAGCTCAGGTCCTGTTCTCCTCGGATGGAGAAAAAACAGGTGCCTGTGGCTTGTCCAGACCTGTGTCGACCTGCTCGTGGTCATGTGCTGGTTGCGGCTTGGCAGTGGAATACTCCAAATCTTGGTGGGCCAGGTTAAGGCAATCTACTTAAGTTGATCAGGTTTACCCTTCTTATCTGTATAAAAGCCTTTTTCTCCCTGTTCCAAAATGCAGAACAGGCCATCAAAAGGAGCCCTAAGGGGACGTTGGTGAACATCATAGCGGAATGTAGATCAACAGGAATCTACAAGTGCTGTACGCCATGATGGGAGGTAGGAATAGGTGAAAAGGAAGTGAATTTACTGAAGAGAGGAACCAGGCAGCAATGGCATCAGTAATGGGATCACCTGGCACTTGTAACAGCTGCCCATGTACCAACTCAGCTGCGGGCTACTGTAGCTCTTCTTTTGGAGCTGTTCTGAGCCCCTGCAAGACCTAACGGAAATGATCAAGCTCTCAGAGCTGCCTTGAGGAGCAGTGAAACTGCTGGCGTAGGCCATTGGACTGCGGGTGTTACGCCGCGGTGCGATGGAGCCTAATGCCGAGGTTCTGAGCCGACGCACCCCAGAGAGGTCTCTGAATTAGAGACTATGGTCAGAGGAAGTATCAGATAGTGTCGAACCGAGCAATCCAAGGCCAATGAATGCCCAAGCCTTGTCTGCAGCTGTCGTTGACGCCAGGAGGATGACCTCTGGCCACCTGGTGGAACAGTCCACCGTGGGAAGGAGATGCATGAAACCACGGGAGGGGAGAAGAGGACCAACAAGGTCCACATTGATGTGGTCAAACCATCAATTAGGGACCTCAAAAGGTGCCAAAGACACCTGAACATGATATTTAAATTTTGCCCACTGGTGCTCCACACAGGCTGCAGTCCAATCATGTGTATCATTTCTGAGGCTGTGCCAAACAAACCTTAGTGCAATCAGATTCTGCGAGGCCTTCCAGTCCAGATGCGAAAGGCCTTGTACAGAGTTCAAAATAGTCTATCTCCAGTTTGCGGGCAAGGAAGACAAGTTGAAAAAATGGACAGGATAGAAACCCCAGTTTCTCCAAACTTAATATTAGCCAGCCGGGGGCCCAGGACTGCTGTTCAGTAAGCCTGAATGTTTGGGTCACTAATTTGGTTGGCTGCCATGCCAGCATTGTCAACACCTATGTGTACGGTCTCCGAGGCTGGCCATGAGAGGCAATCAGCCACGGCATTACTTTTCCCCATGGTATGTTATACATCCATTGTGAACTTGGCTACGCAGGTCAGGTGGCATTGCTGCCGTGCAGACCAAGGCTCTGATATTTTGACCATTGTGCGCACGGGGGGTGGGGGGAGAGGTGGTGTGGTTATGGTCAACAAATGCTGTGAAATGGCGAGCCTCTGGAAGAAAGACTGAGAAGCTCACAGTCAAACATGCTGTACTTCCTTTCAGAGGGATAGAGCTTTCGGTTGAAGAAGGCGAGCGGCTGCTACACGTCTCTAACCAACTGTACAAGCACAGCACCCACAGCATAGTCTGAGGCATCAGTAGTAATGGCTATAGGTGCATTGAGGAGTGGGTGCACCAGTAGGGTCGCGTTAGAAAGGGCTTGTTTGGTATCATCAAATGCCCTGGTCATGTTCACTGATTAAGGCTATTGCCTTTAAGTACACTATACACAGGGAGCATAAGTTCAGCAACTCGCGGAATGAAGTGGTGACAGAAATTCACCATGCCTGAAAACTCCGGTAGTTTTTTAGTAGTGGCTACTTCTGATGGGAGGAGTTTCAGACCTTCTGTGGAGATGTGATAGTCAAGAATGTCAATGGTTGACAACCCAAACTGGCTTTTAGCAGGGTTAATAATCAATCCGTGCTGGCTTAAGTGCTCAAAAAATGTGTGGAGATGAGATACGTGTTTGGATTTGGACCCATGTAAGCAAAAAGAAAATCTACGTCTTTTAATACAGAGTCCATCAGCTATTGGAAAATCTGTACTCCATTTTCCAGTCCAAATGGCATGCACAGGAACTCACATAGGCCAAATGGGGTTACCACTGCCATTTTTAGAATGCCCTCTAAACACACGGGCACCTGATGGTAGCCCCTAACTAGATCGACTTAGGGGGAAAAAAATTACCTTTCCTGCTAAATGTACCGAAAAGTCTTGGATGTGTGGGCTGGGTAATAATTGGGGATAGTGGCCTTGTTCAGGTGTCTGTAATTCCCATTGGCAACTACCATCGGATTTAGGGACCACATGGAGGAGTGAAGCCCAGGGGTTAATGACGTACAATGGGTATCTTTCCATGTTGGCAAACTACATCCTTCATAGTTGCCTGTTCTTCTGGGTCCAGTCTACACACATGGGCATGGACTGGCAGGGAACATGGTGCTTAACCCCATATCTTGTGACTGTAGTGGCAAATGTGTGCTTTGTGAGGTCTGGGAATTTGCCTAGCAATTGATAAGGTCACATGCGGTGATTATTTCCTTCACAGAGTTGTTGTGGGCAATTTACTGGAGGGGCAGGGTAATGACCCAAAGTCCTTGACATCCACAAGCCAGCAGTTCTTACAATTAATCAATAATCCTTGGGCACACAGGAAATCTGCACTTATCAGTGGTCTAGCCACCTGAGCCAGGACAAAGTCCCAAGTGTAACGTCGCCCACTGAAGCAGAGTGTCAGCTGCTGTGTCCTGTAAATTTGGATCTTGCCGTCATTGGTGGCCTCCTGCGAATTTTCGTCACTCTGCCTTCTCGTCAATAGGTGACGCTGGCAGTACACTCACTTGAGCACCCATGTTGCCCTGGAAGGGTGTCGGTAATGAACAGTAGATGACGCTGGCATCTGAAATCCACAGAAGTGATGCACCGCTGCCTAGCTGAGTGTAGACTATCAACCATCTTGGTAAGTTCCCTATAGTCCTTCACAGGTGCATTAGTGAGGGCTATGCAAACTTGATCAGGTATTTGTTGCATGAAGCGTTCTTTAAAAATAAAACAAGGATGGTGATTTTCCAGGAGGGATGGCATGTGATCTACTAACTCTGCAGGCTTACCATTGCTAAGACTGGGTAAGGAGAGCATTTAACGCGCTAAGACACCGATAGTCCAGAAGTCTGTAAGAAGTGAGTTTTCAGCCATCGGTATTGATCATATTTAAGCAGGTGTTCAAGCAGACTCACCGCTCTCACAGCCATGGAGTTTCCAAGCGACGCTACCACGCAGTAGAGTTTGGAGTCATCGGCAGATATTTCTCGCAGAGTGAACTGGGCATCGGCTTGTACAAACCAAGCAACGGCATTTTGCTCCCAAAACTCTGGCAGTTTCAAAGTGACTGCATTGGCCGACATGTTCAACAATTCCAGAATCGTCAGGGCCACCAATGTATGTTTCTGCAAATAAAACCAATTGAGGCATTTTATGCTTAACGAAACCTGTAACTTATTCTATTGAACACCAAAAGCTAAACACCAAAGTGCACTAAGCATCTTTACATAATGATACCATAGTGTCAGACCAGCCACTTAAAGCAAAACCCCACCTCAGTGTTGGTGGTAGTGAATTATGTACATTTCTCCCAGTTCCATTACCCTACAAGCTTCATAATTGTAAATGTTTTCTCAGTAGATGTAGTTTGTAATTATGACAATAGAAATATGTATTCCCACATTTTAGAAATAACCCAGGGGTCCAGGAGCCAGTAATCATCGGAGGATCAGAGGTAGAAAAGATCAATAACTTTAAATTCCTGGATGACACTATCTCAGAGGACCTGTCCTGAACCCATCATATAAAGATAATGCAAAGAAAGCATGACAGTGCCTGTACTTCCTCAGGAAGTTTGCATCGAAAAAGTTGGCAAACTTCTATAGATGTGAGAAGCTAAGTGTGCTGACCGGCTGCATTACAGCCTGGTATGGGAACACCAATACCTTTAAAAGGAAAATCCTACAAATGCTAGTGGATTTGCACCAGTCCATCATCAAAGACCTTCCCCACCCAGACCATGTTCTTTTCTCACTGCTAAAGGTACAAGTGCCTCAGAACAGTTACTACCCCTCAACCATCAGGACCTTGAACAAAAGTGGATAACTGCACTCATTCTACTTCTGGTCTTTCCACAACTGATAGGCTCACTTTATGAACTCTTTAATAAATTAATAAATTACTGTATATGTATATTTAATTAAAAACCATGCAAAAAACAGAAATGTTGTATATTAAAAAAGTGAGGTAGTGTCCAAGGGTTCAATGTCTATGTAGGAATCGGATGGCAGAGGGGAAGAAGCTGTTCCTGAATCGCTGAGTGTGTGCCTTCAGGCTTCTGTATCTCCTGCCTGATGGTAACAGTGAGAAAAGGACATGCCCTGGGTGCTGGAGGTCCTTAATAATGGACGCTGCCTTTCTGAGACACTACTCCCTGAAGATGTCCTGGGTACTTTGTAGGAGCTGACTAGATTTACAAGTCTCTTCAGCTTCTTTCAGTCCTGTGCAGTAGCCCACTCCCCATACTAGGCATTAATGCAGCCTGTCAGAATGCTCTCCATGGTAAATCTATAGAAGTTTTTGGGTGTATTTGTTGACATACCAAATCTTTTCAAACTCCTAATGAAGTATAGCCGCTGTCTTGCCTTCTTTATAACTGCATCAATAAGTTGGCACCAGGTTAAATCCTCAGAGATCTTGACACCCAAGAACTAAAAATTGCTCACTCTCTCCACTTCTGATCCCTCTGTGAGGATTGGTATGTGTTCCTTCGTCTTACCCTTCCTGGAGTCCACAATCAGCTCTTTTGTCTTACTGACATTGAGTGCCAGGTTGTTGCTGTGGCACCATTCCACTAGTTGGCATATCTCACTTCTGTACACCCACTCATCACCATCTGAGATTCTACCAACAATGGGTGTATCGTCAGCAAATTTATAGATGGTATTTGAGCTAAGCCTAGCCACACAGTCATGTGTATATAGACAGTAGAGTAGTGGGCTAAGCACACACCCCTGAGGTGCACCAGTGTTGATCGTCAGCAAGGAGCATATGTTATCACCAATCTGCATGGATTGTGGTCTTCCGGGTAGGAACTTTAGGATCCAATTGTAGAGGGAGATACGGAGGCCCAGGTTCTGCAACTTATCAATTAGGATTGTGGGAACGATGGTATTAAATACAAGTCTCTAGCATTTACAGAGAATGGTGCAAAAAAAACTAATGATCCGTTGTTCGATGGGCAAAAATGCCTTGATAATGAGAGAGGGTAGAGGTGAATGGCTTGACTGGTGGTTCAAGCTGAAAGAAAAGCGACAGTAACTCAAATAACCACATTACAACAGTGGTGTGCAAAAAAGAATCTCTGAATGCACAACACAATGAAACTTGAAGTGGATGGGCTACAGCAGCAGAAGACCATGAACATACACTCAGTTTTCACTTTATTTTGTACAGACCATGTATAAAGACCATGTGATCTGTCATTGCCTCTTATACGCTACTTTCGAAGACAAAATGATCGCTGGGAAGCTCAACTTATTAATATGCAATATACATAAAATATAAATGTACCACTAAATGTAATTTCATTGCTTGGGATAATATATGATTAAGTTAGCAGCAATGCATTATTATAAAAAGTAACTAGGTTAGAGCATTTTGTTATTGTAATAAACTTTAATACAAATGAATAGCCATAGGAACTATTTTCATCACAACATGGTAATCTGAAAACCTGCTGCCACTATGTGTATTAACTTTGTTTTTGCAACATTCATTGAACCAACCAAACTTGAATCAAGGATCCTCCATTGTAGATGGCATGTGTAAAATTATGAGGGCCCCAGAAAGCTGAAGGATCAAAAACTATGAGGCATGCAGGAGGAAAATAGGTATTTATTTTTCAACCTAAGGAAAGGATGGGTGTCGAGCTCAGAGTCTGAAAGATAGTGGAAACAGAATTATTCATCATATTTAGAAAGTGCCTGCATACTTACTTGAAGACCTTACCTGCAGGAGCTATGGGCAAGTAGTGAAAGACAAGATTGACATTTCTTTTCTGACCAACATGTTAATGATAGACTGAATAGTTTCCTTCTGTGTTATAAATTTTCTATGATTCTATGAAGATATTCCTTCTTCTTTCTTCTTTTACCCATTATGCCACTGGCGTTTAGGATAGCAATGAAGGTCCTCCATCTCTGATGGTGTTCAAGGCTTCCTTTATCATGTCAATAAATTTCTCTCAGCTTACTGCCAGTCATGCAACTTCTGGATGCAGACTCAGGAATACTGTTGTACACAGATGCAGAAGGATTCTTCATAGCTGTTTTTGTGACAGTTTTGTGTGATCAGTCAGGATTATTAGCACTGAGCTGAACCCCCAAACCTAGAGGATCGGTGAACCACTCTTAGTTTGGTCTCTTTCCTCTCATCTGTTTGGCATGGCTTACCATACCAAGAGCCAAAGCATAGCTCTCTGGGTAATTGAGGCTCATGGGCTTCCAAACCACAATGAGGTTTTGGTCCTCTTTGAGGGCAGATATTCCTTACTGAAACATATATGAAAATAACTGCATAATTCATGATTGTAATTTGGGATGTGTAATGCCTGGCTCATATTTTTACTGTTATGCTGTATGTATTTCACTTTGGCAGTTCTGTAAGAGCAGTTTGCTCCATTTTCGGCTTGTTTGGGTTATTGTTGAAGATAAGAGATGAGGAGAGATGTGTACCATCCAATTAGATAAGTCGAAAAGGGCAGGTTTCTCTGGTGAGGGACTCTAAGGTTGGACTTGCAGATTTTGTTCAAGAGGAGATGAAGAGGGAAGACACGGGAGAAAAAAGGTCATAGGTTTCAACCCGGAGTGGGACCGTGATTCGACGAAGCCAGGGGTGAGATCGATTGAGGATTGGTGACTACGGAGAAACCGTGAGCTCCAACTTGTGCACATTAGAGTGTTTCATCAAAATGGGCCCTTTTCTTTTTTTTTGTTCTTTTCTTTATTAACCCTTTAGTCAAATTAGGAATCATAAAGATAATCTTTTAATCGTACGCGATGTACTGTCTTATCTCATGGCACTAATTTGTAACAGGGTAGCGGATTTCACAGCATCCACACAAACGGGGTTTCAGATGTAAACGCAATGAAATAAAATAGAAACCAGTATGTCAATATTTTTGTCTAATTCTCTGTGATACATCTGGTAATTTATTTGAAAGGATTGACATTGAGTTCTGATTGTTCTACTAAGGCTGGATCTTAAAGCCATGAGTAGTTCTGCCAGGTTTTGTAAAGTACTTTATGGGGCTGCAGGAATGCATTGCTGAGCTACTTAAAATTACAAAGAAATATCCAAACTAAATTTTTGACACAAACTACACCATTGTTTTTTCCCAGGCACTGTTTTAATAAGGTGTATGAAGATTCAAATTTGTCTGTTTTGAATTACAGCCTTAGGAAGGCCAAGAAGAAGGAACGCTTAATCGATCATATTAGATTTGTTCTATCCCCAAGCAGCATGTATCGTTCTGGATTTCTTTATTGTAGGACATACTTTAAACATTTTACTATGGAATATTAGAAAAATAACAGGCACCTAGGAATGCAGATAATATTTCTACAGCCATTTTCTCTAAGATTCTAACATGAAAGTTATAATCTTTTTGAAGTTATACAAAGATGATGTGAACGTTTTCAAAGGGTTGATTCTGGAGAATGTGCTCGATTGATATTCCATCTGCCTTACAGGTAGGTGAAGAAGTGGATAATCCAACATTTGATATTTATTGGCAGTGTTCAGTTGAGATGACAGCAAATAGACACAACAAAGGAATACCAGGGTTTGTTTTACAAAGTGTCTAGATCAGTTAAGTAATGCTTAATCCTATTAAAACTGTATTGGTTAGGGATTTGCTAACCTCTATGGATGAAGTGATTTCAGAAATAGTCCCCAGTTCATTAGTTATTCAATATTATCTCAATTAGGCTTCAGGTGCAAGTTTATTAGCATAGAATATTCTTTAAGATACAGCAAACTGCTAAGCTTCAAAAGATAACCATAAGGTAATTTAAATTATGTATGTCTTTCAATGAAGTATTTCACATCTTTAAGCATAATATAATTTGTACTTTAGAATGTAACTTTACTTCATGTCATAGAATGTTAATCTTACCATAACACGATTAATAAAAACATCTTGTTATTTAATTCGATACTTCCTACTAACTTTTGATTTTATAGCAGCTGATAAGCTAGCTTCTATTTTTTTACCTATGTGAATTAACAGTAAATATAGGGTAATAATATTTATTTTTAATTGGTAGAAATAATGTAAGCATGCTAATTCCAGGAATATAAAAATCCTGATAAAAATACAAAACATCCTCAGCAGATAGTGCAGATTGTAAACTTTATAGCTGCAGCTTATTATTTCAACACTTGACAATTTTTGCATAAAGTCCCTTGCAATATATTTTGCATAAAGTTCAATTTTGCCCAGAAATTGGATTTTTTAATATAAAATCTATAAAAATATTATGTCAATAATGACCCCACAGTTGCTGATTATAAGGATAGTTTATTTTTTTTTATAAATTCAAACTTTTAATTCTGAAATAATTTTATTCTGAGCTATTTTCTTTATGTGAAAAGCCATTGGTTTTATAAAGATTGATATGAGCAATCAAAATATTATTAAGGTAATCCCTTTTGATGCTTAACAAGAGTGAAACTGAATTTCTATGAGATTGATAATGTCTCCTAAAATACCTGTAAGAACTAAAATTAATTATTTTGTTAGGAGTGTAATTTACTGGAGTTCAATAGGCAGATATGTCAGCCATTTTCACACAGCAAAATGGCTGCCACAAGCAGGAAAACAAATGGAAAACTAATGAACCTGATTTGCTGGCTAATGCAGGGACATTGGGAGGATTCTGCTCTTTGAATAGCATTTTTTAAAAATATTTGCATCAAATTCCCAATGTATGTGTCTAATATAAAATGAACTTTTAAAGCTGTACCTATTCCTTGGCAAAGCATGGGAACCTTGGAAAAATATAGCTGAATAAAATGTTAATTTTGTAGAATTTCAACCAAGTGGTTAACTAATTTGCAGCTTTAAATATGAATTTATTTTTCTTTGTCACCACCTGCTTTACAAACAAAAACTACTCCAGTTGTCAGTCTATCCACCCTGAGGAGTTATTCTAATTTGCAGTGCTCAAAACTGCCTAGACCTTATCCTTTTCTGACAAAGATCACACAGCTGACATGAGATCCCATCTCTGCTCCTGTGCTCCCCATATTAAGCCGTTGCTTCTAGCAATCATGCCAATCATTTCAAACCACACATCTAGTTCTTAAGATTCACCTGGCATATTGTATGTTGAAAGTGTACTGAAACTTGATCTCTTCAACATCTTGATTTAAAGCTATGTGACATCCAGAGTTTCTGATTTACAAGCAATGAATTTCTGACAATATATGACTCTAAATCTTGGGTTTATCCGCTTGAAGTTTTCATCTTGTATTCGTTTTGACGAAGAATCTGTAGGTATGCTACGAACTTCCATTGGGGCACACAACGCAAAATTTTCTGCCCATTTGTCATAAATTGTGCCGAAGTATTGTACACAAGCTGGAAAAAAAAAGATCAGTGAACTGGATATGCACAGGAACAAGAGCCAAATTATCTCTAAAAATAGATGTAATGATTTGCTGTAATGATCCTTGCTGGATGTAACATCGAAGGCAAATACTTCAGAACAGAATTGAAAAAAAATCTTTCATACACAGTAGGCCAATCATTGCTCTAAGATACTGTTAAGATCTTTAAGTTAATTTTACATACTTTAGATACAAGATTTCCTATTCAGAATGAGGTGATCTTGGTGATGAATACTATCGGGCCTCAGCCCAAAATGTTGACTGCTTATTCCCATCCATAGATGCTGCCTGACCTGCTGAGCTCCTCCAGCAGATTGTGTGTTTTACTGCCGTCTTTATCTGCGATAGAGGAGCTGTTGTTCACCCATTTCAGCAAAGAAGCTCAGTAAGATACAAACTGAAGACAGGAATTTGGAAGAATTATCAAACTTTTTTGCAGATATATATTCTAAGTATATACATAGTTATGTTGTACATGTGACCTTTTGCTTTGCATTTACTTTGAGTACTGTTCAAATGCTTAATTAAATTTTATTTGTAAAAGATTGGAAAACATTTTTGGCTTTTAAACCCTTTTCTAACTTCCCTTTATGTAGAATTATTTCCTAACGTCCACTCATTTTCTTTACCTGTTGAATGATTGTACACTTTATCCGCATGAGCTATTAAACTATTGAACCGTTCAAATTATGGTTTAATTAGCATCAATTGTTCCATTCTGAATTAAGACCAAGAAGCCTTGACAGCCTACTAGAGACATGACCCTTTATTAAATCATACCTTGTCCAAGCCTACAGTTCAGGTTTATTGTTAATGAATATTTATTAGGGTATATTTTGACAGGCTGCATCACTGTCTGGTATGGAGGGGCTTCTGCACAGGACCGAAAGAAGCTGCAGAAGGTTGTAAATCTAGTCAGCTCCATCTTGGGTACTAGCCTACAAAGTACACAGGACATCTTCAGGGAGCGATGTCTCAGAAAGGCAGCGTCCATTAATAAGGACCTCCTGCACCCAGGGCGTAATACAAGTGCACCCAGTGGTGGGTGCGTGGAATGTACTGCCAGAGAAGGTGGTGGAGGCGGATACAACAGGGTCTTAAGAGTCTCTTAGACAGGTACATGGAGCTTAGAAAAATAGAGGGCTTTGCAGTAGGGAAATTCTAGGCAGCTTCTAGAGTAGGTTACATGGTCGGCTCAACAGTGTGGGTCGAAGGGCCTGTAATGTGCTGTAGATTTCTATGTTTCTATGTAATACCATTCTGTCCATTAAATCTGCTCAGCAATTCCATCATGGCTGATTTATTATCCCTTTCTACCCTATTCTCCTGCCTTTTCCCATAACCTTTGACACCCTTTCTAATCAAGAACCTATCCACCTCAGAATCAGGTTTATTAATACAGGCATGTGACATTAAATTTGTTAACTTAGCTGCAGCAGTTCAATGCAATACATAATCTAGCAGAGAGAAGAAAAAATAAATAATAATAATAAATAAAATAAAACAATAATGAGTAAACAAGTAAATCAATTGCGTATTTTGAATAGATTTTAAAAATGTGCAAGAGGAGAAATACTGTATATTAAAAAAGTGAGGTAGTGTCCAAAGCTTCAATGTCCATTTAGGAATCTGATGACAGAGGGGAAGAAGCTGTTCCTGAATTGCTGAGTCTGTGCCTTCAGGCTTCTGTACCTCCTACCTGATGGTAACAGTGAGTAACTATTTGTGTCGTGTGCTGTGAGTGTCTGTGTGTACCGTGTTTTGCACCTTGGACCCAGGGGAATGCTGTTTTGTTTATCTGTACACATATGTGTGGTTGAATAACAATTAAACACGAACTTGAAAAATGAAAAGGGATCCATTAAAATGTGTCATAGTCGAGGAAAGATTGGCAATAGCCTTCCAGGATTTTTAGCGAGGATTGTAGGTAGCGAACAACAAAAAAAGTCTTGCCCCATGCTTGACCAAAGTCTCTATAGCTCCAGAACTTTCTGGTAGGATTTGCCAAAGGATGCCGACAGATAAATTTGAGATATGATATGAAAGATATAAATCCATGAACATGAATATAAAAAGAAAGTGCTTATGCTGGAAATCAGAAATAAAAGCAGAAAAAGCTGGAAATACTCCGCAGCATGTGTAGACTGACAAACAGAGTTATTGCTTCAGTTGGGAGGCACTCCACCAAGATAAAGGATCTTGAACATGCAGTGCTAATGTTTCTTTTTCCACAGATGCTGTATGATCTGATGAGTGCTTCGAGCATTTTCTGTTTACAGACCTGTGAATAGACTTATGGAAAGGCTTGCCTAGGGTCTACCAAAGGCATGCCTGAATATGATATTACATTTACATTGTTTTGTAACAGATTTAATATAAATTATTTCAGATGTTAGGATTATTTTAGACCAAAATGAACAAGAAATCATTCATGAACATAGAACATAAGAACTTACAGCACAGAATAGGCTCAATGGCCCATGAGGTTGTGTTGAATTTTTAACCTACTGTAAGGGAAACATAGCCTTTCCCTCCTATATAGCCCTCCATTTTTTGATTATCCATGTGCCTCTCTACGAGTCTCTTATATATCCCTAATGTATTTGTCTCTATCACTACTAGTAGCTGGGCATTCCAGGCGCTCAGCTGTCTTTATGTAAAGAACTTACCTCTGACATCCCCCTATACTTCCCTCCACTCACCTTCAAATTAGGCTCCCTTGTAGCAGCGATTTCCACCCCGGGGAAAGGTCTCTGACTGTCCATTCTATCTATTCATCTTCTCATCTTGTAGTGCGATCATACAGGTCGAGAATGATGTTCCCTTAAGTGATTGTCCTTTGGTAGGTCCTCAGGTGGTGCAGAGGCCGATCCGGGATCCTTGCGTCCTGGTGCAACGTGGACAAGAGTAAGTAGTGGCTGGGTCTTTGGATTGTTCAGTCCCTCCTTTCTCAGCTGCTATTTGTTCTCCACAACACAGTGGAGGTTCCTCACATGCAGTGCAGCTCCCTCTTGAACAGATCTCCTCCAGTTGTATCTATTGAGTGCAGTTTTTAGATCTGACTTTAATTTTGCCTTTGGAATGTTTCCTATGCCCACCAGGGGCTTGCTAACCTTCTTTCAACTGGGAGTAAAGGATCTGCTTGGAGAGATGTGGGTTAGACATCTGAATGGTATGCCCTATGCATTGCAGTTAGTGTTGCATTATCATTGTGGAGATGTTGTTCATATTGGCCTCCTCCAGCCTCCAGTACATGGGTGTTGGTGTGTCTGTCCTTCCATCTGGCCCTCAAAATCTTTTATAAGGTTCTTTGGTGGCATTGTTCCAGTGTTTTCAGGTGCCTACCGTAGGTGGTCCATGATGTAGATCTATATAGTAATATAGGAAGGACAACTGCTCTATAGACCAAAAGTTTTGTTTGACTTGTACATTCTGGTCTTCAAAGACTCTTTTCTGTAATCTTACATAGGCTCCACTAATACTACTTAGGCAGTGGTTGATCTCTGAGTCGATGTCTGCTTTTGAGGGGAGACTGCTGCCAAGGTAGTGAAAGTGGTTTATACTTTCAAGAGCGATATCGTCAACTTTTATTAAGGGCTGGATAAATGGCTGGTTGAACAGTGGCTGATACAGAACCTAAGGCCTGAGTCTTTTTTGTATATGCTTTGGCAGAGATGTTCAAGATACATTTGGGTTTTCAGATTGTGCTGCAATGGCATTATCATCGGCATTCTGGAACTCCATGCTACTGATAATGTTAACCTTGTTCTTGGCCTTGAACCAGTTGAGATTGAAATGCCTGTTGTCCATAAGACCATCAGACCATAAGAAACAGGAGCAGAATGAGGCCATTTGGCCCATCGAGACTGCCATGATTGACTGTTCCTTTATTCCCCTCCTGAGCCTCACTCCCCAGCCCTCTCCCCACATAACCTTTGATGCCATTTCCAATCAAGAACCTATCAATCGCTGCCTTAAATACACCCAATGACCCAGCCTCCACAGCTGCCTGTGGCAACAAATTCCACAAATTCTATACACGATTGGGAATTCCCTGCGGCAGGTCTTACTCAATGAGATGAAGGACGGCAGTAATAAAGACTGCAAACAGGGTGGAAAGCACTAGCTAAAGGATCAGAAGGCTATCAACGATCGACGGAGAGAGCAATTTCGTTACCATGATGGGACTGCTGAACCAAAGATTACTGACTAAATCCTCTCAAGACCTGTGAGAGAAGACATGGGGAAGCCTCCCAGTATGAAAGAGGTCCATGACACCACCAGGAACCTGAAAAGCAACAAAACCATTGGTCCTAACAGGATCCCAGCAGAGATCCTCGAAGGTGGACAAGCACTCCTGTACCACATCAGTGCCCTGCTCCTGAAGGTCTGGAAAAAGGAACAACCATCCTCAGAGCTCATGGATGCTCTATTAGTAACCATATTCAAGAAGAGAGACAAGGCAGATTGTGGTAATTATAGAGGCAGCTCCCTCATATCAACAGCAGGCAAAGTGCTTGCATGTATCCTTGTTAACTTGCTTGTTCTGCTATCTGAAGAAGTACAGAACTGCATTGTGATTTCCACCCATCTAGAGATGTTGCTGACATAATCTTCACAGCACACAAATTACAGGAGAAGTGGCAAGAGCAAAGACAACCCTTGTACTTGGCTTTCAGAGATTTGACAAAGGCATTTAATACAGTCGCTCTCTGGCGTATACTACATGGCTACCCTGACAATTACTTACAAATACAGAGGCTACTGCATAATGGCATGCCAGTCACAGTAGTCTGCAATTGTGGTGCTGAATCAGAACCCTTCACTGTCGTGACAGGAGTCAAACAGGGCTGTATCATTGCACCCACCCTATTTGCCATCTTTATTGCTCCCATCCTTCATCTCATTGAGCAAGACCTGCCTCAGAAAACTGCATTAGTGTATAGAATGGACAACCTGCTTTTCAACCTCAACTATCATCTCGTACACCCCCATAAAGTCATCTCTCATCTTCCCTCACTCTAAAGAGAAAAGCTCTAGCTTGCTCAATCGGCCTTTATAACACCTAAGAACCAAATGATGAAAGCATTGTTGTCATTGCAGCAGACATCAGTTGATTAGATCCCCCACTTAAATGAATTTAAATCTAATTTCCAGACCATGGTCAGGGCCTCCGGATTGCTGGCCTGCTAACAACCACCGTAGGTATAGGCAGTGAGCAGAATCACAAGACCATTCAGAAATCTTGCACCTGTCCAGTAGAGCTTGAGTGATGAGTAAAACATGAGAAAGAATATAATGCACCAGAATAAACTACAGGTGTACGAAACCAAAGTGAAATGGGGCAACAATGTGTGATCTACATCAGGATGGGGATGGCAGATATGATGAGACTAGTAACCATTCTCACCTCTCTTGATAGTCTAACCATGCTTGCAGCCTCATAAATGAGAACCATCAATACAACAGTGATTATACAGTAATTGCACCTACTCAGAATGCGTTAGAGTTTGTTCATGGCTTGGCAAATGAAAGCGCGGAAGCAGGATTTCAGGTAGGATCATCAGATCTCCAGTTATAAATCTGGCTGTTCAGTAGAGTTCAGCAGAACCCTATTAGAAATGGCCATTAGAGACTTTGCTAAAGTTATGATAGATATCAAGCAAAGCCTCAGTGGAATTTGCAGTGAAACTGATAATCCAACAACCTTGGGAATCTGATGATGCTGCCAAATTTTTGGGACGAAAGGGTAATTATTCCTATTGAAATTCTGAAACATCTTAAAATAATTTATTCTTGGCTATTAAACAATGGCATAATGATATTATACGATAGTGTGATACATTTTCTAGTGAATCTGATTAATTTAAAGGGATAGAAGGGGTTTAGAGTGATACAAGTTAAACACAAGCAAATGGGACTATCTTGGTGGACACAGCATGGATGAGTTGGGCCAAATGGCCTGTTTGCCATAAGATATAGAAGCAGAATTAGGACTTCATAATTCAATGAGTGCAGGAAACAGAACCAAGGTTCCTGAACAATTGCCTGGCAGCCTAGCAGAGTTTTATAGTACTGAGTGGTTCCTTAAGGATGTGATAGCCAGGCTGATAATGGGGAGAAGTTCCCACTACCTATGAAAAGCTCCCAATGGCATGCATCTCAAATAGCCTCTGACAACCAAGTCCAGCTCCTGACCTTGATGTGTGGCTTAGCTACTAAGCTCAGTGGAACCATTCCTACTCAGAGGAGAAGGGGCAAAGGCAGGCTGCTGGTGCCTTAAGGCCAGTCGCTTTGGGCAGATGGGGCTCGTCAGCCATGGTTGGCAGCTCATCTAGGAGAAGGAAAACTCTGATCTCAAACCTCCGCTACCTTGCGGCTACACCCACCAATGGGGACGGTTTGGGAGTAAACCTCAAGGGAAAGATCCAGAGCTGGAGTCCCTAGGACAGTCCTACATTGTGTTCAGTGCTGACTGACAGCTCCTTGTGATGCTGTGGTGCCAATCGGTATAGGTGTCTTCTGTTCTTTTGGGTTCATCAGCTGCATGGAGAGACAGAGAGAGCTTGCAACATGGGCAATAGCTTGCTTCCCATACCTTGCATATCGAGGCAGCTGGGATACAATATCCATGATTAACCCTGACCAATAGAGGCTCCTCTTGTTGTACTGAGAACTGCTTTTATGACTGAAGCAGGGTTAGTTCAAAAGTACTGAGGCGCTTGCAAACTTTCCTTTGTTTCAGCAATGGATTGTGACTGGGATGTCAAGGGAGAATTGGGTTTCCTACTGTATGAATTCGACTTCAGTCAGAGCCTAATTGTAGGCAACCTACTGCTCTTTTAATAGCAATGTTAGAAGTCACATAACATGCAGGGGTGAACTATGCTCACTGGAGACAGTGATTCTGGCTGGAATTTTCACTATTCAGCTGTTTAAACACCAGTTCTACAATTTCTATTCATCCACTGACAAATTTCCAATAATGAAATTTACTGAGTGTCTGCTAGCTTCTTCATCTCATATTCTCAATATTTATTTCTTATTCATTATTATTATTTCTTTCTTTTTGTATTTGCACATTTTGTTCTCTCCTTCACTCTGGTTGTACACCCACGTTGAACGGTCTTTCATTGGTTCTGTGACGGCTATTGTTCTGTAGATTTATTGTGTATGCCCACAAGAAGATGGATCTCCAGGTTGTATATGGTGACATATAGGTACTTTGAACTTTCACATCTGTTGCGCGCTCTATTAATCCATAAAATCTAGTGATGAGTTGCAGAACTGAGGCCCTCTCGAGAAGAACAGTGAGGAATCCCCAATCCTAAATCAGGCCAGACTGCATAGGGTCTGACACTCTACTCACTGCAACAGAGCTCTAGGATTTAGAAACAAAAGGGAAAGTAAGCATTTTTTAAAATATTTTATGGAGAGACATGGCATCAGAGAACATTTTAACAGGCTCTTCAGTGCACTGAGTCCACGCCTTGTACTAATCCCATATGATTTTTCCATCAACTTCTCCTCCAGTTACCTACACATTAAGGTCAAAGTAAATTCATTATCAAGTATACTATTAATATAGGCATCCGTTAGTCTCCAGAGACCATGGATTTGCGTCTTGGAAAGTTTCCAGGGTGCAGGCCTGGACAGGGTTGTATGGGAGATCGGCTGTTGCTCACGCTGCAAGTCTCCCCTCTCCATGCCACCGATGTTCTCCAAGGGAAGGGCAAGGGCTGATACAGCTTGGCACCAGTGTCGTCGCAGAACAATGTGTGGTTAAGTGCCTTGCTCAAGGATACAACATGCTACCTCAGCTGAGGCTCGAACTAGTGACCTTCAGATCACTAGACCAACGCCTTAATCACTTGGCCACGTGCCAACATCAAAGTATATGTCACCCTATACTACCCTGAGATCCATTTTCTTGCAGGTATTTATAGGAAAATAAAGAAATACATTGGAATTTATGAAAAGCTATACATAAACGAAGACTGACAAGCAACCTATGCAAAAGATACAAGTTGAGTAAATAAAAAAATAAGACTGAGACATGTGTTTTTGAGCCTTGAAACTGAGTGACTAGATTGTGGAATCAGTTCAGAGTTGAGGTGAGTGAAGTTATCCACGCTGGTTCAGGGGCCTGATGGTTATAGGATAATGACTGTTCCTGAAGCTGCTGGTGTGAGACCTAAAGCTCCTGTACTTCTGCCTGACGGTAGCAGTGAGAAGGGAGCCAGGCTTGGATGGTGGGGTTTCCTGTGGCAGTGCTCTTATAAATATGCTCAGTAGTGGGGAGAGCTTTGCCTGTGATGCACTGGGGCAATTAGTCTTCTAACCCTACTCCAATAATTAAATTCTTTCAGCTTAATGCTTTTAATTCTTCCCACTTTTCTTTGTTGTTCTTAATTAACAAAACCTTTTTAAAATTTGCATTGTTTTTATCAATTCTCGTAGATTTTAATCTTCAAGTCAGAGAAAAGCTGTGGAATGGCTTTATAGCTATTAGAGGTCCAGGTTTCGACTCCATTAGAGGCCGTCAGTGGTGACAGGAAACTCAGCTCAAGGTGATTCCACCTATAGCCTAAACCAGCACAAGGGACTGGAGAGTCAACAACATTCTCGCAGGAAATGTAGCTGACAATTCTGAGTAAGGGGGTGGTGTCAAGCAAAAGCTGGCCTATCTGCATTTATAAATGCTCAATCTGCATACCAAAACCATCATTAATCTGGTCTATATGGTTTTTTTTGGATTCCAGTCTTTTTTTGAAATATTTCATTCCTGTTTGACCTTCACCTTTTCTGGAGTGATGTGACCTTACAAGGACTGTCTTCTTTAATGTTCGGTAGTCTATTTCTTCTTGGAAACAATCTTGTACCTCCTATTTTGTTCCTCCTATAGTTGAAGGAGCCTTGATTTCCCCTAAACACAAGTTTTGTGATATATAAACATTAACTTGTATTCAAGCAACCCCCACAAAATGCTGCTGGAGCTCAGCAGGCCAGGCAGCATCTATGGAAAGGAGTACAGTCGACAACCCTTCATCAGGACTGGAAAAAAGACGACGAGTCAGAGTGAGAAAGTGGGGGGAGGGTTCTCAGTTTGAAACATCACTGAAGTGTGATGAGTGTGTTGTTTGGATTTCCAGCATCTGCAGATTTTATCTTCTTTGTGATTAGCTTGTGTTCTTTTGTCTTGCTGGTTTTTACTGAGAAGCTGAATATTCCAAAAGTATTAACTAACACTGCTGATCAAAGGGACGTTGCATGGAGGATAGATTGGTTTTAGCGCAATCATGATGCACCATCAATAACTCACACTGAGACGTAGGCGAGATATCGGCTTTTATTGACTGGAAGAAGGAACCAGGAGTGAGTGTCTATCATACAAGGTCTTGGAGACTGAGGCCGAGCGTCAGGCCGCAGATCTCCTTTATACAGGGGCCTGTGGGAGGAGCCACAGGAGCAGTCAGCAGGGGCGTGTCCCGACAGGCACATAGTTCACCACAAATCAACAGAGTCCTGTACTCAGGCAACGAAGAAAATTTAGGAAAACCAGTTTTGCCTTTCTCGCTGGTGTTAACTGCAGCCCGAGATAAACAATCGACCTTGTTATCACGATGTTGCAGCAGGAGTCTCAGTCATTGGTTAGGAACATGCTGCCTGCATATTCTGCTTGATTCTAGGACCTCACATAAGTGTGGGTCATACTTTTAAAGTGCAGCTTCTTTATGCATTGTTTCTTTGGAAGACTTTCATTATTCTGGTGGGAGTTGCATACAGACCCCTCCAAACAGTAATAAGGAGGTTGCCTACAAATTACAACAGGAGATAGAAAATACATGGCAAAATGGCAATGTTACAACAGTCATGGGGCATTTCATTATGCAGGTAGATTGGGGAAGTCAGGTTGGTGCTGGATTACAGGAGAGAGAAATTCTAGAGTGCTACAAGAAGGCTTTTTAGAGCAGCTCATGGTTGAGCCCACTAGAAGATAACCTATTCTGGACTGGGTGTTGTGCAATGAACTGGAATAGATTAGTTAATAGAAACATAGAAAACCTACTGCTCAATACAGGCCTTTTGGCCCACAAAGTTGTGTCAAACATGTCCCTACCTTAGAAATTACTAGTCTTACATATAGCCCTCTACTTTTCTAAGCTCCATGTAGCTATCTGAAAGTCTCTTAAAAGACCCTATCATTGCTGGCAGCCCATTCCATGCACTCACCACTCTATGAGTAAAAAACTTACCTCGGACATCTCCTCTGTACCTACTCCCCAGCACCTTAAACCTGTGTCCTCTTGTGGCAGCCATTTCAGCCATGGGAAAAAGCCTCTGACTATCCACATGATCAGTGCCTCTCATCATCTTAGAGGTTACCTCTCATCCTCCATTGCTCCAAGGAGAAAAGGCTGAGTTCACTCTATCTATTTTCATAAGGCATGATCCCCAATCCAGGCAACATCCTTGTAAATCACATTTCTTTAAGGTGAAATAAAAGAACCCTTGTGGGTCAAGTGATCATAATATGATCGGATTTGCGCTGAAATTTGAGAAGGAGAAGCTAAAGTCAGATGTATCAGTATTATAGTGGAGTAAAGGGAATTACACAGAGGTATGAGAGAGGACTGGTCAGAAATTATTAGAAAAGAACACTGGCAGGGATGACAGCAGAGCAGCAATGGCAGGGGTTTCTAGAAGCAATTTGGAAGACACAGGATATATACGTCCTAAAGAGGAAGAAGTATTCTAATGGAACGATGAAACAACCATAGCTAACAAGGAAAGTCAAAGCCAATGTAAAAGCTAAAGAGAGAGCATATAATAAAAGATTAGTGAGAAGTTTAGAGGATTGGGAAAACCAACAGAAAGCAACTAAAAATGTCATTAAGGTAAGGATGGAGTAAGAAAATAAGCGAGCCAGCAATATTAAAGAGGATACCAGAAGTTTCTTCAGATATATAAACAGTAAATAAGAGACAAGAGTGGATATTGGACTTCTGGCAAATGATACTGGAGAAGTACTAATTGGGGACAATGAAATAATGGATGAACTGAATTAGTCTTCACTGTGGAAAATGCTAGCAGTATGGTGGAAGTTCCAGGTGTCAGGGGTCATGAAGTATGTGAAGGGGCAGGTAGTTTTGAGGAAATAGAGAGGCTACAGAAAGACTTAGACAGATTAGGAGGATAGGCAAAGAAATGGCAGACATAATACAGTGTTAGGAAGTGTATGGTCTCGCACTTTGGTAGAACAAATGAAAGAGTTGACTATTTTCTCAATGGAGAGAAAATACTAATTACTGAGGCACAGAGGGACTTGGAAATCTTTGTGCAGGATTCCTTAAATGTTAAGTTGCAGGTTGAACCTGTGGTGAGGAAGGCAAATGTAATGTTAGCATTCATTTCAAGAGGTCGAGAATATAAAAGCAAGGATGTAATGTTGGGTCTTTATAAAGCACTGGAGAGGCCTGACTTGGAGTATTGTGAGCAGTTTTGGGCCCCTTATCTTAGAAAGGATGTGCTGAACCTGGAGAGGGCTCAAAGGAAGTTCACAAAAATGATTCCAGGATTGAATGGCTTGTCATATGAAGACTGTCTGATGGCTCTGGGGCTGTATTTACTAGAATTCGGAAGAATAACGCATGACCTCATTGAAGCCTATTGAATGGTGAAAGGCCTTGATAGAGCAGATGTGGAGAGGATGTTTCCTATGGTGGGAGAGTATAAGACCAGAGGGCACAGCCTCAGAATAGAGGGGTATCCTTGTAGAATGGAAATGAGGAGGAATTTCTTTAGCCAAAGAGTGGTGAATCTGTGGAATTCTTTGCTACACTGTGGAGGCCAAGTCTTTATGTATATTTAAGGCAGAGGTTGACAGATTCTTGATTAGTCTGGGCGTGAAGGGAATCGGGGAGAAGGCAGGAGATTGGGGCTGAGAGGAAAATTGGATCAGCCATGATGAAATGCGGAACAGACTGGATGGTCAAATGGCCTAATTCTGCTCCTATATCTTTATCTTATGGTCTTATGCAGACAGTATTTTGAGAACAGAATGGCGCACACAAGGTTGAACGAAGTGTAAGTGGATTCCTGGCTCACTTGGCAAGGTTTCCTCTACATTTGAGAAATCGAACGCTGAATTCTGTCCATAAGAGTGACTCTGAACTTCTGGTCGCTACCACTTTTAACTGCTCCTCTTTCCAGGGATGAAACCTGGCCTGCTGACTTCTTCCAGCATTTTCCCTTTCTCTTTTGGGTTCCCCGCACTTTTTCATTTTCCCTTCATTCCCGCCTGTAGCTAGTGTGGGCCTAATTCCTGCCCTTCCAACAACAAAGGAACTTCCGAAGCTGATCCCTTCCATTGGCAGGACTCTGAGAAGGAATTAATAACAATGTCCTTTCCCTTCAACCTGTAAGTACATGTTTTTCAGGGTGAGCAAAGAGGCTCCAACCTCTCAGTTTTGCACATATCCCTGTAACGCATGGAAAGGTGTAAGGTAAACACAACCTCTAAGTGTCTGTTAAGCATCAGCTGATGCATGTTTGAATAAATCAGTTGCATATGTTCTAGCAGCTCTCTGTATCTCTTCATTTTTCACTACTCAACATTGGTCGGAGTTGAAAGAAAAAGCATGCGCACAGACACTTTACAGTTGACACATTTTGAAGCCTGCCCAGTTCAAGGGGGTCTGCAGCAAAGAAGGCACATCAGAGCCTGAATGAGAAGTACAACCGAGTTCACGTCCATTCTGAAGTGCAGCACAACTCCCTTTACCCTTTATGTGATTTGTCTTCAGACAGCCTTTCAATTCTCAAAGGAGTGCCTGACAATTCTCGCTATAAGTGGGTAATTCGGCAGTGCATCTACCAAAAATGAGACATTACCTGTCTCCTCAGCTTTAACAACTGGTGCCGAATCTGGATGACATGGATAGAAAGGGGTAACAGGTCCTGTGTAGTGAGTATGGAGAGTTAGGGAAGATGTTGAAGAGCAGGACCTCCAAGGTAGTAATCTTTGGATTATCCCCAGTCACATGTTCTAGTCAAGGCAGGAATACAATGATAGTATAAATGAGTGAGAGGGTGAGGAAGTGGTGCAGGGAGCAGAGTTTCCGATTTCTGGATTATTGGGATCTCTTCTGGGGAAGGTAAGACCTGTACAAAAGCGACAGATTACACCTGAAGCTGAGGGGGATCAATATCCTTGCTCGAGCTGTTGGGGAGGTTTTAAACTAATTGGACAGGGGGCTGGGAACCGGTGTGATAGGACTGAGGATGGGGTAGTTGGTGTACAAGTAGATGCAGCGTGCAGTGAGACTGTGAGGAAGGACAGGCAGATGATGGGGAAAATTGCAGTCTGTAGGATGGGTTGAAGTGCAACATGCGGGCAAAATCAAAAAAGGGTGATGAATGCATCACTCTTGTGAATGTTATATGTGAATGCACACAGTATACAGAATAAGGTAGATAATCCTGTAATCATATATCCTGTATGATGTTGCCGGCATCACAGAGTCGCAGCTAAAGGAAGAACATAGTTGAGAGATTAATATCCAAGGATACACATTATATTGAAAGAACAGACAGATAGGCAGAGCAGGTGTGGTGGCTGTGCTGGTGACAAATGAAATCAGAAATGGTGATACAGTATCAAAAGATTTAGAATCTTTGTGGGTAGAGTTAAGAAATTGCAAGGATAAAAAGACTCTGATGGGAGTTATATACAGTCTCTGAACTGTGGGATATGAATTACAATGGAAGGTCGAAAAGGTATGTAAGAAGAGCAATGTTAAGATAGTGATAAGGGATTGCAATATGGAGGTAGATTGGGAAAATCAGGCTGATACTGGATACCAGGAGAAAAAGATTATAGAAAGTCTATGAGATGGCTTTTTAGAGTCGGTTGTGGTTGAGCCTACTTGGGGAAAGACAAATCTGGATTGGGTGTTGTCTCATGAACCAGATTCATTTAGGGAGCTAGAGGTAAAGGAACCATGAGGAGGTAGTGATCATAACATGACAGAATTCACTCAGCAGCTTGAGAAGGAGAAGATAAAGTCAGATGTATCACTAATACAGTGGAGTAAAGAGAAATAGAGAGACATGAGGGGGGAAGATGGCCAAAGTTGATTGGAAGGGGACACTAACAAGGATGATGGCAGAACAGCAATGGCTGGAATTTCTGGGGTGAATTCAGAAGGTGCAGGATAGACACATCCCAAGGATGAAGTATTCTAAAGACCAAATGAGGGAACCGTGGCTGACAAGGGAAGTCAAAGACAGCATAAAAGCAAAAGGAAGGTCATATAATATAACAAAAGTCAGAGAGAAGTTAGTAGATTGGGAATCTTTTAGAACCAACAGAAGGCAACTGAAAAAGCCATAAGGAGAGAAAGATGGAATATGAAGGTAAGCTAGCTAATAATATAAAAGAGGATACAAAATCTTTTCTCAGATATATAAAGAGTAAAAGAGAGGCAAGAGTGGATAAGAGAGGCAGAGTGTTGGACAATAACGTAGGAGAGTTAGTAATGGAGGACAAAGAAATGGCAGATGAATTTAATAAGTATTTTGCATCAGTCTTCACTGTGAAAGATACTAGCAGTATCCCAGAAATTTGAGCATGTTAGTGGGAAGAAATGAGTATAGTTGCTATGGAGAAGGTGCTTGGGAAGCTAAAGAGTGTGAAGGTAGATAACTCACTGGGACCAAATGCACTAACCCCATGGCTGTGAAAGAGATAGCTGGAGAGATTGTGGAGGCATTAATAATGATCTTTCAAGAATCACTAGATTCTGGAATGGTTCCAGAAGACTGGAAAAGTGAAAATGTTGCTCCACTCTTTAAGAAGAAAAGAAATTATAGGCTAGTTAGCATTATTTCAGTGGTTGGGATGATGTTGCAGTCCATTATTAGGGAAGAGGTTTCTGAGTATTAGGAGGCACATGATAAAATAGGCCCACCTCAGTATGTCTTCCTAAGGGGAGATCTTGCCTAACAAATATGTTGGTAATTTTTGAGGATATAACAGGCAAGATAGACAAAAGACAGCCAGTGGAGGTTACTTACTTGGATTTTCAGAAGGACTTTGGCAAAATGCTGCACATGAGGCTACTTAACAAGATAAGAGTGCATTTTATTGCTGGGAAGATACTAGTGTGGATAGAAGATTGTTTGAACGGCAGAAGGCAAAGGGGGCCTTTTCTGTTTGGCTGGCGGTGACTAGTGTTATTCCACAGGTATCAATGTTGGGTCTGCTCCTTTTCACGTTTTATGTCAATGATTTGGATGATGGAATTGATGGCTTGTGGCCAAGTTTGTGGATGATACAAGGGTAGGTGGAGGGGCAGGTTGTGTTGAGGAAGCAGAAAGTCTGCAGAAGAACTTAGACAAATTAGCCAGGAGAATAAGCAAAGAAGTGGCAAATGGTATATAGTGTAGGGAAATGAATGGTCATGTATTTTGGTAGAAGGAACAAGTATGTAGACTATTTACTAAATGGGAGAAAATTCAAATATCAGAGGTGCAAAAGGACTTGTGAGTCCTGAGGCTTTATATGGCATTGGTCAGACCACACTTGGTGTATTGTGAACAGTTTGGATGTCTTATCTAAGAAAGGATGTGCTGGCATCAGAGGAGGCACATGAGAATAATTCTGGGAATGAAGGGCTTAACATATGAGGAGCATTTGATGGCTCTGGGCTTGTACTGCTGGACTTCAGAAGAATGAAAACAGTGAAACCTACTGAATATTGAACGGCTTAGACAGAGCAGATATAGAAGGGATGTTTCCTGTAGTGGCTGAGTTGAGGACCAAAGGCACAGACCCAGAATAGAAGGACATCCATTTAGAACAGAGATTAGAAGGATTTTCTTTAGCCAGAGGGTAGTGAATCTCTGGAATTCATTGCCACAGATAGCTGCGGAAGTCAATCATTTGGAGTATTTAAAACAGAGGTTGATAGATTCTTAATTAGTGAGGGTGTCAAGGGTTACAGGCAGAAGGGAGAGGAATAGAGTTGAGAGAGATAATAAATCAGCAAAGATGGAATGGTGGAGCTGACTCAATGGGCTGAATGGCCTAATTCTCCTCCTATGTCTTATGGTTTTATGGTCTTATTTATATTCAACAAAGAAAACATGCTGTAATTTAATAATGCAGGATAGATACCGACGATATCTATATTTAAGTAATCTCATGTAGGACTGAAGTGAATCTTGAATAAATTTACATGTTTTACTATTAAACATACTAACAAATAATACATTGGCATCATATACTTTTATTGGTCATATTAGAAATATCTACTTATACGAGGCAATATAAATGATGGACAAAAGTTAATAGCCACTACATTACACAAACTACAAAGAAATTTCTATTAAGAAAAATCTTTCGGAACATCAGAATATTTTCAATTTTTGAAGTAAAGGGTATGTAATTCATGCCAAAGGAACTTATCAGCTATATATGGACAATTCAGTTATTTATCGTAGCTTTATGCATAATTAATACCGCCTCTGTTTTCATACTTAGTAAGTGGAGAGCAATGATTATTAAAATAAAATCCAATAGGTTTGCAAGATGCTTCCATAAGACCATAAGATATAGGAGCAGAATTAGGCCATTTGGCCCATCAAGTCTACTTCACCATATCATCACGACTGATGCATTTTCTTCTCAGCCCCAGTGTTCTGCCTTCTCCCAATGTCACTTCATGCCCTGACTAATTAAGAATAAATTAACCTCTGCCTTAAATATAGTGGCAAAGTCAAAAATACCTAACATAGCTTTGTTGCTCCTAGGTAGATGAAATGTAGGGATAAACCTTCAACTTTGATGTCAGATACATAGGAAAAGTCTAGGACTACAGTACCCAGCCTCAGAATAGAGGGGTTTTAGAATGGAGATAAGGAGGAATTCCTTCATCCAGAGACTCGTGAATCTGTGGAATTTGTTGCCACAGGCAGCTGTGAAGGCCAACTCTTTGCGTACCTTTAAGGCAGAGGTTGATAGATTCTTGATTGGTCAGGGCATGGAGGGATACAGGGAAAAGGCAGGAGGTATGATAGAACATTGAACATAGAATAGTACAGCACATTACAGGCCCTTTGGCCCACAATGTTGTGCCGACTTTCAAACCCTGCCTCCCATATAACCCCCCACCTTAAATTCCTCCATATACCTGTCCAGTAGTCTCCTAAACTTCATTAGTGTATCTGCCTCCACCACTGACTCAGGCAGTGCATTCCACGCACCAACCACTCTCTGAGTGAAAAACCTTCCTCTAATATCCCCCTTGAACTTCCCTCTCCTTACCTTAAAGCCATGTCCTCTTGTACTGAGCAGTGGTGCCCTGGGGAAGAGGCGCTGGCTGTCCACTCTGTCTATTCCTCTTAATATCTTGTACACCTCTATCATGTCTCCTCTCATTCTCCTTCTCTCTAAAGAGTAAAGCCCTAGCTCCCTTAATCTCTGATCATAATCCATACTCTCTAAACCAGGCAGCATCCTGGTAAATCTCCTCTGTACCCTTTCCAATGCTTCCACATCCTTCCTATAGTGAGGTGACCAGAACTGGACACAGTACTCCAAGTGTGGCCTAACTAGAGTTTTATAGAGCTGCATCATTACATCTCGTCTCTTAAACTGTATCCCTCGACTTATGAAAGCTAACACCCCATAAGCTTTCTTAACTACCCTATCTACTTGTGAGGCAACTTTCAGGGATCTGTGGACATGTACCCCCAGATCCCTCTGCTCCTCCACACTACCAAGTATCCTGCCATTTACTTTGTACTCTGCCTTGGAGTTTGTCCTTCCAAAGTGTACCACCTCACACTTCTCCGGGTTGAACTCCATCTGCCACTTCTCAGCCCACTTCTGCATCCTATCAATGTCTTTCTGCAATCTTCGGCAATCCTCTACACTATCTACAATACCACCAACCTTTGTGTCATCTTCAAACTTGCCAACCCACCCTTCTACCCCCACATCCAGGTCATTAATAAAAATCACAAAAAGTAGAGGTCCCAGAACAGATCCTTGTGGGACACCACTAGTCACAACCCTCCAATCTGAATGTACTCCCTCCACCATGACCCTCTGCCTTCTGCAGGCAAGCCAATTCTGAATCCACCTGGCCAAGCATCCCTGGATCCCATGCCTTCTGACTTTCTGAATAAGCCTACCATGTGGAATCTTGTTAAATGCCTTACTAAAATCCATGTAGATCACATCCACTGCACTACCCTCATCTATATGCCTGGTCACTTCCTCAAAGAACTCTATCAGGCTTGTGAGGCACAGTCTTCCCTCCACAAAGCCATGCTAACTGTCCCTGATCAGACCATGATTCTCTAAATGCCCAAAGATCCTATCTCTAAGAATCTTTTCCAACAGCTTTCCCACCACAGATGTAAGGCTCACTGGTCTATAATTACCTGGACTATCCCTACTACCTTTTTTGAAAAAGGGGACAACATTGGCCTCCCTCCAATCCTCCGGTACCATTCCCGTGGACAACGAGGGTAAAAAGATCCTAGCCAGAGGTTCAGCAATCTCTTCCCTTGCCTCATGGAGGAGCCTGGGGAATATTCCGACAGTCCCCGGGGACTTATCCGTCCTAATGTATTTTAACAACTCCAATGCCTTCTCTCCCTTAATATTAACATGCTCCAGAACATCAACCTCCTCTAATCAGTCCTACCTTCACTCCTGTCATCCTTTTGTTCTTCACATAATTGAAGGATGCTTTGGGGTTTTCCTTTACCCTGCTCGCCAAGGCCTTTTCATGCCCCCTTCTTGCTCTTCTCAGCCCCTTCTTAAGCTCCTTTCTTGCTACCCTATATTCTTCAATAGACTCATCTGATCCTTGCTTCCTAAACCTCATGTATGCTGTCTTCTTCCACCTGACTAGACTTTCCACTTCACTTGTCACCCATGGTTCCTTCACCCTACCATTCTTTATCTTCCTCACCGGGACAAATTTATCCCTAACATCCTGCAAGATATCCCTAAACATCAACCACATGTCCATAGTACATTTCCCTGCAAAAACATCATCCCAATTCACACCTGCAATTTCTAGCCTGATAGCCTCATAATTTGCCCTTCCCCAATTAAAAATTTTCCTGTCCTCTCTGATTCTATCCTTTTCCATGATAATGCTAAAGGTCAGGGAGCGGTGATCACTGTCCCCCAGATGCTCACCCACTGACAGATCTGTGACCTGACCTGGTTCGTTACCCAATACTAGATCTAGTATGGCATTCCCCCTAGTCGGCCTGTCAACATACTGTGATAGGAATCTATCCTGGACACACTTAACAAACTCTGCCCCATCTAAACCCTTGGAACTACTCAAGTGCCAATCAATATTAGGGAAGTTAAAGTCACCCATGATAACAACCTTGTTATTTTTGCACCTTTCCAAAATCTGCCTCCCAATCTGCTCCTTGGTATCTCTGCTCCTACCAGGGGGCCTACAGAATACCCCCAGTAGAGTAACTGCTCCCTTCCTGTTCCTGACTTCCATCCATACTGACTCAAAAGAGGATCCTGCTACATTACCCACCCTTTCTGCAGCTGTAATAGTATCAGGGATAATGCCACCCCTCCTCCCCTTTTCCCCCCTCTCTATTCCTTTTAAAGCACTGAATTTCAGGAATATTGAGAATCCATTCCTGCCCTGGTGCCAGCCAAGTCTCCATAATGGCCACTACATCATAATTCCATGTAAGTATACAAGCTCTCAGTTCATCACCTTTGTTCCTAATGCTTCTTGCATTGAAGTACATACACTTTAGCCCTTCTACCTTACTACCTTTATACCCTTTATTCTGCTGCTCTTTCCTCAAAGTCTCTCTATTTATTGGATCTGGCTTTACTCCATGCACTTCTTTCACTGTTCTATCGCTCCGGGTCCCATCCCGCTTACAAATTAGTTTAAACCCTCCCGAACCATGCTAGTAAATCTACCAGCAAGGATATTGCTCCACATCGAGTTCAGGTGCAACCCATCCAATCTGTACAGATCCCACCTTCCCCAGAAGAGATCCCAATGGTCCAAAAATCTAAAACCCTGCCCCCTGCACCAACTCCTCAGCCATGCATTCAACTGCCATCTCCTTCAATTCTTACCATCACTATCACGTAGCACTGGCAGCAATCCTGAGAACGCCACCCTTGATGTCCTGTTCTTCAGCCTTCTGCCTAGTTCCTGAAACTCACACTTCAGGATCTCATCCCTCTTCCTGCCTGTGTCATTGGTCCCAACATGTATCACAACTTCTGGTTGCTTTCCCTCTCGTACCAGGATGTCATGCATCCGGTCAGAGACATCCTGGACCCTGGCACCCGGGAGGCAACAAACCATACGGGTTTCCTTCTCACGTCCACAAAATCTCCTGTCTACTCCCCTGACTATAGAGTCTCCAATGACGACAGCTCTCCTCTTCTCCGTCCCATCCTTCTGCACCACAAGGTCAGACTCAGGGACAGAGGCCCTGCCACCGTGGCTCACACCTGGTCGGTCGTCCTCACCAACAGCATCCAGGACGGTAAACTTATTATTCAGGGGAATGGCTACAGGGGTGCTCTGCACTACCTGTCTACTCTCCTTCGCTTTCCCCCCTTGGACTGTCACCCAACAACCTGCTTCCGGCAGCCTAGGTGTGACTACCTCCCTGTAGCTCTCATCTATGACTGCCTCAATCTCCCTTATGAGTCGAAGGTCATCCAGCTGCTGCTCCAGATTCCTCACACGGGCTTCCAGATCACCCAGCCGCAAGCACTTCTGGCAGAAGTGTCCATGCGGGAGAGGGAAGTTCCCCCAAGTCTGCCACATATCACAGGAGAGGAACATCACCGTCTCAGGAGGCATTGTAAAGACTAACTGGGAACAAGCTCGTCCTCCGCCTCCTCTCGTCGAAGCCTCTCGAGTCAAAGCCTCAAATCTCCACTCCTTCACTGGCCCACTCACTCAATGGCCGCTTTCCTGATCTGAGAGGAAAATTGGATCAGCCATGATGAAATGGCAGAGCAGACACAGTGAGCCAAATGGCCAATTCTGCTCCTATATCTAATCATCTTATGGACATGATGATAAACCTGATTCTGATTTTGGTCTCTATTGTGGACTGAGAGTGGGAAGGGGAAAGGGAGAGCAGAGTCATGGTGGGGAAAGGGGGAAGGGAGAAGGGAGCCAGCAGAAAGCACTAGAGGTACATACTGTAATGATTAACAAACCAAGTGTTTGGAATCAAATGGCTTTGCCTGCTGTCTGAGGAATGGGTGTGTCTGCACCCAACTGCCCACTGCTCTTGGCACTCCTTCTCTGCCACCTGTCCCATTCTCCACACACGGCGCTCCACCCTCCTTCTCTGCCACCTGTCCCATTCTCCACACACGGCGCTCCACCCTCATCATTCCCAACATCCTTTGCTCTTGCTAGATGTACGAGTTTACTCTGCTCCATATTGACAAACACAGTACTGTGCAAAAGTCTTATGCACCCCAGTGTGTGCTCTCTCTCTCTCCCCTCCCTCCCTCTCCCTTCCTCCCTCTCCCTCTCTATCTCATGCCTAAGACTTTTGCACAGTACTGTACATGTTCCAGTTCCCTTTACTGTACAGTAAAATGAATCAACATGTGGGGACAGTTAACATTTCAGACTCAGTGCAAGTGTCTCTGGTGATTTATTTAGATTCAACAGAAAAATCAAATGATTTAACTTTCTCACACGCTTCCAATACCTTCCTTGGAGACCAATTAGAAGTTTTAGGATGAAGAAAAAGCATTGAAAGTTCAAAGTAAATTTATTATCAAATTATGTCTGTACATGCCACTATAAACCACCCTGAGATACATTTTTGTAGGCATTCACTGTAGAACAAAGAAGTACAATAGAATCAAGGATAAACTACACACAAAGGCTGATAATCTACCAATGTGCAAATCCAAAAATAACAAATAAACACACAAGCAAACAAATTAATGGATAGATAGATAGATGTATAAATAAATACTGAGAACATGTGTTGTAGAATCATTGACAATGAATTCATAGATTGTGGACTCAGTTCAGAAGGTGAAAATTAAATTTAAAACCTGTATCCACCCATGAGGTATGTCATTTCGATGTCAACAGATGGTGGTGGAGCACATTTCAGATGGACAGAGAGTTCAGGTGTCCAGCATAATTCCTCTGGCAACAGTTTGCAGATGAGTAAAGCAACTGGCATTCTCAATGTAGTTTCTGTGAACAGCATGAAGCACTACATTTTAATTTCACAAATGCAAGACCCATAAACACAAAATAAATTATCAAAACTTCTGGGAAATCAGCATCACATTCCTCCCACAAGATGCAATAGACTCCACCAGCCTGTCCCTTTGTGTCTAGCATGCTATTTTTTTCTTTTGCAGCATGCAATGGGAATACCATGATCACAGACTTATTTAATAATGTTATGCAAAGAACTGCTCACTGCTCTGCAAAGTTAGAGGCAATTGCTAGCCATTGTTAATTTTATTTCTATTTTTTGTCCTAGCTATAAATAAATCAGATTTTTCTTCTTCTTGTCCCCAGGGAAATAAGTGTCAACCATGGTTCCCATGTTTGTCTCCCAGCTTTTGAGTGAAAATCTGTGCAGGTTCATAATGCTGCAGCTAACACTTGAGCACTTAATCCAGAATGCCACACCACACCATGCTATGAGAGTGCCACACTTTTGAGCATGTCTTCTTTCAGGAGAGATATACTGCCAGATAAACACAAAGTTCCTATGGCACTTTTCAAAGAAGAGCAGGGCAGTTGTCCTTGTGTCCTGACAACCACCATCACTGAAATAAATTGTCTGATCATTATCTCATGCTGTTTGTACAAACTGGTTCCACGTGTATTGACTGCTAAATTTCCTCCATTCTAACAATGACTACATATTGAAGAGTTCTTCAATTGATGTGAGGGAAATGGAATATATTGCCTTCATGCCATGTGTTGTATGGGTTTGGAAAGCCAAATCCTGTTAGCTCTAGCCTTCAACGATAATGAGAAACAAAGCTGACAAAGGCAAATCCAATTACACTGGCATTTCTGCAAGTGTCTGAAATCATTGTGTATGCTTATATATAACTGGTGGCAGAGTAGTGTAGAGCTGCGTGTAACACCATTACTGTGTGGGCAACTCTGGTCCAATACCACAGCTGTCTGTGGAGTTTGTACTTTCACCCCATGGCTTTCCTGTTTCTTCCCACATTCCAAAGACATGCGAGTTAATAGGTTAATTGGTCACATAGGTGTAATTGGGCAGAGTGAGCTTATTGTGTTGTAAGAGCTTGTTACCCCACTGGTATCTCTAAACTAAACCAGGCTTATACCCCAAAATTCAGTAATGTACCAAATAATATTTAATTGCAATGTGTTTAAAGTGTAGAGTGAAATCAATTAAGATCAGGATGTAATAGTGCACATCTTGCAAAATGTGAATGCGTCCTTTTGATGTCTATTATTTACCCAATTGAGCCCTGTGAAATTGATTCTTATACATGTCATGATCATAGATGCCCAGGGAAGCAGATCTGAACTGTAGTGACAAGCTCTGAAACAACGCAAATGAAAAATTGTCAATCAGTTTCAAGTATTTTGGGGTGGTAATCACTCTGTCAAAGATGCATGAAGACTCTTGCTGGAGACATTGAGAAAAATTTTGATGAACCCTGTTATGGAGAATGGAAGCATCAGTCAGGGACTGCTGAGCCTACAACATTAACTGGAGCAGAGGGAGAGGACCCAATGAAAAGCCTCATTTATAGGCCACACAAACAAGGGCGATGATACAAATAACTTCCTGAAAGTGAAATACACTGTAAAGTCACTAGATGGGTAGAGTTTGTCAAAAGTGTTCAGGAAACTTTCCTTAATCAGTTTGTGGAAGAATGGGATTGTGTGTGATACTCAATCTCCTATTAGGGAATGAGACAGGACAGGTAACAGATGTTTATGTAGGAGAACGTTTTGCATCCAGTGACCACAATGCCAATGGTTTCAAAATAAATACGAACAAACATAGGCCTGGTCTGCCGGTTGAGATCCTAAATTGAAGAAAGGCCAATTTTAATGGTATCAGAAATAATCTGGCAAGTGTGGCTTGGGGCAGACCGTTTACTGGCAAAGGTGTACTTGGTAAGTGGGAGGCCTTCAAAAATGAAATTTTGAGAGTACAAAGCTTATATGTGCCCATCAGAATAAAAGGTAAAGACAACAAGTGTAGGGAATCTTCGTTTTCAAGATACGAGGGGTGATTGATAAGTTTGTGGCCTAAGGTAGAAGGAGTCCATTTTAGAAAACCTAGCACATTTATTTTGCAACATAGTCCCCTCCTACATTTACACACTTCGTCCAGCGGTCGTGAAGCATACAGATCTTGGACCTCCAGAAAGTGTCCACAGATGGGTGATTGATAAGTTTGTGGCCTGGCTAGAAGAAGATGAGTTATACAGCTCTCGTTACATCCACATGAAGCTCAACTCTTTGCGTGAGTATGCAGAAAGTTTGAAGTTAATAACTCATCTCCTTCTACCTTAGGCCATGAACTTATCATTCACCCCTGCTGTGGACACTTTCTGGAGGTAACAGGGGCTTTGGAATGTGCGCCGTCCAATGTTGTATTTTGTCGTGTGCCTGAGACTAAGGTGATCTGGGTCTTTTGTTCAGCAGAACATGAAGAGAGAATATGCCAGAAAGGAGAGGTCATGGACAGCAGGAAAGAATGGACCAAGAGTGGGATGGCAGTTGATGAAGCCCGGGGAACTCGATGGAGGACTGGTGGAAAGGAAACTGTGAGCTCCAACTCATGCACAGTAGACTGGTTCATTAAAATGGAACTTTTTCTTTTTATGTTACTTTACTGACCCTTTAGTCAAATTAAGAATTATAAAACTAAATCATTTAATTGCATATGGTGCACTGTCAGCTATTTCATGCAACTGATTTGTAACAGGGTAACACATCACGCCAACCAAACAGGTTTTGCACTTCAATCTCGTACATTTGGTAGAGCCAGAGATTATCTTCCCTAGACTTCCGCAGCCGACAAAATCTGAGCATTACACAGTTATAGGCAGGAAGGAACAAATGAGATGCTTTTGGAGTATAAGAAATGTAAGACAACACTTAAGAAATAAATCAGGAGGGCTAAACGAAGGCATGAGGTTGCCCTGGCAGACAAGGTGAAAGAGAATCCTAAGGATATCCAGATATGTTAAGGGAAACATTGGTCCTTTGGAAAATCAGAATGGTAATCAATGCACGGAGCCAAAAGAATGGGGGAGATCTTAAATTAAATTTTTTTGCATCTGTATTTACTCAGGAGCCTATGGAGGTGAAGCAGAGTGGCGTTGACTTCATGGAACCTACATAGATTACAGAGGAGGAGGTGTTTGCTGTCTTGAGGCAAATTAGGGTGGATAAACCCCCAGGGCTTGACAAATTGTTCCCTCAGATCTTTGGAATGCAATTGCAGAAATTGCTGGGGGCCCAGCAGAGATGCTTACATCATCCTTAGTGACAGGAGAGATACCAGAGGATTGGAGGATAGCCAATGTTGTCCCGATGTTTAAGAAAGGCTCTAAACATAAGCCAGGAATTTATAAGCTGTTAAGCCTGATATCAGTGGTGGGAATGCCATTGAAAGGTATTCTAAAGGACTCGATATATGAGTATTTGGGTAGACATGCACTGATTAAGGAAAGTTTGCATGGCTTTTTGTGAGGTAGGTTGTGTTGAACTAATCTTTTTTCAAGGAAAATACCAGGAAAGTTGATGAAGGCAAGGCAGTGGATGTTTCCCACAAAGACTTTAGTCAGGCGTTTGACAAGCTCCTGCATAGGAGATTGTCAAAGAAGGTTCAGTTGTCTGGCAATCAAGCTGAGGTGATAAATTGGATTAGACATTGGCTTTGTGGCAGAAGCTACAGAGTTGTAGTAGCTGATTGCTTCTCTGACTGGAGGCCTTTGACTGTTGGAGTGCCATAGGGATTGGTGCTGGGTCCATTGAAAGGTGGCCGGAGATGGGGACGTTGTAAGCGGTGTGTGAAGAAGCAGAAGCAAGCCGAGCCGGCAGGAGTCCGTGCCAGGAAAAAAATAAGCCCTAGTCGGCCGGCCCTCCTGCCCATTCTGATCTCCGATGTCTGCTTGCTGAGGGAATCGGGCCTGCAGTCCTCGGGTCCATTGTTGTTTGTCATATTTACCAATGATCTGGATGATAATGTGGTTAACTGGATCAGCGTGTTTGTGATTGACACCAAGACGGGGGTGTAGTGGACGACAAGGAAGAATATCATGCCTTGCAGCGGGATCTTCTAGGCGGCACGGCGCACGGCAGCAGCGGCCTTTCGGATCTGGTGCTACTTTTATTTCATTTTTTAATTTAATTTTACGGCACGATTAGGGTTTAGGGCAATGGATAACAGAGTGACTATCTACCATCGCCAGTTACTGCTACAGTACAGAGATCGCTCAAAAACAAACCTTCATGAAAATCTGCTGGTTACATTGCGCAACCTCGGCTTGCTGAGGGAATCAGGCCTGCAGTCCTTGGAGTCGCCGAATGCTGGGGGCTGGAGGTGGGGACAGCGTAAGCGGTGTGTGAGGAAGCGAGGCGAGCGGGCAGGAGTCTGTGCCAGGAAAAAAGCAAGTCCTAGCTGGCTGGCTCTCCTGTCCATTCTGCTCTCCAATGCCTGCTTGCTGAGGGAATCGGGCCTGCAGTCCTCGGAGTCGCCTGATGCTGGGGGCCGGAGATGGGGACGTCGTAAGCAGTGTGTGAGGAAATGGAAGCGAGGCAAGCGGGCAGGAGTCCATGCCAGGAAAAAAGCAAGTCCTAATCAGCCAGCTGTCCCATCCATTCTGATCTCCAATGGACATTAAATTGGACTACATCTGTGGCAACAAAATCCTCAGTGGGAGTACAGAAATGGACACAATCCCAGATGCTGCCATTCAGCTACCAAACTACTGCCCTCTGCTGTGCCTATTGTCTTGTTTATAATTTATTGTAAAGCCTGCACTGTTCTGTGTACTTTATGCGGTCCTGGGTAGGTGTGTAGTCTCGTGTCGTTTTTGAGTTGGTTTACGTAGTTCAGTGTAGCTTTTGTATTGTTCATGTAGCACCATGGTCCTGAAAAACATTGTCTCGTTTTTACTGTGTACTGTACCAGTAGTTATAGTTGAAATGACAATAAAAAAGCTGCTTGACTTGACTTGACTTGGGATCTGGACTGGCAGGAAAAATGGGCTGAGAAATGGCAGATGGGATTTAATGCAGGCAAGTACAAGATTTTTCACTTGGTAGGACCAACCTGGGTAGGTTTTATACAGTGAATGGTAGGGCACTGAAGAGTACAGTAGAACAAAGTGACCTGGCAATACAGGTCCATAATTCAATATGTCTTCATAGGTGGATAAGTTCGTAAAGAAAGCCTTGAGCACATTGGCCTTCATTAATAAATGTATTGAGTACAGGACATGGGATGTTATGTTGAAGTTGCATAAGACATTGGTGAGGCCTAATTTGGAGGATTGTGTGCATCTTTGGTCACCTACCTAAAGGAAAGATGTGAATAAGCTTGACAGAGTAAAGAGAAATCACCATTTTCACAGCAACAAAGAAAAACCGTGTGAGAATGGAAAAGTATCATGTGTTTGGTTTTGATACTAATTTGGAGAACAGGAAAAAAGGGAGCTGCAACCGAAAATTAGACATTTAAGTAAAGGAAATCTTGAACAATTGAGAACCAAATTGTCTATAAGATGGTGGCTTTGCCAAATTGACACACTGTGGGAAGAAGTGAATGAAACAACTTATACGGTACAAAACCACTGTAAAAAAAATCAACAAGGGAAATTATTTCACATTTTAGGCAAAAAATATTTCAAAAATGAAAACAATTTATTTGATTGTAAGCACAAATAGATCTAGGGTGGATAGAATGATAAAGGAAACAGAGATACCATGGTAGCAAAAGTCAGAAAGAAATAAAAAATGAAATTGCAAGCTAATAATAGATATTCAGGCATTTATTGCAATATTTTGTTTATGCAAATTAATTTAATTCAGTGTCTAATTAATAAACACATTTAAGTCCTGTGTGCATGAAAATTTTTCCTAGGTCATCAGTATATTTGACACATGTAAGCCTGGAGGCAGCTAGGAATTCAGAATGGCATCAAATGCTGCACATTCCCTCCACAGATGCTACCTGACCAGCTGATTACTTCAGTATTATCTTTTTAAAGAAGAACTTACTAATAATGTAATTAACTGCCCACATAAAAAATGGTCTTCCTATTACAATGCATGTGCGTTATGCCCCATCTCAGAAATTCTGTTTTTTTATCAATGTTGAAAGTGTAGTACTATATTATACATTTATTTCAAGTATCCAAGATTTTTTTTTGCCTCCAGACTAATTATCTGAGCCAGGAGTTCAAATCCCACCACAGCAGCTGGGGAATTTAAATTTGGTTAATTAATTAATCTATAATTAAAAGCTAATGCCATTGATAGTGACGGGATCATGATCTGTCTCACAAATGCCTTTAGGGAAGGAAATCTGCCAACCTTATCCAACCCAGTACCAGGTTAGCCAGTGTGGCTAATTTTGAAATGCCTAACAGGCTATTTATTTCAAGGGCAAGTAGCCCTTGCCAGTCACACCGTCTTCCTGTGAATAAGAAACACAAGCAAAGGAACTTAGAGGTGAACACGAGAAAATCTACAGATGCTGGAAATTCAAACAACAACACACACAAATTGCTGGTGGAACACAGCAGGCCAGGCAGCATCTATAGGGAGAAGCACTGTCGACGTTTCGGGCCGAGACCCTTTGTCAGGACTAACTGAAAAGAAAAATAGTAAGAAATTTGAAAGTAGTGGGGGGAGGGGGAAATGTGAAATGATAGAAGACCGGAGGGGGTGGGATGAAGCTAAGAGCTGGAAATGTGATTGGCAAAAGGGATACAGAGCTGGAGAAGAGAAAGGATCATGGGACTGGAGGTCTAGGGAGAAAGAAAGGGGGAGGAGAGCACCAGAGGAAGATGGGGAGCAGGCAAAGAGTTATTGTGAGAGGGACAGAGAGAAGAAAAAAAGGGGGAAATAGATAAATAAATAAGGGATGGGGTAAGAAGGGGAGGGGGGCATTAACAGAAGTTAAAGAAATCAATGTTCATGCCATCAGGTTGGAGGCTACCCAGACAGAATATAAGGTGTTGTCCCTCCAACCTGATTGTGGCTTCATCTTGACAGTAGAGGAGGCCGTGGATTGACATATCAGAATGGGAATGGGACGTGGATTTAAAATGTGTGGCCACTGGAAGATCCTGCTTTCTCTGGTGGACAGAGCATAGGTGTTCAGTGAACCAGTCTTCCAGTCTGTGTCGCGTCTCACCAATATATAGAAGGCCGCACTGGGAGCACCGGACGTAGTATATCACACCAGCCAACTCACCTGGAAGGACTGTCTGGGGCTCTGAATGGTGGTGAGGGAGCAAGTGTAAGGGCAGGTCCGATTCCCATCCCACTCCCATTCTGGTATTTCAATTCATGGCCTCCTCTACTGTCAAGATGAAGCCACACTCAGATTAGAGGAACAACACCTTATATTCTGTCTGGGTAGCTTCCAACCTGATGGCATGAACATTGATTTCTCTAACTTCCGTTAATGCCCCTCCTCCCTTTCTTACCCCATCCCTGATATATTTAGTTTTTCCCCCCCTCCTCTCTTTTTTCTGTCTCTCTGCCCATCACTCTGCCAGTTCTCCATCTCCCTCTGGTGCTCCCCTCCCCCTTTCTTTCTCCCTGGGCCTCCCGTCCTATGATCCTCCCCCTTCTCCAGCTGTGCATCCCTTTTGCCAATCAACTTTCCAGCTCTTAGCTTCATCCCTCCCCCTCCTGTCTTCTCCTATCATTTTGGATCTCCCCCTCCCACTCCCACTTTCAAAGCTCTTACTATCTCTTCTTTCAGTTAGTCCTGAAGAAAGGTCTCGGCTCGAAACGTCGACTGTACTTCTCCCTATAGATGCTGCCTGGCCTGCTGTGTTCCACCAGCATTTTGTGTGTGTTGCTTGAACTTAGATGTGAGTTGTCTCAGATGACAATAACGCAAGTACTAAAGATAAAGCTTTGCTTCCCACTGGCAACTTTCTGTGGGCTCTTTCTTGAAGGATCCAATTAATGTGGTTGAACTTTATAAGGAATTTGTATACACTTAGTGGCCACGTTATGAAGTGGACGCTGAGTGCATGTTCATGGTCTCTTGCTGCTGCCCGCTTCAAAGTCCAAAGTTTTGTTCTTTCAGAGTTGTTTCTGTAATGCCGTTACAGAAACATTAATTAGACACATGTAGAGCCATTCTGTAATGATCAACAAGCCAATCAAATGACCTTATGTGGTGTCTCAGGACTTGGTGTGTCTGCATCCATGCCCCCACCCCCCTAATGGGACATTCCTTGTCTGGCACATTGCTCCACACTCACTATTCCCAGTATCCTTTACTCCCATGAGATTTAAAAACTTGCTTTCTGCACCAGGTTGACAAATACAGTACTGTGCAAAAGTCTTGGGCACTCTAGCTATATACGTACATATGTGCCAAAGACTTTTGCATAGTACTGTAGAGTGAAGGGAAGAATGAAAGTATGCATTCAGTAGAAAGGCACTGAAATGTGTTACTGATTCAGAGATTTAAAAGTTAAGATATACAGTTTTTACAAAGTGTGAGTACAATAGATAAATATTCGTGATTTTTAATTGGCACAAAGAATACGAGAAAAATGAGTTTAATGAACTTATTGAAAATATTAGTTAAGTGATAGATAAAGACCTGTCTGTAATATTAAGCATTGTATTTTAGAAAGGAGTTTTAAACCAGGATCAATTCACAGAATAATGCCAGGGAAAGATTTAACTACAAATGTAAAAACTGCAAATATTGAGGATTCACAAGATACTTTCAACAGTGCAAGGAAGACAGATGTGGAAAAAGCTTTCAAAATTCTGAAGGGATTTCCTTTAGAGTGAATTGAGAAAGAATATTGCTGATGGGGGTTCATCACTTTAAAGTTTTAATTGAGTGAGCAAGCAAAGAGGTTGAGATAAATTACAGAGAATGGTGATTGGAAAGGGAAATGTTTTCCTCTAGGTTAAAGCTGAGTCAGAGGGCATTTCATCATTTTAAAAGAAAGTGCAATAGGAATTTGAAGCAGGGAAGCATACTCAATGGAGAGATTTTCGGGCAGTGCAACTGATCCAGCAAATGGTTAGCAAAGACTTGATGGGCCAAAATATTTCTTTCAACTCTTCAAAGGTTTGGTGGCTTATTATAGGGAGTTTTCATAACCCTGTGCATTTGCCTGTAAGGCACTGCCTTCCATCAAACTCTATGGATGCTAAAAGTCCTGTGCATCCTCCACTTGGTACATCTGTTTTACAATGAAGTAATATTGCACTCTGCAGATGATAGTGGTCTGAAACCTGAAAATCTCTTCATGTTTAGCCTGATTCTTTCACAAGCTGGCCTTTTGCTCTATGTAATGTCACCCTATCATTCTAGAACACAGAGCATTGGACATACAACACAGAAAATCTACAACACATTACAGACCCTTCGGCCCACAATGTTGTGCCGACCATGTAACCTACTCCAGAAACTGCCTTGAATTTCACAACTGCATAGCCCTCTACTTTCTAAGCTAGTCTCTAAAGAATGCTTTTGTATTCTTCCTATAATGCAAGAAGTATATTACTACAAAGGGATTTTGAGTCTTTCAACACGAGACACCAAAACAGAAGTAGTTTCTGTTTTCCACCGGTTACCATTTATCAGACAGAACTGGTCCTCACACTCAATACTTCCTCCTTCAGCTGCTCTCACTTTCTCCCAACTCAAGGTGTAGCCATGGCATCCACATGGGCACTGACTTCGCCTGCCTTTTTGTTGACTACATGGAACATTTCATGTTCCAAGTCTTCCCCAGTAATGTTCTTCAGCTCCTTCTGAGCTGCATTGATGATGGCATTGGTGCTGCTTCATGAATCCTTGCTGAGCTCATCAATTTTATTAACTTTTTCTCCAACTTTCACCTTGCCCATAAAATCATTTGGTTTATTTCTGACACCTCTCTTTCTCAATGTCTGTCTCCTTCTGTAGAGACAAACTCTTTACCAGCATTGTTTATAAACCTACCAATTCCTATGGCTACCTTGGCTATACCTCTCCCCACCCTACCTCCTATGAAAATGCCATTCCCTTTTCTCAGTTCCTCTGTCTCCACCTTAGCTGTTCCCATGATGAACCTTTCCTTTCTAGGACATTGAAGATGTCTTCTTTCTTTGAAGAATGGGGTCTCCCTTGCTCCACCATTAATGCAGCTTTCACCCCCATCTTCTCCATTTCCAAGACATCTGTGCTCACCCCATCTTCCCCCCATCTTAACAGGAATAGAGTTTCTCTCGTTTGAACCTACCACCCCATAAGCCTCTGCATCCAAACACATTATTCTCTACAACTTCCGCCATCTTCAATGGGACCCTACCACCAAACAGATCTTTACCCGCACTGCTTTCAGCAGGGATCGCTTCCTCCTTGGTGCCATTGTCCATTTGTCACTCCCCACTAATCTCCCTTGTGGCACTTATCCCTCCAAATGTCAGAAGTGGTACAACAACCCATTCACCTTCTCCCTCACCTCCATTCTTACCAGGTAAGGCAGCAGTTCACCTGTGGGCCTGTTGGGGTCATTTACTGTATGCAGTGCTATTGGTGCGGCCTCCTTTACATTGGTCAGACTCGACATAGATTGGGGGACTGCCTTTGCAGTCCAGTACCTTTGCTCCACCCACAAAAAGCAGGATTTCCTGGTGGTTAACCATTCCAATCCCCATTCCCATTTTGATATGTTGGTCCGTGACGGCTTCTTCTGCCATGATGAGGCCACTCTCAGGTTAGAGGAACAACAACTCTGCCATATAGGAGGCCTCCAAGCTGTTGGCATAAATATCTCCCTTCCCTCTTCAATTCCCCATGTTGGTCTCTACACTCCTCCTCATCTTCCTCTCACCTCCCCCTAATGCTCCTCTTCCTTTCCTCTCCAATCAGATTCCGTCTTCTCCATCCATTTGCCTCTTCCACCTATCAGCTCTCAGCTTCTTACTTCACTTCCACCTCCACCACTTGGCTTCACCTGTCATTTTCTAGCTTATTGTACTTCTCCACCCCACCCCCCCCCCCCCCCCGCCTCTAATTTCTGGCATCGTCTTCCTTCCGATCTGGTCCTGATAAAGGGTCTTGGCCCAAAACATTGACTATTTATCTTTTCCATAGATGCTGCCTGACCTGCTGAATTCACAGAAACATAGAAACATAGAAAACCTACAGCACAATACAGGCCCTTCAGCCCACAAATTTGTGCTGAATATGTCCTTACCTTAGAAATTACTAGGCTTACCTATAGCCCTCAATTTTACTAAGCTCAAGTACCTATCTAAAAGTCTCTTAAAAGACCCTACCATATCCGCCTCCACCACTGTTGCCGGCAGCCCATTCCACACACTCAACACTCTCTAAGTAAAAAACTTACCCCTGACATCTATCAGGTCACCTCTCATGCTCCGTCATTCCAAGGAGAAAAGGCTGAGTTCACTCAACCTATTCTCATAAGGCGTGCTCGCCAATCCAGGCAACATCCTTGTAAATCTCCTCTGCACCCTTTCTATGGCTTCCACATCCTTCCTGTAGTGAGGTGACCAGAATTGAGCACAGTACTCCAAGTGGGGTCTGACCAGGGTCCCATATAGCTGCAACATTACCTCTTGGCTCCTAAATTCAATTCCACGATTGATGAAGGCCGATACACCATACGCCTTCTTAACCACAGAGTCAACCCGCACAGCTGCTTTGAGTGTCCTATAGACTCAGACTCCAAGATCTCTCTGATCCTCCACACTTCCAAGAGTCTTACCATTAATACTATACTCTGCCATCATATTTGACCTAACAAAATGAACCACTTCACACCTATCTGGGTTGAACTCCATCTGCCACTTCTCAGCCCAGTTTTGCATCCTATCAACATCCTGCTGTAACCTCTGACAGCTCTCCACACTATTCATAGCACCTCCAAACTTTGTGTCATCAGCAAACTTACTAACCCATCCCTCCACTTTCTCATCCAGGTCATCTATAAAAATCACGAAGAGTAAGGGTCCCAGAACAGATCCCTGAGGCACCCTACTGGTGTCTGACCTCCATGCAGAATATGACCCGTCTACAACCACTCTTTGCCTTCTGTGGGCAAGCCAGTTCTGGATCCACAAAGCAATGTCCCTTTGGATCCCATGCCTCTTTACTTTCTCAATAAGCCTTGCATGGGGTACCTTATCAAATGCCTTGCTGAAATCCATATACACTACATCTACTGCTCTTCCCTCATCAACGTGTTTAGTCACATCCTCAAAAATTCAATCAGGATCGTAGGGCATGACCTGCCTTTGACAAAGCCATGCTGACTACTCCTAATCATATTATACCTCTCCAAATGTTCATAAATCCTGCCTCTCAGGATCTTCTCCATCATCTTGCCAACCACCGAGTTAAAACTCACTGGTCTAAAATTTCCTGGGCTATCTCTACTCCCTTTCTTGAACAAAGGAACATTTGCAACCCTCCAATCCTCCAGACCCTCTCCCCATCCCCATTGATGATTCTTCCAACATTTCTCTGTGTTACAATAGTTTCAATCTAATAATTTAAAAAAGGTATGAAAGACAGACCTCTGGACTGCCTTCAAATTTCCACTGAAGTGAAAGAGCCTTTCAACCAAAGAGGGAAGTTATGATACAATAGTATGATGGGTATAAATAGGGTAAATACAAGCAAGCCCTTTCCACTGAGGTTGGACGAGGCTCGAACTAGAGGTCATGGGTTAAGGATCAAAGGCAAAATGTTGTACGGAGAGCTATGGTCCTGGTACAGGTCGATGGGGCTAGGCAGATTAATAGTTCAGCATGGACTAGAAGGGCCAAAGGACCTGTTTCCGTGCTGTAGTGTTCTATGACTCCGTGTAACTATACCAGCGATGAGTTTCAATATTAAACGCTCCCTAGTAATTTTAAGCTGATGAGTAGATCTTTGGATATACATATGCAAACTGAGATTTGCTATTTCTCTGAGTGGACTTGTACCTTCCACAAATCACGTGTTTGGTTCATGAGACAGCAGCACTGGGTATCCTGTAGATCTGACCATCCCTTCCGTGTGGATAATGTAGGTTTTTGGGATGGGAGGACCACAGTTAAGTAAACTGTAATCAGTAGTCCTTGTCAGAATAGTTTTATTAAAAGGGCCACCTTTTTATTTAAATGCCATAACCTCAGAAAAAAGTCACCTGAGTAAAGACTTTGTTAATTAATTTTCAGATTATTTGGTGAGTATTAGTCATTTCACACCATTTACTATCAAACTTTCTTTGAACAATTAGTCCAGACTGAGGCTATTCCTCAGAGAAAAGATATGACTCAAAGAGTTTACTTTGATCTTGCCTATTTGAATAGATAAAGAGGAGTTTTACCAAATTAATTGAATACTGACTGCACCTACAGAGCTAACATTAAAATAATCGCAATGACAAGTAAGTGAACTGGAATGTGCTTACTTGTAATCTTAACCCTTTAGGTAAACTCGGCTGTACTCCAACATTAAATAGATGTTGAGTTACTGCCTAGGCATCAGTACTTACTGCAAGATGTATCATTTTCCTTTGAAAAGCCCATTAATTTTGAAATTGCTGAAGAGAAAGGCATGGATGCAAACATTGCTTTGTTGATAAAATAGCAAAAGATTTCTTTGAAGCATCCAGCTGAGGAGACAGCAAGGATCAGTACATGAATAAGATAATATAGACCAAATAAAACAAACAAATTTATCGTTCTCTTGGTGTAGTAGGTAGGAAAAATCTATTACAATGCAGCACAAATGAAGGTTCTGCATATCACTGCAACATTAAATCACAGTACAAATGGAATACTTAATGGCATTTTGATGTTCTCTGGTTAACTCTTTCATTAAGAAAATAGGTTATATATTTTCACCATTTCTCAATAGAACATAAAATGAAGAATTTGTTAACATTTTTATTACTATGTAATTATGAGGTGATTTGAACTTCCATTCTTTCAATGAATCTTATTATTTTTCTGCTTCTAAAATTACTGTAGAGAATGATCAAAGCGTACAATGCAATCCAAGCATATTTCTTCAGAAGCAGAAGATGGTGGGTTCATTCCAATAAATAGTGCATGTGGAAAGGTTTCATCTCTAAAACTCTATGCTATGTAATTTTCAGATTAGAAGTTAGCCTTTGCTTTCATTGAAAGTATTGCATCTGGAAAAATATGTTTGCAGAAAGTCACTTATTAATTAAATGTGTTTTGCAAATTATGAACAACATAATTATTCTTGTAATCATTATACAGTTGAGATTAATTCTTAATTCTCCAGTGTTTTCTTCTCATTGTCTGCAAAATCAAGACTAATTTTAATGAATGAACCTTCTGGGACTGCCTACATAAATGCCACCTCTTATCTTCTCTGCACCCAGAACTATATTAAAACGAACACCATTTATTCATATTTTGGGGTTATTGTGTTGAAATAAAGTAAAAATCAACATATAAATATGTAATTATATTTCCCATCACATTCACTGTTACAAGATCTTTATTTTGGACTCTATCAGAGTTGATGATATGCCCTTTTAAAATTTAAAGGTTGCAAATCCTATGCATTTGATCAGTAAATTAATAAATATATTGGCCTAAGTACAAAAATCCCTTAAAGCTAAATGTTTTATTTTTATTTAACTTACGAACAGGAGCACTGGGTTTCTGATGAATTTGCCATACCAGTTTTCATTTCCAGCACTATAGACCATAAGCTGTAGGAGCAGAATTAGGTCATTCGGCCTATCAAGTCTGCTCCACCATTCAATCATGATATCTCTCAACCTCATTCTCCTGCTCTCCCCCTATAACCTTTGATGTCCTTACTAATCAAGAACCTATCAAACTCCACTTTAAGTACAGCCAATAGCTTGACCTCCACAGCTGTACGTGGCAATGAATCCCACAGAGTCATTACCTCTGGCAAAAGAAATTCCAACCCATCTCTATTCTAAAGACTCTTCTTTGTATTTTGAAGCTCTGCCCTCTGGTCCTAAATCAACCACTATAGGTTTGATCTTCTCCATGCCTACTCTATCTAGGCATTTCAATATTCGATAGGTTTCAATGAGATGTCCACTCATTTTTTTAACCCCTGCAAGTACAGGCCCAAATCTATAAAATGCTCCTCATGCATTTACCCATTCGTTCCTGGGATCATTTTTGTGAACCTCCTCTGGACCCTCTACCAAGCCAGGAAAACTAGCAAATGTAATCCCAATGTCCAGTTAATCTATATCTACTGTCATGGTCGTCTTAACAGCCGAATATCCGGAGGCCATGAGGTTAGATACAAAATAATTTGAATTCATCTGAAAGGAAGGTCAGCAATTCAAAGCTGGTGTCAGCAAAGAAATATGTACACAAACACAAAAAATACCTGTAGATATATGCACATGCCTGAAAAACAGAAAATGCGTCAAAGGGATGATAGGTCAGGCACATTTTGGCGTGTGGCCGAGTGGTTGAGGCTTTTGGCTGGCGATCTGAAGGTTGTTAGTTCGAACCTCAGCCGAGCTAACGTGTGTATCCTTGAGCAAGGCACTTAACCGCACACTGCGCCTGCATGCTTTTAACCCGGTGGCGGTTGGTGCAGTATGAACATGACATCATCTTGAGACAGAGAAAGAGTTCATGCTTCAGTCGATGATTCTTCATCATGTGTACTTTGCAGGAAAGCATTCTGGGCCTCCTTCATTGGCCTTGTCTATATGCTATCAAATTCATGCAGCACAATGATTGCACTTCAGCTTTCAAATACGTCATTTCTATACAACATTATGAAAGCACCTCTTCGCACAACAGTTAAAAGCACATCACCTTAGTCTCGATGAAACTAAGAATGGTCAAATAAGTTCTGGTTTGGCTATCATTACCACATCCTGAAAATGAGTGAACTTTGCTGTGTTGTAAATTATCATGATGAGTGTCAAGCATCATCTAGAGTTGGTCTGGTTGTACATGGAATGGACCAAACCTTGTTATCATCCTGGTGCCTTAGCAGATGCATTAACTTTTCATCGCCGATGAACATGCACAATGAGGTAACTACAAGGCTAATATAACTGCCCTGGTTGTTCTGCTTGGTGGAATGGGCTACAGAACCTGAAGAAGGATCTCAACTGAAACATTGACTGTTTATTAAATTCCATAGATGCTGCCTGATTTGCTGAGTTCCTCCAGAATTTTGTGTGCGTCACTCTGATTTCCTGCTTCTGCATAATATTTTGTATTTTTGTCTATGTAGAGAACTTTTTTTTGTAATTTTTATTGCATTTCTTTATTGTCCTCTAAGTGCCTGCAAGAAATTGAATTTCAAGGCAGTATATAAACGTCTTTAAAAAAAAAGCATCTCAAGGTATGGTGACATATACGTACTTTGAAAATACATTAGCACTGCAGTTAGTGTACCACTATCACAGCACCAGTGAACCAGGTTCAATTCCCGCCGCTGTCTGTAGGGAGTTTATACGTTCTCCCTGTGGCCGCATGGTTTCCACCCACATTCCACAGATGTGTGTGGTTAGTAGCTTAATTAGACACAAAGGTGGAATTGGGCAGTGCAGTCGCGTGTGGCTGCAAGGGCCTGTTACCGTGCTATAATGCAAAATAAAGAAATAAATTTACTTTGATTTACACCGTCATTGACATTAGGCTTCCAAGTTATATCACTGGTATTTTGAGTTTGTTTTCCTGGGAAGGAAGGAAGAAGGGCGGTGGAGGGGGGGGGGGGGGGGGAGACACATGAGATGTCCAAATTTAAGAGGAGCTGACCTAGGAATGACAGTAGCAGTTGTAGAGTCTTTGAGGTATAGAACACTGCAGCACAGAAGAAGGCCCTTTGGCCCATTTAGTCTATGCTGAATTAATATTCTGCCTAGTTATATCGACCTTCACCCGGTACCCCTCCCATCCATGCACTTATCTTACTTAGCTAAATGTCCCTTAAATGTTGAAATTGAACCCGCATCTGCTGTCAGCTCAGTCCATACTCTCGCAACCCTCTGCGTGAAGAGATTTTCCCTCATGTTCCCCTTAAAAGCTTCACTTAGCCCATGTCCTCTAGTTCTAGTCTCACTCAACTTCAATGCTTGCAATTGCCCTATCTACACCCTCATAATTTTTTTTATTAAATCTCCCATCATTCTCCTATAATCTAGATAATAAGGTGCAAGCCTATTCAGCTTTCCCTATAACTTAGATCTTCAAATCCCAGCAACATCCTTGTAAATTTTCTCTGCATTCTTTCAATCTTATTAATATCATTCCTATAGATAAGTGACTAGAAATGCGCACAACATTTGAAATTTGTCTCACTAATGTCTTATACAGCTTAAACATAACCTCCTAACTCCTATATTCAATACTTTGAAGGCAGGATGGGAAAATGGGAGCATTCTCAGAGAATATACAGCCACTTCTGCAATACCAGGGACATGAGGCACATGTGGCAGGGAGTTCAGAGGATTACAGGCCGCAGGTCCACCCTGCGCATCAGTGACCAGGATGCTTCACCCCCTGAGAGGCTGAATGTCTTCTACACTCAGCTTGATGCGCAGAACAAAGTGCAGGTGAGGAAGGCACCTTCTCCCCAGGGGAGCAGACACTCCGTCTGGCTGAAGCTGAGGAGAGGAAGACCTTGGCCAGAGTCAACCCACACAAAGCTGCAGAGTCTGATAATATACCAGGTCAGGTTCTGAAAGACTGTGCAGCCCAGCTGACCGAGGTGCTGACAGGTATATCCAGCATTTCCCTGGACAGCCCATTGTCCCTTCGGTTTTTGAGGCAGCCACCATCATTCCTGTGCCAAAGAAGGTGACAGTAACCTGTCTAAATGACTATTGTCCAGTGACATTAACATCAACCATTATACAATGCTTTGAGCGGCACATTAGAGCCTTTCTCCTGGTTACACTGGATTCTTTCCAGTTTACTTATCCCTCAAATCAATCTACTGATGATGCAATAGTGTCTGCCTTCTTCTCTGTCCTGTCCCACCTGGAAAATGGGGTCTCATGTGCCAGGCTGCTGTTTACAGACTTCAATTCGGCATTTAACATCACAGAAACTGGTGGGGAAACTGTCCTCGCTGGGTCTCAACACTTCCCTCTGCAATTGGATACTGGACTTCTTAGCAGAAAGGCCACAGTCAGTCGGTGTGGGCAGCAACATCTCTTGTCCCTTTACACCGAGCACTGACACTCCCCAAGACGATGTGCTCAGTCCACAGCTGTTCACACTGCTGACTCATGATGGTGTCGCAAGATCCAGCTCAAACTGTGTCATCAAGTTTGTGTATGACACCGCAATGGTTGGCCTCATCAACAACAATGACAAGGAGTACAGAGAGGAGGAGAAGGAGCGGCCGGTGGATTGGCATAAGAAGTCTGAACATGGAGAAGACCAAGGAAATCATTGTGGATTTCAGGAAGGTGCAGATGAACTGTCCTCCTCTGTGAATATGGCTCCTCTGTAGAGAGAGTTAAGTGCACCAAGTTCTTGGGAGTTCACATCATGGATGACCTCACCTGGTCTCTTAATATCACCTCCCTGAACAAGAAGGCACAGCAGCGCCTCCACTTCCTAAGGAGATTGAGGCAAGCGAGTTTCTGCCCTTCCCCCACCCCACTCCATCTGAACTGCATTTTACCGGAGCACCATCAAGAGTGTCCTGACAAGCCGCTTCTTCATCTGGTATGGGAGCAGCAGAGCATCAGAGCAGTGGTCCCTACAAGTGACTGTAAGGATGGATGAGAGGATCATGGAGGTTTCCCTAGCATCCCTGGGGAACATTAATCAGGAGCACTGCATACACAGGGCCCTTAGTATTATTAAGGGTCCCACCCATCCATCCAACCTCCTCTTTGACTTTCTACCATCAGGCAGGAGACTCTGACGCAAAAAAACAAGGATGGTCAGGATCGGAAACAATTTCTTCCCTCAGGCCTTCAGGCTTCTGAACTGCCTGCCACATCAGGTTTGAACTTTCTGCCACATCGCTGGTTAGTCCATTCTATACCTTACAATATTTAATTTATGCACTTTAGTTTGTTATTTATATGTGATTCATCTGTAGATTTTATTCTTTACCTTCATAAGTTATCATGTATGTGTACAGTACTACTGTGCTTTACACCCTGGTTCAGAGAAACAATGTTGCATTTGATGATATACATGTATATATTTAAATAACAATAAACTTAACTTGAATTGACTTGTCTTGAAAAGCTCTCTTTATGATCCTATCTACCTGTGACACCACTTTCAAGGAATTCTCATTCGCTAGTGCCCTAATAGGTCCTACCATGGTTTTCTTCCCAAAATCCAATGCCTATCATTTGTTTGCATTAAATTACATCTGCTGTTTTTAATCTGATTTTCAAACTGGGTCCAAATTTTCCTGCAAGCATTGGTAACCTTCTTTTCTGTCCACTAATCTCCCAATCTTGGTGTCATCCATAAATTTGCTGATCCAGACCATTGATATACTATAGATGACAAACGGCACCCAGCACCGAACCCTGTGGCGCACCACATCACTTGCTTCCAATCAGTGAGGCAACCATCTATTACCAATCTTTGGCTTCACCCACAAAGCCAATATTGAATGCAATATTCTACTTCATCCTGAATGCCAGGTGACTGAACCTTCTTGACCAAGCTCTTTCCATGAGGTTTGTCCCATGGTTGAGATATTTAAAGCTATTAGGATAAGGATAAGTGCTAAGAGGTTTAGAAGGATCTGAGAAAGAAATAGTCAACCAGAGAAGATGGCAGAGGTAGAATTCCCACAGTACTTAAGAAGTACCTAGACAAGCAATTGAATAATCAAGGTATAGAACAACTGCAACAGGTAAGACTTCTGTAGATGAGAAACTGATGGTTGCCATGGAGATGATGGACTGAAGGGCCTATCCCTGTGCAACACCATAAGCACATGAATCTATTTTGGCAACTTGTTCTCTCAGGCTTTTACAAATTTTCAAATATTTCTTATTATCAGAGGCAATTCTAATAAAAATTAAAAATTTAATAAGTCAAAAACTGTTTGAGAATAATTAAACAAATTAGAAACATTTAACTGCCATAAATCAATTAATATTAAAGTAATATTATAAAATAAAATCCAGTTACTTTCCCACCACACTAGCATTGAAAGGGTGCTAGAGACACTTCAGACTAAAGTAAAGCTGAGGGCAGATATGAAATTCTCTATGGAACCTTGTTACCATAATCTTTAATTTATAATACAGTCCAGCTCTGCTGGTCATCATGAGCTACAAGAGTTAAGCTGGACTTCTTGTTACAATAGCCACCACTATTAATGATATTTGTTTTATTTCCAAGTTTTTTTCAACTTAGTATTTATTGGAAACAATGTTTTAATTTGACATGATATCGACCAGCATAATACTGTCATCCTAAAGACGGTTTGAAACCACAGATCATGAAATCCTTTATGAATAATTGCCTTCAAGCTGCTGAATCTTAACAAGATGATAATAGATTTAGTAATGTTCAACAATATTTCTAGTAGTGTTTTTAATTGTGGCATTTTATAAGCTGGCAAAATATTTGCAAGTATAATGCTTGATTACATAAATCCTGTGGTATGCAGGATTTGTGTAAACTAAATTTATAGGTAAAAATTTCTTTGCCAAAATTAAATTTTAATGGAGATGAAAATAACATGAGTTATTTTTGAGGAAAGTGTACATTTATCCCAATTCTGTACCATCAGCAATACACTTCAGTATGAGCCAGTGCATTTGAAAACTTGTCATCTTTATTTTTTCATTGCATTTATAGTCCTCTCTCAACCAATATTATAAAAATCCAAATTCCATTGGGAGAGTAATGTGCATGATTGCAGGTTTGCCTTGTCAAAATCCTGGCTGTTTTATACAGTCATCTTTATCCATGAATAATGCATGACATAGTATCTCATTATATTTCATTTTCTTTACGGCAACATCACCACACCTAGATGGGTTACGATTCCCTTTGGCCCTTCTCAGCTCATTCTAGTCTCATTTCTGTTTAAATGCCTTGTGAGATAACACTGACAAAATAGGTGTATTTGGCCTGTCATATCATAGTTTCTCTGAATTATTCACAGAGGCCTTGCATAGGTTTATGTAATAACAAACCTTGATGCCTAGAGCTGTTTACTGATATTCTTCTTTTCCTGGGTTCTTGATACTATTTTCTATAAATCTGTTATTCCAAACCAATATTTGTGCAGGTTTGGGGGGGAAATAACAAAAGAGCTTGTGGCTTTACATTCTGTAGTTATTTATTGGTGAGTGGAATGAAAGTTGCTTCAGGTAGGGAGACTGTTTGGGTTTTTCCTTATTGACATCTTGATTAATGCTCAAATTGAACAGGAAGATGGCAATCAGTGTATCAAATAATTGTGGAAAAGTAACAGCCACAGAATAAAGAGAACTTCCCTACATTTTATTTCGCCTTATAGGCTTCTAGCATTGTGAAAAATCTATTGCAAGGTATCTGTTTTGAAGTTTCGTCCTTTGTTCAAGTTAGTCAGTTGATCGATAAATACATGATATGACATAATCTTCTGGCTCTGTGACAGTTCAAAGATCAACAGCCTTTTAGTGGAGCTCATGTATTTCAATGTGGTGAGTGAGCTATTAGATTATGCAGTTTGACACAATTCTAAAGTCTAGGAAGCAGGGTTTTATGTGGAAATGAATGGTCACACTCTTCCCTATTGGAGGTCACAAAATAAATATTTTTAATGACAACCGCTTATATCACAATGTAGGCATAACTGCAGTTAGAGCACTAACAGAAAGGGGGAGGTGGGGGCATATGAGAAAGCCAACACTTATTGCCTACCCGTAATTGCCCTTGAGAAGCTAATTTAGCAATGATTTCGGAACAGCTTCTTTCCTTTGCCAACAGATTTCTGATTGGTCCATGAACCCATGAAAACTATCTCACTCTTCCCCTTTCTTTGCACTATTTATTTATTTTATAAGTTATATTATTTTGTATTTTATATTTATTTATTTTGTAATTTTTATGTCTTTGTACTGTACTGTTGCTGCAACACATTTCATATTATAAACATGATGTGGCTCGGTAGCATAGTGCAACGCTCTACAGTACTGGGGACTCGGGTTCAATTCCCGCCTCTGCCTGTAAGGAGTCTGAACGCTTTTCCCCATGACTGTGTGGCTTTCCTCCCACTATCCAAAGACATACTGGTTCGTAGGTTAGTTGGTCATTGTAAACTGATTAGGATTAAATTAGGGGACTGCTGGACGTCGTGGCTTGAAGGGATGGAAGGGCCTATTCAGAGCTGTAGGTCAATAAATAAATTTTAAAATTCTGTAGATGCTGGAAATCCAAAGCAGCACACACAAGATGCTGGAGAGCTCATCAGGTATGGAAAGGAGTAAACAGTTGATGTTCCGGGCTGACACCCCTCTTCAGGACTCTTTCATATTATATTAGTCAGCGATCATAAGTCAGATTCTGAATGTGAGCTTCTACCTTTTCAGTGGTGGGATAGGGTGAGATATCCTCCCACTTCTGATGAAGGACCTATGGCCTAAATTGTATATCTCTCCACGCATGCTGCTTGAGCTGCTGAGAGCATCCAACAAATTCTGCTTTTGGGTCAGATTTCCAGCATCTGCAGTACTCTCCCACAGCTGCTGAGGGGAAACTCCCAGAATCTGGCACAGTGATAAAGGCGAAAATTCCTGTTCATCTCCTAATTAAACAGATTCCATTCAACTGGTGATTTTATGCAACCATACAATGCATGTTTTTCCTTGTTATATTCTTAAAGTGCATAATATGTTATCTTTTACCTGGGTAAAACAAAGTGGATGATGAACACATTGCTTAGTTGTGCATAATTTGTGAAGAAATATGTGAAAATCGAACAATTGAAAGTGCAGTTATTAATAAACACAAGAGATTCTGCAGATGCAGGTGATCCAGAGTAACACACACAAAATGCTGGAGAAACTCAGCAGGTCAGGCAACATCTATGGAAAAGAATAAGTAGCCAATGTTTCAGCCTGGATTGCAACATGCAATAAAAAAAACAATCAACAGTTATACAGAGTAAAGAATTATAAAAAATAAACTTAGAGGTAAAGCTGTGAATAGGGAACAAAATATGCATAAATGTATAAATATCAACATATATTTACAATGTAAAAAGCTTTATAAAAAGTGGCTTACAGTGTTTACAGTATGCTGACTGAGGAAATAGATAGAGGGGGTGGGGGTCGGGAGCTAACTAGAATGGTTGATTAGATTTACTGTCTAAGGGAAGAAACTTCTATGATGATGTGAAGTTTGTTGCTTTAATAGTCCTATAGTGCTTTGCAGAAGGGGGCCTTTCAAAAAGATAGTTTGCTGGGTGGGTAGTGTCTGTAATGATTTTACCTGCTCACTTCTTTGTCCTGGACTCATACAAGTCCTGCAGTGACAATAATTTACAACCAAAAGTCTTTTCAGCTGATCTGACAGTTCTGTATAGTTTATGTATAATGTGAGAACCAATATACGAAAGGTTGAGAACTAATCTGTACCAAACCAGAAAAAAAAGGATGTTTGAGGGGTTTATACAGTTAATCGCTTCTATAAGATCTATCTTCATATTAAAGAAATATAAGTAATGGAGTGGAAGTTTCTATTCAAAAACTCTTTTGCAGTACATCCTCCCAGTAAGATGGTGGAATGCTTGGATATAGCAGCCTCTCTGGGGCTAACCAAGGAGTTTGTGTCTTTGTTTAACACGTTTTTTATGATCACAAAACAATACGGGACATTCAGAACTTCAAGAAGTGCAGATCTGCCCCATCATCGAATTGCTTGTTAGTGGAGGAGCTGGATTTTGTACGGATCGAGTTACTGCCTGGTGAAGAGAGGCATCAGAGTCTGTGTGCAATGGCGGCAGGCAGTCTAACAGTGAGTGGTCGTCTTGGATGTGTTTCTTGTGATCACAAGGCCCCAGCTGGACATTGGTACTGTAAAATGCTGCAGGTCTAGTTCACTGGTTCATTAGTGAGACTGAAGATGGGGAACTGCATGGCCTTGGTTGTAGCATGGACTAGTCCTCATGCCACAGGTTCACCTGTTGCAACTGCCCAGAAGAGGAGATGCTGGAGGTCATGTGGCGCAGCATCAACGCAGGATTGGAAGCCCATCAGTGCTGCTCTCCTGTGTTTGCTCAGAGGAAGACAAGCTAGGTTGCGTGCACTCGTCTGCAGATGCACTAACAACAGCACCTATGCACCATCAATTTTCTGGACATGTCACTGATGGACTTCAGCTACATATTTACCATGTGACTGCATGTTTTCTGCTATCTTGTATATGAAATATGTGCTTGTGCTGTGTATAACTATTGATACCATGTTTTGCACCTTGACCCTGGAAGAATGTGGTTTTGTTTGGATGTATTCCAGTATGGTTAAATGATAATTAAACTTGACCATGAACTTGATTTTCTTGGGTTTCTATGATAACAGAAGATTTCACCTGCACGTCAGCACATGTACCAGGATTACGAGATATTAAGAGGAATAGACAGAGTGGACAGCCAGCACCTTTTCCCCAGGGCAACACTGCTTAGTACAAGAGGACAGGGCTTTAAGGCAAGGGGAGGGAAGTTCAAGAGGGATATTAGAGGAAGGTTTTTCACTCAGAGAGTGATTGGTGCATGGAATGCACAGCCTGAGTCAGTGGTGGAGGCAGATACACTAGTGAAGTTTAAGAGACTACTAGACAGGTATATGGAGGAATTTAAGGTGGGGAGTTATATTGTTTCCTACACCTTACACAGTTCAATATCCTTCTCCTTAGTGAATACCGAAGAGAAGAAATCGTTCAAAATCTCTCCCATCTCCCTCGGCTCCACACATAGCTGACCACCCTGATTCTCTAAGGGACCAATTTTATCCCTCACTATCCTCTTGCTTTTAATATAACTGTAGAAACCTTTCGAATTTACTTTCACCTTATTTGCCAAACCAACCTCGTATCTTCTTTTAGCTTTTCTAATCTCTTTCTTAAGATTCCTTTTACATTCTTTATATTCCTTGAGTAATTCCTTTACTCCATGCTGCCTATATCTATTATACACATCCCTCTTTTTCCGAACCAAGTTTCTAATATCCCTTGAAAACCATGGTGCTTTCAAACCTTTAACCTTTCCTTTCAACCTAACAGGAACATAAAGATTCTGTACCCTCATAATTTCACCCTTAAATGACCTCCATTTCTCTATTACATCCTTCCCATAAAACAACTTAACCCAATCCACTCTCTCTAAATCACTTCGCATCTCCTCAAAGTTAGCCTTTCTCCAATCAAGAATCTCAACTCTAGGTCCAGTCCTGTCCTTCTCCATAATTATATTGAAGCTAATGCTATTGTGATCATGGGACCCAAAGTGCTCCCCAACACAAACATCTTTCAGCTGACCTATCGCATTCCCTAACAGGAGATCCAACACTGCCCCATCTCTAGTCGGTACTTCTGTGTATTGTTGCAAAAAACTATCCTGCACACATTTCACAAACTCTAAACCATCCAGCCCTTTTACAGAATGAGCTTCCCAGTCTACGTGTGGAAAATTAAAATCTCCCACATTCACCACCTTGTGTTTACTACAAATATCTGCTATCTCCTTACACATTTGCTCTTCCAACTCATGCTCCCCATTAGGTGGCCTATAATACACTCCTATCAGTGTTACTGCACCTTTCCCATTCTTCAATTCCACCCAAATGGCCTCCCTAGAGGAGCTCTCTAATCTATCCTTCCAAAGCACCGCCATAAGATTTTCTCGGACAAGCAATGCAACACCTCCTCCTCTGGCCCCTCCTACTCTTATCACACCTGAAGCAACTAAATCCAGGAATATTTAGTTGCCAATCACACCCTTCCTGCATCCATGTTTCACTAATAGCTACAACATCATAATTCCAGGTATCAATCCAAAATGGAGCTGGACAGGATGAGGTCTGCTTCACTACCTTTCAAACCCAAGGATAAATTCACTACCTTGTTTGTTCAAGAATAGTTATGATAATTATTTTTAGCTTTAGTACTGACAGTTCTGGCCAAGGAATTTTCCTAAGCAACACACACAAATTGCTGGAGGAACTCAGAAAGTCAGGCAGCATCTATGAAAAAACACTTGATGTTTGGGCCCAGTCCTTTCTTCAGGACTGGAAAGCAAGGGGAAGATGCCAGAATAAAAAGGTGGGGGGAGGTAAAGGAGGATACCTAGAAGGTAATAGGTGAAGTCAGGTGGATGGGAAAGTTAAAGGACTGAAGAAAAAGGAATCTAATAGGAGAGGAGAGTGCCAAGATGAGGCCACTCTCAGGATGGAGGAGCAACACCTTATAATTCCCTTTGGGCATCCTTCAAACTGAAGGCATGAATATTGATTTCTTCTTCCAATAACTTTTATTTACCCTCCCCTTCCCCCTTCTTCCTTTCTCCATTCTGACTTCTTTCCTCTTCTCACCTGCCTATCACTTCCACCTGCATCCCCTCCTCCTTCCCTTTCTCCTGTGGTCCACTCTCCTCTCTATCAAATGCCTTCCTCTTCAACTCTTTACCTTTCCCACCCACTTGGTTTCACCTATCACCTTCTAGCTGTTCTCCCTCCCCTCTGCTCCCCCCACCTTTCTATTTTGGAGCCTTCCCCCTCCCTTTACAGTCTTGAAGAACGGTCTCAGCCTGAAATGTCGAATATTTATTCATTTCCATAGATGCTGCCTGACCTGCTGAGTTCCTCCAGCAATTTGTGTGCGCTGTTTTGGATTTCAGCACCTGTATTAAGAGGTTTTCCTGTCTCTTCTTTGTCTAATTTTTGGTCTATCTTGGACAAGATTTTAAGATATCTGTACAGACCCTATCTTTACCTATATTCTTATTCAATTAATATTGTAATTTACAACACATTCTCTCTCCCTCGTAAGGAAGCCATACTATAGTGGTGTACATATAAAGTTGGTTGTGACCAGCATTTGCTACTTTAGCAACAGTCAAATGACTAGAGAAACTCAGTTAGTCAGGAAGCATTTATGGAAGGAAATGGACAGTTCACCTGACAGGTTGAAATCCTTCACCCGGACTGAAAAATAACATGCGTATTTGTCACTGGCTATTGCTAATTTCTACGTGGAGGACCCTGAGGAGAGGGCTCAGGGTTCATCACCATTATGCCCCAAATGCTTCTTCAGATATGTAGGTGACATTTTCGTAGCATGGCCCTCATGTACTCCAGGCACTCCTGCAGTTCCACAACAATCTGAACAGCATACATCCAAACATTCAATTTAAGATGGAGATGAAGAAGAATGGTTGCCTCCTGTTCCTAGGCACTCTAATATGACAGAAACCCAACGGTAGCCTCAGACATGTCATCAATTGAAAACCCACTCACGTGGACTTGTACCTCAACAATAACAGCTACCATCGTGCATTCCAACGTAAAGCAGTTCTTCTTACTTTGATTAACTCTGTGAAAACTTTTTCAGACCCAGAAAGTCTTCACAAAGAAATAAGACAATTATGCACAACATTCCTACAGAATGGTAACAAGGTGAAAGAAATCAATCGTGCTCTTAAAAGAGCCAATGGAAAAACCGGGGAACATAGCAACGAGGAGGGACCCATCACCTCCACCTGTCTTCCCTATATTTCCGCAGTCTCTGGAAGGGTTCACCAGGATCCTGAAGCAGTACCAGATTAATACCATCCACAAATCACAGCTTATGCAGGTCAAAGTTGACTGAAACTCAGGATGGCTGTCGTTCACAGAATTCCCTGCGAATGTGGAGCAGCGTATATTTGCCAGATGGGACATACAGTGGAAAGCTGCATCAAGGAGCTCAGGAGGAGTATCTGTTTCAGTTATCTGGAAATATCAGCGATAATAGAACTTTGCCTCTGCGATGGCAATAGGATTGACTTCCACTGCATAGAACTATTGTGCTGCACCAGTGGGTTTTGGGACTGCCTGATGAAGGAAGCCATTGAAATAAAACTAGGGGAAAAGAATTTTAACAAAGAGGAAGGTCTCGCTCTAAGTAAGAACTAGAATTTGATTATAAACAAGGTTGGACAGTGGAAACCTGATTGGATGAGGACTAACCAATCAGGAGGCACAGAAAACACACACCTGACAGGTCCTGCTGAAGGGTCTCGGCCGGAAATGTCGACTGGACTCTTTTCCAAAGATGCTACCTGGGCTGCCGAGTTCCTCCAGGAGTTTGTGTGTGCTAATTGGATTTCCAGCATCTGCAGATTTTCTCTTGTTTGCGACGAAGTACAGATGATGGGAGTGGGGGTGGGGTGGGGATATATACCACCGACTAGACGTGCCCAGGCATTATCCCTGATCAAGATGATAAAGTTTGCAATCAAAACATTGGTTAAAATCAATACCTGTAACCGCCGGCTGGAAGCCCGAGAAGAGTTTATTTTTGGCGGGAAGGGATTAGGCAAGTGCTAGCACGTACATCCAGGTGATGGGGTGATAAACCAAATGGTGAGGGAAGAGAGAAAATAACAGAAGCTGGAAGTGAAAAAGACGTTGAAGATGATGGAATATACTAAGAGAGGGAAGTGAAGCATGAAATGACGGAGTGCAGTGAGGAAGGCAAAGGGGGCTATCGGGCAATGGGCACCTGTGGGAGAAGTGGGGGGGAGGTGATGGGTGGACAGAGAGGGTAGGGGAGGGACAAGAAACGTGGTGACAGAGTGGATAAAGTTACCCAAAGTTGGAGAGATCAACGGTGAAAAGTGAAATCTTGGGGGAATTGATAGGAATGCAATGAGAATAAATGGGTTAGGTGAAAATGGAAGCTCACCGGTCAGAGCAGACATGGTTGTCTGAAGTTCCTGCTTCCATGCTGTAGCATTCCCTGACACCCATGCTGCTGTCAAGGAGTAGGCAAGATGTTCCCGAGTCTCTTTGCCATCCTCAGCGAGTCTCTGTTCTGCAGACTGAGCGACACCACATGAAACCCAATATGAAGCACGCAATACAACCAGTATACGAATTTAGAAGAATGAAAAGTAATATGAAAATGTAAAGAGTATTTGACAGAACAAATGCTGAGGGACACCTTTCCTAGAATAAAGAGTTGTCCATTCAGTCTGTGCAATGAAATCAATTATTCCACATTTACACTGCAAAAGGCAGGACCAATCATTAAGGACCCATCACCCAGGACATGCCCTCTTCTCATTGCTGTCTCTAAGGAGGTGAATCAGGGGCCTGAAAACACACTCTCAATGTTTCAGGAAAAGCTTCTTCCCATGAATTCTGCCATTAGATTTCCGAATGGCCAATGAACCTGTGAACACTAACTACATCAGTGTCTTTCCTCTCTTTTTGTACTACTTACTTAATTTTTCTTTTCTTCTATCTACTTCTTATTGCAATTTATAGCTTTCATTATGCACTGCAATGTACTGCTGCCGCAAAAGAACAAGTTTCATTTGCCAGAGATATTAAGCTTGAATTTGATTCTGCAGATGCTAGAAATCTAAAACAAAATACAGTAGAAAATACTGGAAATACTCAGAAATACTGGAGAGGCTGCATCCTTGGGAAGAAAAGCAGAGTCATTTCAGATCAAAGATGCTTTATGAGAACTGGGAATGGGAAGAAAAGAAGCTTGTAAAGCTGTGTTAAAAGTGAGGGGTGGCTGGGATGTCTCTAATAAACTAAAGCCAGGGTGACTATGGGATATGTGGTCAATGAGTGAATGGAACAATTAGAGAATGAGAACATAGACTAAAGAACGTAAGCAAATGAATGTTTGAGCTGCAACCTGTAGAAGCTGGAGGGCTTACCCAGCAGGTAATGCTGGCCATGTACTCCACTCCAAATGAGAAAGAATGAAACCTGAACTAATAGCATAGATAGATACTGATGAAGATCAAGAAGTCAAGTTACCCCAAGTTATAGAGTTCAATACGATGTCCAGAAGTTCACAATGTGCCCAGGTGGAAGATAAGATGTTTCTTCTTCAGATGGCATCAGGAGTCTCTGTGACAATGCAGGAGATTATAGACCAAAGGGAGAGAGTGAAAGCTGGAAGGGAATTAATGTGAAAGGCAGTGGGAAATCAGGGTCATTGGAAGACAGTTCTGTTTGCAGCAAAAGTGTTTGTAAGATGCAAGGAAACTTCAATATAAGCAGATCCTTAGTTCACACAGCACCAGGTTCAGGAACAGTTGTTATCATACAACCATCAGACTCCTGTAACAGTGGTTAACTTCACTCACAACTCTGAAGTGATTCCATAACTTATAAGAACTCTACAACTCATATTCTCAGTACTTTGTTCATTGCAAAAACTGTCTTCTTTTGCACACTGTTTGTCAGTTATTATCATGGATAATTTTCTCTTCTACTTAATTTTTTTGTAAGAAAATTAATCTTAAGGTAGTATATAGTTTGAAGTTAATAACTCATCTCCTACCTTAGGCCACAGACTTATCAATCACCCTGGCTGTGGACACTTTCTGGAGGTCCAAGATCCGTATGCTCCACGATCACTGGACTGTGTGTGTAAATGTAGAAGGGGACCATGTTGAAAAATAAATGGGCTAGGTTTTCTAAAATTAACTCCTTCTACCTTAGGCCAGAAATTTATCAATCACCCCTTGTACTTTGACTGAATGCAAGGAGAGCCTATTAGAGTCATGTTCAGTCAAGTCAAGTCAAGTCACTTTTATTGTCATTTCGACCATAACTGCTGGTACAGTACATAGTAAAAATGAGATGACCATGGTGTTACATGACATATTACAAAAACTAGGCTGAACTATGTAAAAAAAAACAACACAGAGAAAAAAAAACACACAACAACTACACTAGACTACAGACCTACCCAGGACTGCATAAAGTGCACAAAACAATGCATGCACTACAATAAATAACAAACAGGACAATAGGGCAAGGTGTCAGTCCAGGCTCTGGGTATTGAGGAGTCTGATAGCTTGGTGGAAGAAACTGTTGCATTGTCTGGTTGTGAGAGCCCAAATGCTTCGGTGCCTTTTCCCAGATGGCAGGAGGGCGAAGAGATTGTATGAGGGGTGCATGGGGTCCTTCTTAATGCTGTTAGCTTTGTGGATGCAGCGTGTAGTGTAACTGTCTGTGATAGCGGGAAGAGAGACCCCGATAATCTTCTCAGCTGACTTCAATATCCGCTGCATGGTCTTGCGATCCGAGATGGTGAAATTTCCGAACCAGGCACTGATGCAGCTGCACAGGATGCTCTCAATACAACCTCTGTAGAATGTGTTGAGGAGGGGGGGGGGGGGAGATGGACTTTCCTCAGTCTTCGCAGAAAGTAGAGATGCTGCTGGGCTTTCTTTGCTATGGAGCTGGTGTTGAGGGACCAGGTGAGATTCTCCGCCAGGTGAACACCAAGAAATTTGGTGCTCTTAACGATCTCTACCGTTGATGTTCAGCGGGGAGTGGTCGCTCCGTGCCCTCCTGAAGTCAACAACCATCAGTGGTTATCAGTGTAGAGTCAATGTGATTGAACCCTCAGGTAATCTTTCTGAGCCAAATTGGGGTTAGTGAAAGTGAGTGAACAGTACCTGTTCTTATCCTGATCATGCTGATGAAGAAGTCTGGGTACTGACATTTTTGGGGCAGCATTAACAAAGGGATCCCATATAGTAAAATGGAAATTACTCAAAAGTAGTTAGGCAGTTTTAGCAAAATATATGCAAATGTGATCACTCCAGATTAATATGATTCCACTTGTGCGTCATGTGTTTTTGGCATTGTATTAACATATTTTCTTCTGACTCACATGTGGTACTTTCTTCTGGTGAAAAATAAGAAGTTTACAGCATGAATGTCCAGACAGAAACTTGCAAAAATCTTAGAGCAGACTCATCTTTTTCAAGTAGTGGGTTTTCTGTTTTTGGCTAAGGAGGTCTGCAAACTATACCCTTGCAAGTCTATTAACAGAGAGGGTCCTTGGGTTAAACGTGACGTAAATTAAGATAGGCATGGAAATATTGCAGAGAGCGGATAATGTGATGGGGCAGAGATGCAGTTTTAAAATATATATATATGTATATCTCAATGAAAACCTGTGGGACATTAGAAACAATTGTATAAAATTAATTTCCATATTTTGCATGAATGTACATAGAGTTACTGTCACCAGAATTGCAGTAGACCAAGCATTCAGAGAGGGCAATTCCATCAATTCAACAGCAATGACCTGTGAGTTAGGTGGTCTTTTGGGCATACCTGTTTTTTTTTCTTGTTGGATTATGTTGTGTGAGATTGTCCCTATTCTGTTTGGAAAGTGATATCTGAGGTAATTGTCTCTGTCACTGGCAATGTCTCGAAGGTCTGCATTATTACAAAAGGAAATGATATGACAAGTGCTTTATTTAAAATAAACAAGTTAGGCATCTTACATGTATACTAGTATAACAAGGTTATTTGCAACATAAGCCTTTCCAATACATTTATTGATTGACCTGATAAGATTATTTTACAAGGAGAAACTACATCTTGTGTATCTAACATATTGTGATAAAATTTATCATAAAACTTTGCTTAAGGCATTATTAATTAATAAAGATCAGAAAAAAATGTTGGCTTCAGCCTTCAAAGGTCATTTTAGCTTTCTAAAGTGATGTGAAATCTTGATTTCCATTGAAATCGGAAAAGATGCCTGTCTCTAAATATATGCCATCAGGAACTACACAACAATATGGATAGAATCCCACTCCTGATGTCTAGATAGAACAACAACTTGTGATCATTTGGCCCCTTACAAATGATCAAAGCTGATTGAGAAGAAGGTAATTAAAGAGCAACTGACACAGAGCCTCAATGAAGCATTAGACCAGTGACCTCAGAGAAGGGACAGAAGTATATTTTTAAGGAGGGCTATTCAGAAGGATAGAGGACCAGAAGGATTATGGAAGCAATGCCAGACATTGGGTAGCATTCAGTAGGAATGAAGCAAGGAGAGCAGGGCAAGGTATGAAGTTCCTTGGAAATTGTAAGGCTGGGGAAGGTTATGTAAATAAACAGAGCTGAGACTTTGGGATAATTTACAGTTGTCATTGAAGAAAATAACTTCAGGCCTGCTAATGTTGTATTGTGGCTCATTCAGGAAAAGATGACACAGTACTGTGCAAAAGTCTGAGATGCATATATACAGCTAGGGTGCCAAAGACTATTCCACAGTATTGTATTTGTCAACGTGGAGTGGAGAGCAAGTTTGTACTTCTGGTGGGAATAAACGATGTTGGGACTGAGACCCATTCTGGTTGGCTGCTGGTTACCAGTAGTGTTCCACAGGGGTCCGTGTTGGGGCCGCTTCTTTTTACGTTGTGTATCAACGATTTGGATTATGAGTTAGATGACTTTGTGGCTAAGTTTGCTCGTGATACAAAGATAGGTGGAGGGGCTGAGGAAACAGAGAGTCTGCAGAGAGACTTGGATAGATTGGGAGAATGGGCAAAGAAGTGGCAAATGAAATACAATGTTGGAAAGTGTACAGTCATGCACTTTGGTAGAAGAAATAAACAGGCAGACTATTATTTAAATGCGGAGAGAATTCAAAGCTCTGAGATGCAACAGGACTTGGGACTCCTCGTGTAGGATACCCTTGAGGTTAACCTCCAGGTTGAGTCGGTGGTGAAGAAGGCGAATGCAATGTTGGCATTCATTTCTAGAGGAATAGAGTATAGGAGCAGGGATGTGATGTTGAGGGTCTATAAGGCACTGGTAAGACCTCACTTGGAATACTGTGTGTAGTTTTGGGCTCCTTATTTAAGAAAGGATGTGCTGACGTTGGAGAGGGTTCAGAGAAGATTCACTAGAATGGTTCCGGGAATGAGAGGGTTAACATATGAGGAACGTTTGACCACTCTTGGACTGTACTCCTTGGAGTTTAGAAGAATGGGGGGGACCTCAAAGAAACATTTTGAATGTTAAAAGACACGGACAGAGTGGATGTGGCAAAGTTGTTTCCCATGGTGGGGTAGTCTAGTATGAGAGGGCATGACTTAAGGATTGCAGGGCGCCCATTCAGAACAGAGATGCGAAGAAAGTTTTTTAGTCAGAGGGTGGTGAATCTGTGGAATTTGTTGCCACGGGCGGCAGTGGAGGCCAAGTCATTGGGTGTATTTAAGGCAGAGATTGATAGGTATCTGAGTAGCCAGGGCATCAAAGGTTATGGTGAGAAGGCGAGGGAGTGGGACTAAATGGGAGAATGGATCAGCTCATGACAAAATGGCGGAGCAGACTCGATGGGCCGAATGGCCAACTTCTGCTCCTTTGTCTTATGGACTGGAGAGGGTGGAGCACTGCAGGAGGGGTGAGGGATAGGTGGCCAAAAATTAGTGCCAGGGCGTGGGAAGGGGGTGATGCGAGTGCAGACTCACCCAGCCCTGAGACACCAAGAAAGGTCATTTGATTCAAATAATTGGTTTATCAATTGTTACAGAATGCCCCTCTGGAGCTTCCTGCTCCCTTCCCTCTCTCTTCGCCTTTCCCCAAACGCGATTCCCCCTTCCCCGCCCACTTCCCACACTCAGACCCATATCAGAATCTGGTTTATCATCACTCAAATATGTTATGAAATTGTTTTTTTTGCAGCAGTACGGTATAATACATAAAATTACTGCAGTACTATGCAAAAGCCTTAGGCACCCTACTATATAATTGCATACCTGAGAGTGTTTCACAATACAGTAGAAGACACGGACAGAGGGTGTTGAGATGGAAGTGGGCATCATCGCTATTGATATGACACTCAATGCAATGCCTATGAATGATGTTCCCATGTGGCTCACAGATCCATAACATCTTTACAATTGCTTTATACATCTGTCAAGCACAATCAGCTTGATATTTAATATTTATCATATCTAATTTCTATCAGAGGTATTACAGCTGCTGTCTGCTCATGAACTGTCACTATTGTATCCATGTCTACGTTAGTATGTGAAATGTTCCGAGTGCCTGAAGTTGGCAGTTCCCACAAAGTTAATGCATCCCTCACCCACTGCTTCAGTCTGCATTAGAGCTCCATTCCCACCTGGGTGCTCCGTTTCACCCACTGGGTTTTGCATCAGGGGAACTATCAGAAGCTGGTGTGCTGAAGATATTCTAGTCTGCCAAGAAGCCCTCGCTGAACTAAAGGTCACAGTTGCGTTTTCAGAGGGCTGAACTGGCTCCTAACTCCCTGATATCCTGCATCCACCAGCAGCACAGGAAGAGTGTATCTGCAAGGGTGTCTTCACTCATTTTCTATTCCGGATCTCCCTGTGCTAGTGCCATGTATACTTCCAGTCCTTTTCACTATGCTCCAGATAAGTGCTTCTCTAGTGGACATCAACTGGATACCGCCGTCTAATATGAACTATTTTCATTTCCACATCCACATCTATACCACTGCCTCACACTTCTTAGCCAACAGCCTTATCCTTCTGCACATAGAACTTCCCCCTAGCTAGCAAGAACTGCTTTCTTGGAACTTGCATGTGATTTGTTATGTATGGCATAGACCATTTGACTGGTTCAGACTGCATTCCTTTAAGGAGTATTAGCAATGCCGTACTGCGCCAAAGAACTTGTGTGTCAATAGATAGAACACATGGAAGCTGAGAACAATAAGGTGCCCTGTAAAGTATGCTTCCGATACCTCCAGGTTTGTACAATATAGAGTGATAGACCACTACAGAGCAGACACAGGGTCTTTGGCCATCTAGCCCATGCTTAGTCTTAATAACCTACACCTGCACCTTGGCTCTCCAAACCTTTCTCATCCATGTATCTATCAAATTTTCTCTTAAATGTTGAAACTGAACTTCTGTCAGTTCATTCCACACGTCCACCACCCCCTATGTGAAGCTCCCCCTCACATTCTTTTTAAATATTTCACTTTTCACCCTGAATTCGTGACCTCTAATTCTAGTCTCCCCAATCTCATTGGAAAAGGCATGTTTTCATTTACCCTGTCTATATCTCTTATAATTTTGTAGACTAGAATATAAAAGGTGGTTGTCCTCCATGTCCAATGATGACAGGAAGCCTGCATGGCAGAGTTTTTAAAGTGGAAAAGCCTTTGCACTGAGGCAGTTGCACTCTCTTGGCCAATGAAGTCTGGTATGAACAAGTGTCACAAACCGGGGTCTTCCTTGGTTACAATGGATGATAATAATGTCTTCTATGCCTTGTCAAGTCTTTCACTGTCTAAGGGGCATTGCAGAACCGCCTTTCTAACCTTTGGAACTCACAGTAGATCTCACTCACACAGTCTGCGAGAGCTAACCTCGCATTCTAGGACAGACATGTTCCTAAAACAAATGCACATGATTATGGGAAACCTCCTTAAAGGCAGCAGTGGGAACTGAACCCAGATCTAACAGCTACTGCTGTAAAGAATTGCTCTAAACACTACTGTTCAGGTTAGTAGAAAGTGAACTTCTGATGCCAGCACTGTTTATATATTCAATGGCATTCTGAGAAGGTTTGTTGTTGAAAAAATTATATCAAGCAATGCAGCTTTGGAGTAAGTCTACTAGCCACTTTTTAAAAAAAAACTTGCTTAAAAGGTAAACACGAGGAAATCTGCAGATGCTGGAAATTCAAGCAACACACACAAAATGCTGGTGGAACTCAGCTGGCCAGGCAGCATCTATAGGGAGAAGCGCTGTCGACGTTTCCGGCCGAGATCCTTCGTCAGGACTAACTGAAAGGAAAGATAGTAAGAGATTAGAAAGTAGGAAGGGGAGGTGGAAATGTGAAATGGTAGGAGAAGACTGGAGGGGGTGGGGTGAATCTAAGAGCTAGAAAGGTGATTGGCAAAAGGGATATGGAGCTGGAGAAGGGAAAGGATCATGGGACAGGAGGCCTAAGGAGAAAGAAAGGGGGAGGGGAGCACCAGAGGGAGATGGAGAACAGGCAGAGTGATGGGCAGAGAGACAGAAAAAAGAGGGGAGGGGGAAACACTAAATATATCAGGGATGGGGTAAGAAGGGGAGGAGGGGCATTAACGGAAGTTAGATAAGTCAATGTTCATGCTATCAGGTTGGAGGCTACCCAGACGGTATATAAGGTGTTGTTCCTCCAACCTGAGAGTGGCTTCATCTTGACAGTAGAGGAGGCCATGTTCAGATATATCAGAATGGGAATGGGACGTGGAATTAAAGTGTGTGGCCACTGGGAGATCCTGCTTTCTCTAGCGGACAGAGAGTAGGTGTTCAGCAAAACAGTCTCCCAGTCTGCATCGGGTCTCACCAATATACAAATATCCTTTATATAAAAGGCTGAACACCTACGCTCTGGAACTCTTTGCCACAGGCAGCTATGGAAGCCAAGTCTTTTATATATATAAGGCAGAGCTTGAAAGATTCTTGATTGGTCAGGGCATGACGGGATACGGGGAGAAGGCAGGAGATTGGGGCTGAAAGGAAAATTGGATCAGCCATGATGAAATGGCAGAGCAGACACAATGTGCCAAATGGTCTAATTCTGATCCTATATCTTGTGGTGTTATGACCTTATATTAGAAAAGGGATATATCACTATATCTTTATATTAGAGAGGGTGTAGAGAACAACACACACAAAATGCTGAATGAACTCAATGTGTCAGGCAGCATCTTTGGAGGGATAAAACAGTTGCCATTTTGGGCAACTTCATGAGCGCTGGAGAGGAAGGGGACAGAACTTCCAGCTTCTGACCCTTTCTTTTTCAACCTTAATGAAGAATAAAAGCCCAGTACATTGACCGTACATTTCCTTCCATAGATGGTGCCTGACATATGAGTTCCTTCATTATTTTGTGTGTGTTGATCCAGATTTTATGACTCTGCAAAATCTCTTGTGTCTTCTAGGTTCAGAGAACCTTTATAATAATGGTACCAGAAATACAAGGATATGCACATTGGGGAAAGATGGACAGACTAGAGAAAAGGAAGCTGGGAGTTGAGTTAATGGCAGTCATTAAAATGCTGAGAACTTTTGGCAGAACTGATGGAGAGAAAATGTTTCCAGTTGTGGGGAAAATGATAGCCTGAGGCCATCAATACTTGAGGGTCAGTAAGAAATATAACAGGAAATTCAGAAGAAACCTCCTTATAAAATAAGTGTTGGGAATGTGGAATTTAATCCCACAGGAAGCAATTGAAGCTAAAATTTAGAGACATTTAAGGAGATATTACACATCTATGAGATAAGGGAGAAGTGAGTTCATTAATAAATATAGATGAGGACAAAGGAAGGAGATAGGAAATGGAACATAAGGAATAGTATACCCAAAGATTCAATTTTTTAAATTTTGGTGTATGTGTTCTACATAAGTTGATAGGAATAACCAGTGGCATCTTCAGAGGGTCAAGGGGACATACCAAATTCTGTTCACCTCTTGAGGAATTAGAGGCACTGATGCACTTTCTTTGAAGATGGTGTTGCTCACACTTAAGAACCTAAAGCTGAAGCTTTTATCCTCTCATCCTCACCGCAGTATACAAGAGCATTTGCACCACCCTCCTTCCTGAAGTTAATGAGCTGCTCTTTTGTTATTTTTGGTCAGGTAGTCAGGGGTGAAGTTACAAAGGGAGGCATTGCATCCCAGTCTAGGAGTTTGGAGATAGGTTTGCTTTAGAAGGTTTCGTGAGCTGCTTACAAAACATCAACAATATATATCACCAGCATCATCTTCATCGCCAAATTGGTTATTTATCAGCCTATGTTTATGTATAGTTTTTCATAAATTCTATTGTACTTACTTATGTGTAATATTAAATAAATACCCTTATCATGTGGATTTCAGGAAGGCATTTAATAAGGTACCCCATGCAAGGCTTATTGAGAAAGTAAGGAAGCATGGGATCCAAGGGAACATTGTTTTGTGGATCCAGAACTGGCTTGCCCACAGAAGGCAAAGAGTGGTTGTAGACGGGTCATATTTTGCATGGAGGTCGGTGACCAGTGATGTTCCTCAGGGATCTGTTCTCAGTGGCCATGATGAAGGATGAAGTTTCAGGATAAAAGGCACAGGATAAAATAGGCTAAAGTCAGCATTGTTTCCTTGAGAGGAAATCTTGCCTGAGAAGTCTTCTGGAATTCATAGAGAAAATAACAGGCAAGTGGATGTTGATCACTTAGATTTTCATAAGGCCTTTGACAAGGTGTCACACATGAGGCTATTTTAGATTTCCAGCTGTCTACATGATACACACGCAAGGGAAGTATGAAAATGGAGAACAAGCTGTTGCCCAAGTTGTAGGCTCCCCCATCCATGCAGCTGGCGAATCCAAAGGAACAACAGAGAGTGGTACAGAGTGGCAATGCAGGAGTTGCCAGTCAGCTTTGAACTCAATGTAGGACTGCATTATGACTCCAGCTCAAGATTTTTCTCGAAGGTTTACTTACAAGGCCTTTACCTTTGCCCCAAGAACCTGATGGTTCAGGGGTATAACTGTCCTTGAATCTGGTGGTGGGAGTCCTGAGGCTGCTGTACTTTCTCCCTGGTGGCGGCAGAGAGAAGAAAGCATGCCCTGGGTGGAGGGGGTCCCTGATGATGGATGTTGCTTTCTTGTGACAACGCTTCATGTAGATGTGCTCATTGGCGATGAGGGTTTTACTTACAAGGAACCGGACTGCATCCACTGAAAAGCAAATTGAGCAGGTGGTCAGCACACAGCCTTGTGGTGCTCCTGTACTGATGGAAATTGTAGGAAATATGCCAATCTAAACTGACTGGGGTCTGCAAGTGCATAAATCAAGTTTCCCTCGGGATCAATAAAGTATATATGTCTGTCTGTCTGTATCTAATTAGACAATAGACAATAGGTGCAGGAGTAGGCCATTCAGCCCTTTGAGTCAGCGGCGCCATTCACTGTGATCATGGCCGATCATCCACAATCAGTACTCCATTCCTGCCTTCTCCCCATATCCTTTGACTCCACTATCTCTAAGAGCTCTATCTAACTCTTTCTTGAAAGCATCCAGAGACTTGGCCTCCACTGCCTTCTGAGGCAGAGCGTTCCACAGATCCACAACTCTCTGGGTGAAAAAGTTTTTCCTCAACTCTGTTCTAAATGGCCTACCCCTTATTCTTAAACTGTGGCCTCTGGACTCCCCCAACATCAGGCACATGTTTCCTGCCTCTAGCGTGTCCAATCCCTTAATAATCTTATATATTTCAATTAGATCCTCTCTCATCCCTCTAAATTCCAGTGTATACAAGCCCAGTCACTCCAATCTTTCAACATATGACAGTCCTGCCATCCCGGGAATTAATCTCGTGAACCTATGCTGCACTCCCTCATTAGCAAGAATGTCTTTCCTCAAATTTGGAGACCAAAACTGCACACAATACTCCAGGTGTGGTCTCACCAGGGCCCTGTACAACTGCAGAAGGACCTCTTTGCTCCTATACTCAACTCCCCTTGTAATTGCACAAGGAGGAATTGAAGCCAAGATCTTGGAGCTTATTGATCAGTTTTGAGGGGATGATGAGATTGAATGCTAAGCTGTAGTCAATAAAGGCATTCTGATGTATGCACCTTTGCTATCCAGATGTTCCAGGGTTGAGTAAAGGGCTAATGAGAGGCATTAGCTGTGGACCTGTTGCACTGTTAGGCAAATTGGAGCAGTCAATCCTCAAGCAGCAGTTGATAAGTTTCATGAAAAACCTCTCAAAGCACTTCATCACTGTGAATATAAGTGCTACTGGACAAAAGTCATTGATACAAGTCACCATGTTCTTCTTCGGCACCAGTATAATTGAAGCCTGCTCAAAGCAGGTGGGTACCTCAGACTGCTGGAGTGAGAAGTTAAAGGTCTCAGTGAACACTCCAGCCAGTTGATCACCACAGATCTTTAGTACTTGGCTAGGTGCCCATCTGGGCCAAATGCTCTTCATGGGTTCATCCTTCTGAAAGCTGCTTGTATGTCACCACCAGTTAGTGAAATTGCAGGATCATCGCGGACTGTGGGAGCTTGTGATAGTTTCTCCATGTTTCGACAATCTAAGCAAGCAGAAAAGGCTTTGAGCTCATCTGGAAGTGAAGCCTTATTGTCACCCATGTCATTTGATTTAAGTTTTCAGAGATAAACTTAGCGCCAGAGAAATGTATGCAATATACATCCTGAAATGCTTTTCCTTTGCAACCATCCACGAAAACAGAGGAGTGCCCCAAAGAAAGAATGACAGTTAAATGTTAGAACCCCAAAGTGGCCCCCCCGCTCCCCCCTCCCACACGTAAGCAACAGCAAAGCAACAATCCCCCCTCCCCCACCAGCAAATAAAAAGCATTGATGGCCTCCACCGAGCACTCTAGCATGCAGCAAAGCATCAATAAAGACTCAGACTTGTAGTACCCCAAAGACTACTCGTTCACCCAGTATTCGACATACCACAGGCTCTCTCTCTCTTCTTAATAAGTGAAAAAGAGGTGTGTCCATTTCACAGTGAGAGGGGATACATAACAAACAACTCACTGATTTGTGATGTTAAAAATCCATAACGTCACTTTTTCAGAGCTCTGTGTCCAAAGAACTCGGGTCTCTGGGCACACAGCCAGCAGCCAGCTTGCTGCTTTTGATCTTCCATCTCCCACGACACGCCAAGTTCCTGCAGAGACTCCGACCTTTGGTCCACCCAACTCCAGAGCCATGAAATCCCGGTACTCTGAAGGCGAGCTAGTCTCCGAGGCCACGTTCCTGGCATATAAGATAACGGCCCCTCGTGAAACCCCAAGAGCGGGTCCCGTTCCTGCAAAGAACCAAAGTCAGCATATAAGTCTAGGTCATGGTCTTTAAAAGAACCCTGAAAGGGACAAATACAGATACTAAAGATAGAAATAGAGCTGTTTCCAAAGATGCAAGCAATGGAATTGCCATTAGACACCATTGTCTCTTTTAAGCTCCTTAGGTGATCATATTCAAGAGGTGAGCATCCTTTGCTGATTTGAGTTTAGTACAAAACTGCCACTTCACCCGTGAGATGGCTTTCCAAAGGTCGTACTCTTGTAACGTTCTTGGTCACCTGACTTGAATGCTTCTGATCTGGCTGCCGGCAGGCTGTGGATCTCATGGTTAATCCAGCACCTCTGATCGGGGAAGACTCTGGATGATTTTGTGGGAACACACTCACCTACAACTGTTTTAATAAAGTGTGTGACAACCGTGGCTTACTCATTCATTATCTTAACAAAGATAAGAGCCCATGGTAATACAGAAAGGGTACCAGCATGGATAGAAGATTGGCTGATTGGCAGGAGGCATAGAGTGGGAATAAAAGAGGCCTGTTCCGATGGGCTGCCAGTGGTAGTGGTGTTCCACAGGATTTGGTACTGGGATCGCTTGTTTTCACATTATATGTGAATGATTTGGATGACGGAATTGATAGTTCTGTGGCCGTTTGCAGACAATATAAAGAAAGGTGAAGGGGCAGGTAGTGTTGAGGAAGCAGGGAGTCTGCAGAAGAACTTGGACAGATTAGGAGGATCAGTAAAGAAGTGGCAGATGGAATATAGTGTAGGAATGTGTGTGGTCAGGCAGTTTGGTAGAAGGAATAAGGGCATAGACTATATTCTAAGCAGGGGGAACATTCAAAAATCAGAGGTGCAAGGGAACTTGGCAGTCCTTGTGCTTGATTCCCTAAAGGTTAACTCGCAGGTTGTGTTGGTGGTAGAGCAAGCAAATGCAATGGTAACATTAATTTCAAGAGCTCTAGAATAGTAGTACAGGTGAGATAAAGAGGCTTTATAAGGCATTGGTCAGACTGTGCTTGGAGTATTGTGAACAGTTTTTGGGCCCTTGTTCTCAGAAAAGATGTACTGGCATTGGAGATGATTCCAGGAATGAAAGGGTTAATATATGAGGAGCATTTCATTTCCCTGGAGTTTAGAAGAATGGGGGGGTGGGAATCTCATTGAGACCTACTTAATATTGAAAAGCCTAGACAGAGTGGATGTGGAAAGGATGTTTTACTGTGGGTGAGTCTAGGACCAGAGGGCACAGCCTCAGAATAGTGAGAGATGCTCTTTAGAACAGAGATGAGAAGGAATTTCTTTAGCCAGAGAATGGCGAATCTTTGGAATTCACAGTTTTGCATATGTAATGCAGAGGTTGGCAGGTTCTTGAGGAGTCAAGTTGTCAAAAGTCACGGGGAGAAAGCAGGAGAATGGTGTTGAGAGGAACAATAAATCTGCCAAGATGGAACGGTGGAGCAGACTTGATGGGCCAAATGGCTTAATTCTACTCCTGCGTCTTATGGTCAATATTTCTACAGCTCGGAAACCCTACAGGAGTGCAAAATGGTCCCATTTGTGCTAGTTGGATTTCTTTCTCAAGCCGGGAGCTTGCAAGTTAGCTGACCCCGAATGTGTATCCATGGTCATTGCACTAGCTATTGGACATCACTAATTATTTCTCATTTGACTTCTGTCTGATCAGGGGTTCAATTAGAAAATCTATGCTAATATGTCACTCCCGTTTGACTACAGTATTGACAATAAAGTGACATTACGAATAACGCTCTGCATCATGGGAATACATTAGCTAATTTAGATTGCCTAATATCCAAATTCTAATTTCTTTGAGAATGTGAGTATGCTTGTTATAATTGTGTCTCCTCTACTAGGTGCATAATGAGTTAGACCACTCTTGTTTTCCCTCTAGATCTCAGTTCAAACCTGGTGCAGACAGATGGGATGAATTTCTCCTTCTTTCTTTGATGGTTGTTAAAAGTCCCAGATGACCTGAGCTTGGGCAGTCACCACCCAGATCCCTGTGGGCACAATTCACAATACAGAAGCAGCCATAATTTGGCACTAATTGGGTAAGCTGAATCAAAAGGAGCATGAGGATAAATGTTATGGGAAATAAAAATGTCACACTTATGCACGATGGGCTGCTTCGAGACATTATTTTTGGAACTACAGAGAGAAAATTGAACATCTCATCTATGCTATGTTAATGCAGATCCGAGTGCTTTTGATGTTGGTGCTATTGCAGAATCTAAAAATCTTACATTCCCCAGCAGTGATATCCCTTTGATGGAAATGAAACATAAAATTATAAATATACATCTATGTTGTGTTCTACCTGCATATCTTGATATAGCGAGGAAGCCTCTTTGATCAGCATTCAGCTATCTAATTTCTGGAACGTATATTAATAATTAATAACCTCATTGTCAATACTTTAGTTCCTCCAACTAATTTCCTATTCAAGGCCAGATCCAACAGTATAATGAGGGAGAAGATAAAATTCCTGCCTGCACAGAAAAAAAATACTTGCCACTCTACAGCATAATTCTGAAGTTTTAGGAGAAAAACTGAAATTTTAACTTACCTTTTCAGATCATGGAAATTTGGATCAAGACTCACATTTTCAAGTAAAAGTCATGACCACTTCCTTTACCAGATACTTACAGACTTACTTCATGTTGGAATTAGAACATAGGACAGTAGAGCACAGTGTAGTCCCTTCGCCTGATAGGAGTTTATGCGTTCTGCCTGTGACCATGTGGGTTTCCTCCGGTGCTCTGATTTCTTCCACTGTCCAAAGATGTACCAGTTGGTAGGTTAATTGGTCATTATAAAATGTCCAGTAATTGGGCTAGGATTAAGTCAGGGGATTGCTGGGAAGCGCGGCTCGAAGGGACAGAATGACCTACTCTGCGCTGCATCTCAAAAAAAAAACATTATTTATTCCCACCATTTACTTTGCTAACAAGCTGTAATGAATTTGAATAATAAATATAAGCACATCTAAAACCATTCTCATCTGCATTACAGACTGGAGTGTTAATAAAGGAAGAGAACTTTGGTTAATTTTGGAAAAGAACCTCCTGTGTTCCTTCATTGCTTGAGCAGAGAATAATGTAATACAGGATCAAGTAATCTTTCACGTGACCTCGTCAAAGACTAGGACCCACATTGATGAGAAACCTAATGTTGTCTTTTAGCTCCTTGACTATTCTGGCCATTGCTATCAAAAGGCACACACAGTTTTAATTTAATTTAATTTATTTTATTTTATTTTATTTTATTTAGAGATATAGTGCAGAACGGGCCCTTCCAACCCAATAGCTACACTGCCCAGCAAACCAGCTATTTAACACTAGCCTAATCACAGGGAACAATTTATAATGACTGATTAAACCTACTTACTAACTAACCTGCTGTGACCAATTTACAATGACCAATTAACCTCCATCTTTGCCCTGTGGGAAGTAACCAGAACACTGGGTGAAAGCCCACATGGTCCTGGGTAGAACATACAAACTCCTTACAGATGGTGCCAGAATTGAACCCTGAACTATTCTCTTCTTTCCTGGACTTGCTTGAGGATGGTGGGATATTCTAAAATTTGACACATCTATCAAAAGTAATTTCATTTACCTAAATTAAAAAGATAATGTAAAGCCCATTCTGTGGTAAATGTTGTCCCTCCCTGTTAGAATGCATTTCATTCAGACAAAATTGATAATTTACTTGAAAGTAGCTCATAATCAATTTCTCCACCCCCCCTTATTTGATCTTTTTTGATGTGCAGTTCCAACTGCGTTAGTGCAGGATACACCTCTGACCCAAATGAAGGGTATTTTTTAAGCTTGGATTAACAGTAATAGCTACTGCTAGAGCTTACATGTGAGAAACAGATATCTCAATGATAATTCCAACCCAATCCTGACTCATAAAGTTACCTTTAGCCAAACCATGTCCAATTAACAGAAGACACACGAGAGACTGCAGATGCTGGAAATCTGGATCAACACACACACAATGCTGGATGAACTCCGAGGCAGGCAGCGTCTATGGAGGAAAATGAATACTTGATATTTCACACCTTTCATGGTGACTGAGAGGTTCTTGACCCAAAATATCAACTGTTCATTTTCCTCCATTAATGCTGCCTGACCTGCTGAGTTCCTCCAGCATTTTGTGTGAGTTGATCCAATTGGCAGAAAAAAACAACTATGTACACTAAGTGGCCACTTTCTTAGGTAAACATGTACACCTGTTTGTAAAGGCAAATATCTAATTAACCAATCATGTGGCAGCAACTCAATGCATAAAAGCATGTAGACATGGTCAAGACTGAACATCAGAATGGGGTAGAAATTTATCTAAGTGATTTTGACCGTGGAGTCATTGTTGGTGCCAGATGGGATGGTTTGAGTATCTCTGAAAATGGTGATCACTTTGGATTTTCATGCACAACAGTCTCCAGAGTTTACTGAGAATGGTGCAAGAAACAATAAAACATTCATTGAGAGGCAATTCTGAGGGCAAAATCACTTTGTTAATGAGAGAGGTCAGAAGAGAATGGCCAGACCCATTCAAGCCATAGGAAGGTGACAGTAACTCAAATAACCATATGTTACAACAGTGGTGTGCAGAAGAGTATCTCTGAATGCACACATATTGAAAGATGAACTGGATGGGCAACAGCAGCAGAGGACCACACCAGGTTCCACTCCTATACCTAATAAAGTAGGTTCTAGTATTGAACTAGGTTGGGCATTTAACACATCAGATGCCATTACTGATTTGGTTGGCCCAAATAATGGGATTATTCTGTCTGCTGAAGGGTCTCAGCCTGAATCATCGACCACACTCTGTCCCATAGCTGCTGCCTGGCCTGCTAAGTTCCTCCAGCATTTTGTGTGTGTTGCTTGCATTTCCAGCATCTGCAGATTTTTACTTGTTTTAGATAGGCTCGTGGATAAATGAAGACTGGAGGGCTATGTAGGAGGGAAAGATTAGATTGATCTTAGAGTAGGTTAAATGGTTTTCAAAACATCATGGGCTACAGAGCCTGTCCTGTGCTCTAATATTTTGTTTTCTTAACAGGAGCTAATCAAAAATATGATGGCCAATCCCAGGTCCCCAACCCATTGAGTTCCTTTAGCATTTTGTGTGTGTTGATCCAGATTTCCATCATCTGCAGTCTCTCATGTGTCTTCTGTTAATTGGTTTGGCTAAAGGTAACCTTATGAGTCAGGCTTGGGTTGGAATTAGTATTGACACATCTACTTGTCCCAAACTTCTTGGTGTGCAAGGAAGAATTTCTAATAAAAGATTGTGGAATACTGCGATCAGCACAAAATATTAAATGGTTTTTCTCTATGCAATAGGGAACTGAGGGAAAGGTGTAGAAGAGATAGAGAGAAGAGGGAATATAAGTGTGAAGACGACTTATAGAAAAAGGATAAGCAATGCTGACCGAACAGTGAAAGGTAATTCACCAGAGAGAGGGAAACAGATGGAGGGGGAGAAAGGGACAGAGAGAAATGGAGGGAGAGAAGGCGCAAGAGGGAGAGACAGGGAGAAAGAGAAAGAGATGAAATTGAAGATAGCAAGAAAGTAAAGGATGGACAGACAAAAACAGGAAAAGAAAATACACTAAGAATTATTCAGAGATGAGAGAAGAAATAAGACTTACAAAATGACAAGCTTTGAATAATTTGATAGAAGTGCCATAAAGCATGGATTCAGCATTGTGTCATCAACAAATGTGCTCTCCATAGAGAGCAGCCATTTTATTTTCAACATCCAGTTTTGAGCATTGACAAATAAACTGTTTACAATGCAAGTTCTACATGAGGTTCCCAAGGCTACCTCATTCTTCTCCTCTTGTTTGGATGTAGAAACATGCAGTACTGAAAACAAAACTGCAGAACTAAAGATTTATTTACTGTATAATCTTAACTCAGCTGGTAGTTCTGTCACTTGTTGTGAAAAACAGTACAGGACATGTTGGAACATAACAATAGATCTTGTGAGTGCCATTGCTATTACGAAGGAAAAATTGCTAGGCAAGCTCAAAGGTCTTAATGTGGATAAGTCACCTGGACCAGATGGACTACATCCCAGTGTCCTGAGAGAGGTTGCTGAAGAGACAATGGATACATTGGTCATGATCTTTCAAGAATCACTTGATTCTGGCATGGTCCCAAAGGACTGGAAGATTGCAAATGTCACTCCACTTTTTAAGAAGGGAGAAAGGCAAAAAAAAAAGGAAATTATGGGCCAGTGAACCTTACCTCAGTGGTTGAGAAAGTGTTGGAGTCTATTATTAAGGAAGAGGTTTCGGGGTAGTTGGAGACTAATGATAAAATAAGTCCAAGTCAGCATGGTTTCTATCAAGGTAAATCTTGTCTGACAAATTTGTTGGAGTTCTTCGAGGAAGTAACAGGCAGGGTGGACAAAAAGGCAGCAGGTGTCATTTATTTGGATTTTCAGAAGGCATTTGATAAGGTGGTACACATAAGGCTGTTTAGCAAGATAAATCCGATGGTGTTACAGAAAGATATTAGCATGAATAGAGTAGTGGCTGTTAGGCAGGAGGCAGCAAGTGGGAATAAAAGGGGCCTTTTCTGGTTGGCTGCTAGTGACTAGTAGTGTTCATCAGGGGTCAGTATTGGGACCACTACTTTTCACATTGTTTGTAAATAATTTGGATAATGGAATTGATGGCAAAGTTTGCAGATGATACAAAGATAGGTGGAGGGGTAGGTAGTGTTGAGGAAGCAATGTGATTACAGCAGGGTGTAGACAAGTTGGAAGAATGGGCAAAAAAGTGGCAGATGGAATACAGTGTTGGGAAATGTATGATTATGCATTTTGGTAAAAGGAACAATAGTGTGGACTATTATCTAAATAGGGAGAAGATTCAAACATCAGAGAAACACAGGGACTTAGGAGTCCTCATGCAAGACTCCCAGAAGATTAATATATAGGTTGAGTCTGTGGTAAATAAGGCAAATTCTATGTTGGCATTTATTTCAAGGTGAATAGAAAATAAAAGCAGGGAGTAATTCTACGGCTTTATAAGACACTAATCAGGCTGCACTTGAAGTATTGTCAACAGTTTTGGGCTCCATATCTCAGAAAGGATATGTTGTCTTTGGTGAGTCCAGAGAAAGTTCACAAGAATGATTCCAGGAATGAAGTGGTTAACATATGAGGAGCATTTGGCAGATTTGGGCCTGTACTCACTGGAATTTAGAAGAATGCGGGGGGGGGGGGGGGGTAGAATCTCAATGAAACCTACTGGATATTGAAAGGACTGGATTAGATGGATGTGGAAAGGACATTTCCCGTGCTGGGGGTATCCAGAACTAGAGGGCACTGCAATGGAATCAATGGAATGCTCCACCACAGACTGTGGTGGAGGCCAAGTTCATGGGTATATTTAAGGCTGAAGTTGATAGTTTCCTGATCAGTCAGGGCATCGAAGGATATGGTGAGAAGGCAGGTGTATGGGGTTGAGTGAGATCCGGGATCAGCCATGATGGAATGTTGGAGCAGACTCAATAGGCTGAATGTCCTAATTCTACTCCTAAGTCTTATGATCTTATGGTCTTACAAACATGTGGTTCATCTAACTTGAAATGGTGTCCTTATGTGATAGCATTCCTTCATCTCATTTGTCTGGAACACGCAGAAGTATCAGTGTAAAGCTCCAACTTCACCAATTCAAAATGTGTTCTGGTACTTTGGCCCATCTAGAACTCAGCAGGTTTCATTCCATTTGCTGTACTCCCGGAGAGAAATAAAAAACAAAATATACAACTTTTGTCTCAATCTCACTTCTTTCTTTCTCATCAACTCTGGAACCACACATTGTTATTAGCTTTGAAATTGTCACTCTAGATGCAAGTGTTTCCATATGAATGGCCTCTATCCACTTAGAACATGACTACTCTAACTATAATCATTTTCCCCAAAAAATTGAAAAGGGTACAATTGAGGGGATCTCAGAGTTAAATGTTGCTTGTTTCAGCTTGTTCCTTTTCCCAGTACTGTGCAAATTGGGACAGAAGAGGTATTTAGTTAGTTATATGAATAGAAAGAGAATGGAAGGATATAGACAGTGCAATTTCACTCTGCTGTTGCTAATGTTGCTTAGATGAAAGTAAATCGGACTTCACCCATTCTGCAACATATTTGCTTCATCTTTTCTATGTACATACCGGTTGTTGACAGATAGGATGAATTAGTTTGAAGAACATTTATATACAACCTTGAGATTCATCTCCTTAGAGGCAGTCACAAAACAAAGAAACCCAATAGAACCATTTAAAAATTTAGACCATCTAATGTCCAATGTTTAGAAATAAAACAAGTCACGCAAACAACAAAAGCAAGCAAAAAAACTGAAGTTCATGAAAGTGAGTCCACAGCCACAAAGCCAGTCATCACTGCATCTCAACTGTTAATTGCAGGTCACAGCCTCAGATCAGCACATAGACGAGTAAACCTTGTGGAGCAGTAAGCTGAACTGTACTGTTCCTTGCTTCAAGCCCTAACACCCTGACCTTTTCAATTTGGCCTGGCACTTAAATCGACCGTATCTCGGGTCGTTCCTTGCTCTCAGATGCATTCTTGCCTCTTTGCTACACTCTCGGGCCCAGGTCCCGCTAGCTCAATTCGGCCCATGTCCAATTCAGTCCGGTGTGTAAATTGATCAAACCTTGGGTCATTGCTTGCTCTTGGACCCGGATCCCACTGGTTTGATATGGTCTCGGCCCTGGGCCCTGACGCCTATTCAGCCTGGTGCTGAAATCGATCAAACCAAGACCATTCTTTGTCAAAGCGTTCAGTCCGCATTGATCGCCTAATCGAACTGATTAACAACAGCGTAAAAAAGTACCAGAATCCAAGAATACATGTTCCCCGAAACAAGTCCACAGCCTCGGTGATCGATTCTTGCTATGTGGATGCCAAGACTCATGCTCTTTCCTCCGACAGCAGCTAGTGAGAGGGAGGGGAAGACCAGTTAAACACAGGCAGATGGAACCGAACACCCTCCCGTACTCCAATCTCAATACAACCTCAAATCACCGTTTCAAATACCAGTTGAGCTTCTAATAAGTTGGCCATACCATGCCATGAACTGCTGCAGGTACAAAAGATTTTCATTAAGTTCAATGAAATTCAACAATTTTAATTGGCCCTGCAGTCTCAGAGCCCCAGAAAACAAACCATAAGTCTCATGAAAGTCTAGGCACTCTAGAGTGAGGGAGGGAGGGAGAGAGAGAGAGAGAATAGTCATTTGGATATTTAAGAAAGTGAGAGTGAAGGCTAGAACAAGGCTAAAGCCCTTTCATAACAAATTCCTTGGTAAACACAAACAATCCTCCAGATGCTGGAAATCCAAAGCAATGTACACAGAATGCTGAAGGAACTCAGCAGGTCAGGCAGAGTCTAGGAAAATGAATAAACAGTTGACATTTTGGAAAGAGACCCTTTTTCAGGACTCGAAAGTAAGGAGAAAAATGACAGAATAAAAAAGATAGGAGGGCAGAAGGTGCCAGGTGGAGCCAGGTGGGTATGAAAGGTAGGAATCTGATTGTAGAGGAGAAAGGACAATAGGAGAAAGGGAAGGAGGAGGCAGTAGTAGGCAAGCAAGAAGAGGTAGGGGGCTGGAGAATTATGTGCCTGATGCAAAGGCTCAGGGGAATGGCAGGAAAGGACAAGAGGAACTATCACTGTCAAGGCAGCAGGAAGATGGGGTGAGCACAAATACTCGGGAAATGGAGGAGATGTGGGTGAGGGCAACATCAATGGTGGAAGAAGGGAAACCCCATACTTTGAAGAAAGAGGACATCTATGATGCCCTAGAAGGGAAAGACAGATCCTTGGAACAGATGTGACAGTGTGAAGGAACTGAGAAAAGTGAATAGCATTTTTCGGGAGACAGATTGGGAAGAGGTATAGTCAAGATAACCGTGGGAATTGGTAGGTTTATAAAAGATGTTATTTGACAGTGTCTGTCCAGAGATGGAGACACAGACTTTGAGAAAGAGGGAGAGGTATCAGAAATGGAGCAAATGAGTTTAAGGGCAAAGTGGAAGTTGGAGGCAAAGTTGATGAAATTGACGAGCTCAGCATGGGTGCGTGAAGCAGCACCAATGCAGACGTCAATGTAGTGCAGATAGAGCTGGGGAGCATTACCAGGGAAGGTTTGGAACATGGACTGTTCAATGTAGCCAATGAAAAGGCAGGCATAGCTGGGGCCCATGTAGGTGCACTCGAGTCTGGAGACAGTGGAAAGAGCTGATGGAAAAATTGTTGAGTGTAAGGACCAGTTCTGCCAGATGGAAGAGAGTGGTGGCGGAGGGGAACTGGTTGGTTCGTTTATTAAGAAAGAAGTGGAAGAAAGAACTCCTTGGTAACCCACCATCAAAGAAAGGCTGTTCCAAAATATAAACTTCTATTCCTTTTAATATTCTAATAAAACTACAGGAAAATTCCAGCCTTTTCCATTTTGTTTAAGTAACGGTAAGTGCATGTCTACAGGCTGTGAGCTTAACCAGTTCTAATGAAGCAGAAAATTGTTATTTTAGCTCTGTGAGGAAGGCATCCTAATGAATACAAGGAAAGTCATTAGAATATTATGAAATTCAGACGTTGAGTGTGATTCTTCAATTTGATGTTCTTAAAGGTTGAAAAATGATGTGCCTGTAGCCCAGTCTGCTTCCTGTCCATTGATTTAAATGAATAGAAAATTGGAGACTGTAGATTTTCACTTTACTGGAAAGCATTCTCTTCAAGTACTGCTCCTTTTTGAACATCCTGATAGTCAGCCTTGATGTATTGGGTTCATTTATTCTATTGCCATATCTTAGCACAGAACCATGCAATCAGTGGCCACTTTATTAGGTACAGGAGTATGGTCTTCTTCTGGGTAGTCCATCCACTTCTAGTTTAACTTGGGCATTCAGAGATGCTCTTCTGTACACCACCCTAATAATGAGCAATTATTAGAGTTACTGTTGCTTCCTGTCCACTTGAATCAGTCCAGCCATTCTCCCTCGCCAGCTCTCATTAACAAGGCATTTTTGCCCACAGAACTGCCGCTCAGTGGACTTTTTTTTTGGTTTTTTGAACCATTCTCTGTAAACTCTAGCAAATGCAGTGCGTAAAAATCCCAGGAGATCAGCAGTTTCTGAGATACTCAAACCACCCCATTTGGAAGCAACAACCATTCCATAGCTAAAGTCATTTAGATCACACTTGTTTTTCATTTGTATGTTTGGTCTGAACAACAACTGAACCTGTTGACCATGTCTCTATGTTTTTATGCATTGAGTTGCTGCCACATGATTGGCTGATTAGATATTTGTATTAACAAGGAGGTGTACAGGTATGCTTAATAATATGGGCACTGATGTTGCTTAAGGCTTAGGGATGTTGAAGTAACAGCCCCAATGTTGAAATGCTCATTGTCATGACAGCACTACCACCATCAAACATGTTGTATTCAATAGGATGCATGAGAATATCCAGGCACATGTTCAGCCCCAGAACAAGCACTGTGTACAGAGACCAAATACTTTCTTCCATGGATCTAACTTGTGTGTTTTTCACTGGAGCTGTTTTATTTCAAAGTATATTCTGAAACAAAACCCTGTATTTCCATAATTTATCTAGAATATTCTGGATACGGATTACCAGTGGGGAGAATTTCTTTAACTTTCGTGTCAGAAAGGTAATGTGATTAAAGGAAAGTAAATTTCTTTGACAACACGCTTGGTGTTGTTAGTCTTGCTTAGATGGTCACTTTAAGCAAATTACATCTAATTGCTTGCTGAAGAAATCCCAGAGGGAGAGAAGAGAGTGCGGGTGGATGGATTCATATATTTCCTTATTTCTGAAAATGAGCTGAAATCGTAATTTATTGCCCTTGGATCAAAATAAATTATAATAAGTGCTATGACCTTTGGTAACAGTAGCTGACATGCCAGCGATGGATTTTTCTTACACTGTGAGCTTTGAATGATGCAAGTACCTGAAGCCAGACAACAAAAATATATCAGTAAACCTTGCTAAAAACAAAAATCCATCAAGTCCATTAAATTTTAAACTGGCTATTCCTAAATTGGTTTAATGTCCTAAATGGTACGCACTTACGTCCATAATGATGCATTGCATTGGTACATCTTTTGCTGAGCAAATTATATTATATTATTTGATTTTATTTTAATATAATGATATTGGAAGGAGCATTGCACATTGTTAAATGTCATTATATCATGTAAGTGCCCTTACATGTATTTGAGTAAATGCAGTTAATATAGAAAGCCTTAATCTTATTTTGATTGTCAACTGTCCACACGTAAGTAGTTGTGCACAGAATGCTAATCTGACCTCATTAAACTGTCACAGGGTTATGATCAGAGTATCCAGTGAATATTGGGAAATAATGCTATGTATGGTCCTTACACCATTACAATATTAGGCCTCAAGGGAATAGTCTGCTTAATGGCTGTAAGAAACATAGAGTATATCATGCAATGAGACTAAATTCATTTTAATTCTTTGTAAACAATAAGCAGAGTGAAATCAAGGCACAAGAGATAATACAAAAGGGTGAAAATCCCATTATCAGCAGAAATAAGCGTAATGAATTAACAAAAAAAAACATCCACCATCTCATTTGTAAGCTTCGGTGAACCATAGCAGCTGCTTCTCTTTTTTCCGTACCAGCAACTGCAGTTTTCTTTAATTTACTTGCAGGACCAGGATTCAAAAAAAAAATTACCAGAAATCTACAGACTATTTTAAATCCACAGAAAATTATTATTTTTTTTGTTGGAAATTGAAATATATACAAGAAACATTTCTGAAAGTTACAGGGTTAATACATGATGGTTTACTGGTCATTGCAATAGATATAACTGTGGAAATGAGTTCTGGTATTACTCTAACACAATCTTATTCACTTTGGGTTCCTTCCCAGAATGCTTCTTTTGTGAAAAACAATAGACCATGAGACCAGAAGACACAGGAGCAGAATTAGGCCATTTGGCCTGTCGAGTCAATTGTTAATAGATGGGTATTTAGGGCGTTAAACCAATTTAAGATTAATGGATAGCCACATGTTGGAATTTAAGTTTGCTGAATTTGAAGGGGCTTGTTCCTAAAATGTGTGTTTGACTGTGTCCATTATTATACATCTTCCACGGACAAACACTGTTTTGCTTGTCCCAATGCACAGAGATATGCATATGTACACTTCTGGAATTAGGTCAAACTTGAGATCACGTCTGAATGTTAAAATAAACAGCCCTCTTGGTGGAAAATTTAGTTTGGCCACAAATAATTTCCTGACGGTAGGGAGGAAAGGTGGACATACTGTTGGCAGCAAGGAAGTTTGCCCCAGTTGGTTCTCTAGTACAGGAAGAGACTACTAGACAGGTATATGGAGGAATTTAAGGTGGGGGGTTACATGGGAGGCAGGCTTTAAGGGTCAGCACAACATTGTGGGCTGAAGGGCCTGTATTGTGCTGTACTATTCTATGTTCTATGTTTTAACATGAACCAACAGTGCTTGCTCTGGTATAGTGATTGGAGAACCAAGATATGCAGAAACACAGCTAGCTTTTCCTATCGTGCTAAATCCCAACATACATAGAGTTATAGAGTAGAATAGCAAAGAAACAGGCCCTTTGGACCATCTAGTGCATGCTGAACTATATTATACCTAATCCCATTGACTTGTACCTAAGCTATAGCCATCCATACCCCTCCATTCCATTTACTTATCCAAACTTCCCTTAAATATTGAAATCAAACCTGCACTGCCACTTCTGCTGGCAGCTCATTCCAAACTCTCACCACTCTCTAAGTGAAAAATTTCTCTGTCATGTTCCCCTTAAATATTTTGACTTGCACCCTTAATCTATGACCCCTAGCTCTGAGCCCAACTTCAGTGGAAAAAACCTGCTTGTATTTACACTATCTATATCCCTCATAAATTTGTATACCTCTATCAAATCTCTCCTCCTCCTCCTACAAATCCAGGGAATAAAGTCCTAACCTATCCAACCTTTCCCTATAACTCCTGTACTCAAGCTTTGGTCTGGTCCATTTAAGCACCATGATATACTGCCGTTCATTCACCTTAACCATGAAAAATTGCATTTAGCGTTATTTGAAACATATTGTATTAGCATTCCCAGTGAGGCAAATCACCCACCAGGAAGGCAAATAAGGCAGAATTCAAAATCATTACTGTGAATTTTGTTGGTCCATGCTAAAGTAGTGTGTGGAATTGTTATTTTTTTGTAGTTTGAGTTTCTGAAGCTTGTTTATAATTTTTACATACATATGTGTCACTATTCAGTAATTTTTCCAGTAGTTGTACTATAGCTGATTCTGTATTCTTTTAGAAGCTTCTCAGTTCTTCTGCCACTGCGTTATATGTTAATTGTTATCAATGGAATGTACTTCTAACTCTAGTCTGAGCATGAGATGACCACAACTTATTTTCCCTTGTCTTCTTTTCTTTGTTCATTCTTTGGTCCATTACGCCTCATGAAACAGCAGCAAACACCAAGCTTTATGTCTCATTCACGACTACTGAAGAACCTCCAGATTCATATCACCAGAGCCAGCAGCCATTTTGACGAACCGTTGCAAATATACCTGCACCAATTTTTCAACTTTCCCCACTGGGAGCAGAAAACCTGAAAATTATACATTTCTTTAGTTGAAAATGAATATGTAATATTTTAAAATGTAAGTAGATATTAATATCCAACCAAACTCATTAAACAATTTCAATTAAAACTCTTCTGGTTGAAATATTAATCTGTGAATTGAACAATAACAGAAGAAGAAGAAGTTAAAATAAAATTCTGCTACAATTAAGTATCTTCTGATTTATATTTTGGACCTATATTCCATCCTGTTTCTTTGTTCTACCATAAGCTAACCAATAATATTAAAGAGGATACCAAAAGTCTCTTCAGATACACAAAGTAGAAAAAAAAGGCAAGAGTAGGAATTGGGCCACTGGAAAGGAATGCGTTGAGAGGTAGTAAGGTGGACAATGAAATAGCAGAAGAATTGATTAAATATATTGCATCAGTCTTCACTGGAGAAGACACTAGCAGTATGGTGAAAGTTCCAGGTGTCAGGGGGCATATGAAGTTTGTGAAGTTACTGTGGTAACTTCTACTTTACAAAAAGACCACTCGATAACTCGATGGCCAAAAGAGAATCTTTATCCGGGACGGCAAATGATATTTCCAATAGAGAGGCTTCCATGTACCTCGTGCGGCATAGGTGGAGGAACTATATGCAATGCATACTGAGAGTAAAAAGAGCGGAAGTAAAGACCCCACCAACCCCGGATCCTGCCTCTTGCTACCAACAGCTTCCCGATTAGTATTAACTTACTTTTAATAATACTCACATTACAACAGTTACCATAACTAGAGAGGAGGTTCTTGGGAAATTGAAAGGTCTGAACGTATAAGTCACCTGGATCAGATGATGTGCACCTCAGGGTTTTGAAAGAGGTGGTGAGGAGATCGTGGAGGCATTAAAACCATAGAACATTACAGCACAGAAACAGGCCTTTTGGCCCTTCTTGGCTGTGCCGAACCATTTTTCTGCCTAGTCCCTCTGATCTGCACCTAGACCATATCCCACCATGCCCCGCTCCTCCATGTATCTGTCCAAGTTTTTCTTAAATATTGAAAGTGAGCCTGCATTCACCACTTCATCTGGCAGCTCATTCCACACTCCCACCACACTCTGTGTGAAGAAACCCCCCTAATGTTCCCTTTAAACTTTTCCCTTTTCACTCTTAAAAAACTCCTCTGGTTTTTTTTTTCTCCCCTAGCCTCAGTGGAAAAAGCCTGCTTGCATTCACTCTATCTGTACCCATCATAATTTTATACACCTCTAGCAAATCTCCCCTCATTCTTCTACACTCCAGGGAATAAAGTCCTAATCTATTCAACCTTTCTCTGTAACTCAGTTTCTCAAGACCCGGCAATATCCTTGTAAACCTTCTCTGCACTCTTTCAATCTTATTACTATCCTTCCTGTAATTAGGTGACCAAAACTGCACACAATACTCCAAATTCGGCCCCACCAATGTCTTATACAACCTCACCATAACATTCAAACTCTTACACTCAATACTTTGATTTATAAAGGCCAATGAGCCAAAAGCTCTCTTTATGACCCTATGTACCTGTGACGCCACTTTAAGGGAATTTTGTATCTGTATTCCCAGATCCCTCTGTTCGACTGCACTTGTCAGTGTCCTACCATTTACCTTGTATGTTCTACCTTGGTTTGTCTTTCCAAAGTGCAATACCCCACACTTGTAATTATTATTCATTAATCATTAGTAATGATCTTTCAAGAATCATTAGATTCTAGAATGGTTTTGGAAGACTAGAAAATTGCAAATGTCACTCCACTTTTCAAGAAGGGAGAGAGAGGCAGAAGAAACAAATCTTTCTTCAGCATGTTAGTCTGACCTCAGTGGTTGAGAAGATGTTGGAGTCGATTATTAAGGATGAAGCCTCAGGGTACTTGGAGACACATGATAAAATAAGCCACAGTCAGCGTGGTTTCCTCAAGGGAAAATCTTCTCTGAAAATCTGTTGGAATTCTTTGAAGAAATAACAGCAGCAGGATAGAGAAAGGAGAATCGGTTGCTGTTGTGAGCTTGGATTTTCAGAAGGTGCCCCACAAGAGGCTGCCTAACAAGTTATAAGCCCAAGGTATTAAAGGAAAGATTCTAGCATGGATAAAGTAGTGGCTGATTGGCAGGAGGCAAAGATTGGGAATAAAAGGAGCCTTTTCAAACTGGTTGCCAGTGAGTAGTGGTGTTCCATAGAGGTCTGTGTTGGGAGCGATTCTTTTTATGTAAATGCCAATGATTTGGATGATGGAATTGATGGTTTTGTTGCAATGTTTGCAGATGATATAAAGATCACTGGAGGGGCAGGTAGTCTTGAGGAAATAAAGAGGCTACAGAAGAATTTAGACAGATTAGGAGAATAGGGAAAGAAATGGCAGATGGATGGTATCAAGAAGTGCATGGTCATGCTCTTTCATATAAGAAATGAAAGGCTGACTATTTTCTAAATGAAGAAGAAATACAAAAAACTGAGATGCATTGGGTCTTGGGAGTCCTCATGCAAGATTCCCTAAAGGTTAATTAGATCGAGTCTGTGGTGAGGAAGGTGAGGAAGTATTCATTTCAAAAGAACTAAAATATACAAGCAAGGTGATAATGCTAAGGTTTTACAAGAGACTAATCAGGCCGTACTTCGAGTATGGGAAACAGTTTTGGGCCCTTAAGTCTTAGAAAGGATGTCTTATCACTGGAGAGTCCAGAGGAGGTTCACTAGGATGATTCTGGGAATGATAGGGTTAACATATGAGGAGCATGTGGCAGCTTTGGGCCTGTACTCACTGGAATTTAGAAGAATGCAGGGAGACCTTATTGAAACCTACCAAATGGTGAAAGGACTAGATAGGATGGATGTGGAAAGGATGTTTCCTATGGTGAGGGATATCCATAGTTAAAGGACACAGTCTCAAAATTGAGGGGTGACCTTTTAGAACAGAGCTAAGGAGGAAGTTTTTTCAGCCAGAAAGTAGTGAATCTGTGGAATGCTCTGCCACAGACTGTGGTGCAGGACAAGTCCGTGAGTATATTTAAGGCAGAAGTAGATGATTTCCTGACTGGTCAGGGCATCAAAGAATATGGCGCGAAGGCAGGTGTTTAGGATTGAATGGGATCCAGGATCAGCCATGATAAAATGGTGGAGCAGACTCAATGGGCTGAATGGCCTAATTCTGCTCCTATTTCTCATGATCTTATGGTCTTATAAAAACGATGTAATGTTGAAACCTCTTGAAGCACAGGTGTGGCCTCACTTAAATTATTGTGAGCAGTTTTGGGTCGCTTATATAACCATATAACAATTACAACACGGAAACAGGCCATCTCGGCCCTTCTAGTCTGTGCCGAATGCTTACTCTCACCTAACCCCACTGACCCGCACTCAGCCCATAACCATCCATTCCTTTCCGGTCCATATACCTATCGAATTTTGCTTTAAATGACAATACCGAACCTGCCTCTGTCACTTCTACTGGAAGCTCGTTCCACACAACTACCACTCTCTGAGTAAAGAAATTCCCTCTCATATTACCCTTAAACTTTTGCCCCCTAACTCTCAACTCATGTCCTCTTGTTTGAATCTCTCCTACTCTCAATGGAAAAAGCCTACCCAGTACTCAATGTTTAACATTACATCCCAACTCCTATACTCAATGATCTAAGATACAAATATCTTAGAAAGGGTGTGCTGAAACTGGAGAGGGTGCAAAGGAGATTCATGAAAATGATTCCAGGATTGAATGGCTTGTCATATGAAGAGAGTCTGATGGCTCACTAGAATTCAGAAGAACGAGGGGTGACCCCATTGAAAGCTATTGAATGGAGAAAAGCCTTGATAGGGTGGATGTGGCGAGAATGTTTTCTATTGTGGGAGAGTCAAAGACCAAATGACACAGCCTCAGACGTCCTTTTGGAATGGAGATGAGAAGGATTTTTTTTAGCCAGAAGGTGATGAATCTGTGGATCTCTTTGATACAGGCAGCTGTAGAGGCCAAGTCTTTATGTATATTTAAGGCAGAGGTTGATAGATCTGAAGGAGTGGCTTAAGGAGGAGCAGAGAGAGAAAAACTTGAAGGATCTGAATTTTAAAAGTAAATGTCTTGGTAAAACCAGCAGAGAGGAGAGGAGTGGTGGTGCAGAGTAGCAGAGGGACAGCAGTATTATGGGTGAGCTAAAGGTTGAGGTTGAGGTTGAAAGGCTAGTCAGGAATATGCTGGAGGTAAGTGCATGGATAAGGCTTTCACCAGCAGATTAATTGAAATGGAAAAATAGGTGTTGTGCCATTGAGTTGAATATAGCTGACCTTTGCATTAGAGTATGTACGGTTTAAAAGGTTAATTTAGGGTCAAACAGTAATTTTGAAGAAATGATATTGACCTCAAATGCTTCTGTTTTTCACTCCACAGATACTGTCTGAATAATGTGTATTTCCAGTAATATTCTGCATGTGTTTTTGATTGCAAGCTTATTTTGCTTTTGTATGTTGTATATTTTGGATCACAGGAGAGGGAATTTGTTGAATACCTGGGAAATGGCTTTTTAGAACAACTTCTGCTTGAGCCTACTCAGCGAAAGGACATCTTAGATTGGTGTGTGTAATAACCCAGATCTTATTAGGGAGCTTAATGTAAAGGAACCCTTAGGAGGCAGTGATCATAATATGATTGAATTCATATTACAATTTGAGAGGGAGAAGCATAAGTCATTTGCGTCAGTATTGCAAAGCAATAAAGGGAATTACAGAGGGGTGAGAGAGGAGATTTCTCAGGTGGACTGGAGGATGATACTGGCAAGGATGATGGCAGAGCAGAAATGGCTGAAGTTTCTGAAAATAGTTTGCAAGGCGCAAGATAGATATGTCTCAGAGAAGAAGTTGTTCTCCAGTGGGAGGGGGAGGCAACCAATGCTGACAAGGGAAATTAAGGACTGCATTAAAGCCAAGGAAAGGGAATATAAGGTAGCAAAAGTGAGTGGGAGGTTGGATGATATAAAGAGGAAAAAAGAGGTGAGAGTCAATACTGGACCACTGGAAAATGGTGCTGTTGAGGTAATGATGAGGGACAAAGAAATGGCAGATGAACTTAATAGGTACCTTGAATCTGTCTTCTCTGTGGAAGACACTGGCAGTGTGCCAGAGGCCCGTGAGTGTCAGGGAGCAGGAGTGAATGCCATTGCTATTACAAAGGAAAAAGTGCTAGGCAAACTCAAAGATCTTAAGGTGATTAAGTCACCTGGACCAGATGGACTACATTCCAGAGACCTGTGAGAGTTGCTGAAGAGATAACAGATGCATTGGTCATGAACTTTCAAGAATCACTTGACTCTGGCATGGACTAGAGAATTGCAAATGTAACTCCACTCTTTGAAAAGCGAGGAAGGCAAAAGAAAGGAATTTACAGGCCAGTTAGCCTAAACTTGGTGGTTGGAAAATGTTAGAGTCTATTATTAAGGATGTGATGTCAATGTACTTGAAGATTAATGATAAAATAAGTCAAAGTCAGCATGGATTCTGTCAAGGGAAATCTTACCTGACAAATTTGTTAGAGTTCTTCGAGGAAGTAACAAGCAGAATGGACAAAGGGAGGCAGTGGATGGCATTTACTTGGATTTTCAGAAGGCATTTTAAAAAGTGCCACAGATGAGGCTGTTTAACAAGACAAAATCCTATGTCATTGCAGGAAAAATACTGGCATAGTTAGAGAAATGGCTGGCAGGCAGGAGGCAGTGAGTGGGAATAAAGGGGACCTTTTCTGGTTGGCTGCCAGTGACTAGTGATGTTCCTCAGGGGTCTGTATTGGGACCACTACTTTTCACATTGCTTGCCAATGATTTGGATGATAGAATTGATGGCTTTGTGGCAAAGTTTGTGGATGATACAAAGACCAGTGGAGGGTTATGTAGTGCTGAGGAAGCAATGTGATTACAGCAGGATCTAAACAAAATGAAGAATGGGCAAAAAGTCAAAAAAGTGGCTGATAAATGCAGTATAGGGAAAGAAACAGAGGTAAAATTAGAAATTGAAATAGACAAGATTATAAGAATGGGCAACGGGGATTATTAAATCATCCTTAAAAATCATTAAAAAAGATCAGGAAGAAGCATGTGATTGACAGAAAAACAGAGAACACATGCTGTGTGGGAGACCAGCATCTACACGTACACTCAGTGGCCACGTTGTTAGGTACGGGTGGCCATGAAGTGCATGTCTGTATTTCGTGGTCTTCTGCTGCTGTAGCCCATCCTCTTCAAGGTTCGATGTGCTGTTTGCTCAGAGATGCTCTTCTACTCAACACTGTTGTAAGGCATGTTTATTTGAGTTGCTGCTGCCTTCCTGTCAGCTTGAACTAGTCTGGCCATTCTCTGACCTCTCTCTCTAACAAGGCGAGCTGCTGCCACGTGATTGGCTGATTATATATGTGGATAACGAGCAGGTGTGCGGGTGTACCTAATAAAGTAGCCACTAACTGTATAGAGTCTGACAGAAATCAAAATACAATCGAACGGAATGAAACTGCGAGAAGGCAACATCAGTTAAAAACGTACCGGCGGGAGGAAGAAGCATAAGAAGTATCAAAAGCCTGCAGAATTGGTTTTCCCTTTCCTTATCCACAATGAACTTATTAGATTTGCTCATATATGTGTGACAGACGCAGCTGCATTTGCAGTGAATGGCAGGGCAATGTTTACCTTGACAGTATTCAAAATGATAGCTTGTGAAATTAATTTGTGCCTCGGACATGTCATTTATTAACTCCTAATATGTATGGATATTGTCAAAAATTGTTCTCATGTTTGTGCTCTGTGTTCACCTGACACAGCCCTTGAATTAAAGTATTATGCCTATTAGACTGTGACATTGTAAGGATCAAAAATCCACAGGATTATGCTGTGCAAGTAAATCTGAATCATGTTTAATACAGCTGACATATGCTGAAAAATTTGTTGTTTTGAGGCAGCATTACAGTGCAATATATTAAAAATACTATAAATTACAATGCGAAACATATATATAAAAATTAAATTATATAAGCAGTACATAAAGAGAGCAGAAATAGTGAGATAGTATTCATGGGTTGGTTCATTGTCCATTTGGAAATCTGATGTGGAGGGGAAAAAGCTGTCCCTAAAACATTGAGTTTGTGTCTTCAAGGTCTTGTACCTCCTTCATGATAGAAGTGATAGAAAAGACCATGTCCTGGGTGATGGGGGTCCTTGATGATGGATGCCGCCGTTTTGAAGCATCACCTCTTGAAGGTGTCCTTGATGCCGGGGAGGCCAGTGCTCCTGATGGAGTGGGCAGAGCTCGTGACATCCATGGCTTTATCCAACCCTGTGCAACAGCCCCTCCAGAGCAGGCATTGATGCAACCAGCTGGAATGCTCTCCACCCGACATCTGTAGAAATCCAAGTTCTGAATTCCTTAATAAGATAGCATTATAACAAAGAACAAAATAGTTTATTCTGTAGGCAATGCACACAAAATGCTGGTGGGACACAGCAGGCCAGGCAGCATCTATAGGAAGAAGTAAAGTCGACGTTTCGGGCCGAGACCCTTCGTATTCTGTAGCTCCAATTTGTATCTTCATTAATAAGACTCCTGTACAATGAAAATGATTGTCTGTAGCAGAGTATAAGGGAGAAGGAAACACAATCTTCCATCCTCCCTTACTGATATGTACTGAGACTAAAGTAATGCCTTTGAGTTTAACTTTTTTCAGTTTTGAATCCACACTACAATAGGGTAAGTATATATTAGATTATATTCTCTGCTCACTACAGGTTATTTATTTGCCATCTTAGGAGCTTAGAGAGAGCAAATTTGCCCCAAAACCTACTGGTGAACTTTTAGTGACATGTAATTGAGAGCATACTGACCTACAGCATGAGGGTGTGGTACAGTAGCTGCACCAAGATTGACCAGAAAGTACTTCAATGAATGTTTAGAACTGCACAGACCTTCACTGGGACACAACTACCAGATATGGAAACCATCCACAATTCATGATGTCTGAAGAATGGGCTGAACGTTGGCAGATGGAGTTTAATGCTGAGAAGTGTGAGGTTCTACATTTTGGCAGGAATAATCTAATTAGAACATACAGGGTAAATGGTAGGGCATTGAGGAATGCAGTGGAACAGAGAGATCTAGGAATAAAAGTGCATAGTTCCCCGAAGGTGGAGTCTCATGTAGATAGGGTGGTGAAGAAGGCTTTTGGAACGCTGGCCTTTATAAATCAGAGCATTGAGTACAGAAGTTGGGATGTAATGTTAAAATTGTACAAGGCATTGGTAAGGCCAAATTTAGAATATCGTGTACAGTTCTGGACACCGAATTATAGGAAAGATATCAATAAATTAGAGAGAGTGCAGAGACGATTTACTAGGATGTTACCTGGATTTCAGCACTTAAGTTACAGAGAAAGGTTGAACAAGTTAGGTCTCTATTCATTGGAGCGTAGAAGGTTGAGGGGGGATTTGATCAAGATATTTAAAATTTTGCGAGGGATAGATAGAGTTGACGTGAATAGGCTGTTTCCATTGAAAGTAGGGGAGATTCAAACGAGAGGACATGATTTGAGAGTTAGGGGGCAAAAGTTTAAGGGAAACATGAGGGGGTATTTCTTTACTCAGAGAGTGATAGCTGTGTGGAATGAGCTTCCAGTAGAAGTAGTAGAGGCCAGTTCAGTTGTGTCATTTAAGGTAAAATTGGATAGGTATATGGACAGGAAAGGAGTGGAGGGTTATGGGCTGAGTGCGGGTAGGTGGGACTAGGTGAGATTAAGAGTTCGGCACGGACTAGGAGGGCCGAGATGGCCTGTTTCCGTGCTGTGATTGTTATATGGTTATATGGTTACAAAGGGCTCGCAAAATCATGATGGGCTTATCCCACCCCAGTAATCTCCTGATCAATCTCCTACCATCCGGCAGGAGACACAGAAACATCTCTATACGGACATCCAGACTGAAAATCAGCTTCCTCCCCAGGGCTGTCGTGCAGCTGAGCAATGCCCCATTTCAGAGCTGTTTGCTTTTAATTCAGTTGTAACTTAGATGTCACTCTAAATAACTCAGACATTATTTTAAATTTAGTCATTGTGTTTTTGGTAATTGAATTGCCAGTGTGTTGCTTTGTACAGAATGGAGTAGCATTGCAATCTCATTGTCCTCAGCAATGACAATAAAGCTCTAAATAACTGAAAAAATTCACAATAATTGTGATTACTCAGGCTGGATCAATCTTTTTATGCTGCACTATTGTAAGCAATAAACCTTCAAGCATAACATTGATAATCTAAACAATTCTCTTCAAAATAAAAGTAATTTTAGATTGGTACCAAGAGACTGTCATTGTGAGCCATTTGGCACTATTAAATCAACTTCTCCTTACCTGAAAAAAGCATACAGCAGTTTTGTGGTATCAACCTACCACATTCAGGGGAAGCTGGATGGGGTCCATAAGCTGGATCATGGAATTTGATCTTGTGGAATCAAACCTAAAACCTGAATGGGGAAAGACCAAGAATTTTGGGATCAGAGTACTGGCACAAATAATATGTCTGCTTATATGAATAAAATCTTTGTGATAACCAGAACCCCCACCCCCCTCATCTGAGTCTACAAACTGTAATTTTCTCATCTCTACTTACCGTCTTCCCAGTTTCTGGCTGCTGATAGAATATGGGAACTCCAGCAGAGAAATCTGCTAGCACTCCTGAATTGATCTCACTGTAACCAACAATCATGAATACAGGAACAAACAATAATCAGAATCAGGTTTAATACACACAGTATATGTCGTGAGATTTGTTAGCTTTGCAGCAGTGGTACAATACAATACAAGATAATAGAGAGAAAACAGATAACTGTGAATTAAAATATATGTGCATGTGTGTGTGTGTGTGTGTGTGTGTGCGTATATATATATATATATATACTTACTGTAATTCACAGATATCTGTTTTCTCTCTATTATCATGTATTGTATTGTATTGCTGCAAAGTTAACAAATTTCACGACAATGACTATATATACACACACACATATTAAATAGTTAAATAAGTAGTGCAAAAAGTAGGGAATTATGGAAGAATTAAGGTAGTGGTCATAGGTTCAGAGTCTATTCAGAAATCAGATGGCAGAGGGGAGGAAGCTGTTCCTTAATTGCTGAGTGTCTTCCTCCAGGCTTCTATAATTCCTATCTGATGGTAACAGTGAGAAGAGGGCATGTTCTAGGTAGTGGAGGTCCTTAGTAATGGACGCTGCCTTTCTGAGGCACTACTCCTTGAAGATGTCCTGGGTACTATGGAGGCTAGTGCCCATGATGGAGCTACTAATTTTACAACTCTCTACAGCTTACTTCAATCCTGTGCAGTAGCCCCCCACACACTAAGCAGTGACACAGAGTTAGAGTGCTCTCCACAGTACATCTGTAAAAATTTGTGGGAGCTTTTAGTGACATAGCAAATCTCCTCAAATTACTAATAAAATATAACTGCTGTCTTGCCTTCTTTACTGCTGAATCGATATGTTGGGTCTAGGTTAGAGTTATTGGCACCCAGGAACTTGAAATAGCTCACTCTCTCCACTTCTGATCCCTCTATGAGGACTGATGTATGTAAAGTAGTTCTGGCCACAAAATCAAGTGTGCTACGCCAATCACTACCGATGCCATTGGGGATACCATATTGAAAGAAATCAGTCTTTGGTCAGCTGATTTTGAGTAGTATGTACAACAATTGTTCAACAGGGTACACATAAGATATTTTTCAAATTTGTTTTTGTAATGCCCCTCATCTCTCCTTATTGTTGACTTCCATGTAGCCTTGGTTAACACTTACAGCATCCTATTTCCTTTCTGTAGCTCCTGTTCAATTCAATGATGCGTCAGTTGCTTCTATTGAGTTCTGGGTTCCAAAGACTGATCTTTTTTTTTGCAGTGATAACCGATAGTCCACTCAGGTCATAACCTCTCCCAGTCAGTTTTTAGTTTTGTCTTTAACATCAAGAACTTACTGTAGTTCAGCAAAAACAATTTTATCTCCCAATTAAACACACCATCTAAAACCTATAATTCTAAATATTACTAATAAGTCAAAAGTGAAATAAGTGAATAATTACTAATAAGTGAAATAGTGATAATCCTAACAATAATCATCATTCCTAAGTTCAGCCAAATTGTAGCAGGATTCCTTTGGTGATTGGCTCAAAGTTTTTCATTTGTATTAATAAGAGATATCATAATGCATTCAGAATAAAAGGCTATACACCTCAGTATTAGCCTTCTTTACCCTGACTCTTTCTCAGAAAATGAGGAGGCCTGAGGCTCTTGTTCCTAATTACCACCTGTCTCTCTTGGTTATTAAATTGCTTGATTCAGCTCTTAATCCTTTACTACAGAGACCAAAAAAAAATGATGCAAGGTCCCACATTTCCATGTGATTTTGTACCTATCCATTTATAGATGATCCATTTACGTCTGCGAAAACCCTATTAGAGCATCTTTGAAGTAGCATCAATTTCAACATATAAATCTCCTGTAACAGTGTTTGGTACAGTCCTGAATTATGGCTCGATAAGCAACCATGCAATTTCAAATCTTCAGGAGAAAAAGATATTAAACTCACTGAAGATCTATCCATCTGTCCAGGGAGGAATTACTTCATTTTGACAAGCTGTGGTGAGGTGGAAACTCACTCCAGAAGAATTTTTCAGAATCTCGCAACTTCACCATTGATTAGATATATAATACTTGATGAAGATTCGCAGAATATGACATATATCTCACAAGTGAGCTGGGCCAGTAACTCATGAGCAATGAAGTCATGAGTGAATTACGATTAGAACTATAGGAAGATAAATCATAACCTATCACTTTTTATATTGCAGTGTACAAAAAAAATATTTACAGTAATGAGTGAACCAATAACCAGTTCAGTACTGGATAGGGACCAGCTTTAGTTTTGTTATTTTGAAATGTATGGAATTACTGGCAATATAAAGCAAAATAATAGTTATTTAATTGCATGGATAATTACTAAGTTGTTAATAGAACTATTTAGCTGTTCTTCCCTTTCAACAGGCTAAATATACAATTGTCCCTAACGGAGACATCTGAACCCTAATCGGAGAATGCCTAATGCCCAATGGTGAGGCTGAAATCCTACTTCATTATTTTCAGTGTACTTGCCTTACAATTTTGTAAAAAGATGTGGTACTTATAGAATGGGATATCATAAGCAATACTTAAAGCAGTGAAATACATTCAGTGGCCTCTTTACTAGGTACACCAGTACACCTGTTCATTGGTAGAAGTATCTAATCAGCCAATCGAGCCACAGAGACATGGCTCCAGGGTGACCAAGGATGGGAGCTCAACATCAAGGGATATTCAATATTCAGGAGGGATAGACAGGAAAGAAAAGGAGGTGGGGTAGCATTGCAGGTTAGAGAGGAGATTAACGCAATAGAAAGGAAGGACATTAGCCTAGAGGATGTGGAATCGATATGGTAGAACTGCATAACACAGAAGGGGCAGAAAACGCTGGTGGGAGTTGTGTACAGGCCACCTAACAGTAGTAGTGAGGTTGGGGATGGCATTAAACAGGAAATTAGAAATGCGTGCAAAAAAGGAACAGTAGTTACAATGGGTGACTTCAATCTATATATAGATTGGGTGAACCAAATTGGTAAGGGTGCTGAGGAAGAGGATTTCTTGGAATGTATGCAGGATGGTTTTCTGAAGCAACATATCGAGGAACCAACTAGAGAGCAGGCCGTTCTAGATTGGGTATTGAGCAATGAGGAAGGGTTAGTTAGCAATCTTGTCGTGTGAGGCCCCTTGGGTAAGAGTGACCATAATATGGTGGAATTCTTCATTAAGATGAAGAGTGACATAGTTAATTCAGAAACAAAGGTTCTGAACTTAAAGAAGGGTAACTTTGAAGGTATGAGACGTGAATTAGCTAAGATAGACTGGCAAATGATACTTAAAGGGTTGACGGTGGATATGCAATGGCAAGCATTTAAAGATCGCATGGATGAACTACAACAATTGTTCACCCCAGTTTGGCAAAAGAATAAACCAGGAAAGGTAGTGCACCCATGGCTGACAAGGGAAATTAGGGATAGTATCAAGTCCAAAGAAGAAACATATAAATTAGCAAAAAAAAAGTGGCACACCTGAGGACTGGGAGAAATTCAGAGACCAGCAGAGGAAGACAAAGGGCTTAATTAGGAAAGGGAAAAAAGATTATGAGAGAAAGCTGGCAGGGAACATAAAAACTGACTGTAAAAGCTTTTATAGATATGTGAAAAGAAAAAGATTGGTCAAGACAAATGTAGGTCCTTTACAGTCAGATACAGGTGAATTGATCATAGGGAACAAAGACATGGCAGACCAATTGAATAACTACTTTGGTTCTGTCTTCACTAAGGAGGACTTAAATAATCTTCCCGAAATAGTAAGGGACCGAGGGTCTAGTGAGATGGAGGAACTGAGGGAAATACATGTGAGTAGGGAAGTGGTGTTAAGTAAATTGAAGGGATTAAAGGCAGATAAATCCCCAGGGCCAGATGGTCTGCATCCCAGAGTGCTTAAGGAAGTAGCCCAAGAAATAGTGGATGCATTAGTGATAATTTTTCAAAACTCCTTAGATTCTGGATTAGTTCCTGAGGATTGGAGGGTGGCTAATGTAACCCCACTTTTTAAAAAAGGAGGGCAAGAGAAACTGGGGAATTATAGACTGGTTAGTCTGACATCGGTGGTGGGGAAAATGCTAGAGTCGATTATCAAAGATGTGATAACAGCACATTTGGAAAGAGGTGAAATCATCGGACCATGTCAACATGGATTTGTGAAAGGAAGATCATGTCTGACAAATCTTATAGAATTTTTTGAAGATGTAACTAGTAGAGTAGATAGGGGAGAGCCAGTGGATGTGGTATATTTAGATTTTCAAAAGGCTTTTGACAAGGTCCCACACAGGAGATTAGTGTGCAAACTTAAAGCACATGGTATTGGGGGTATGGTATTGATGTGGATAGAGAATTGGTTGGCAGACAGGAAGCAAAGAGTGGGAGTAAATGGGACCTTTTCAGAATGGCAGGCAGTGACTAGTGGGGTACCGCAAGGCTCAGTGCTGGGACCCCAGTTGTTTACAATATATATTAATGATTTAAGCGAGGGAATTAAATGCAGCATCTCCAAGTTTGCGGATGATACGAAGCTGGGCGGCGGTGTTAGCTGTGAGGAGGATGCTAAGAGGATGCAGGATGACTTGGATAGGTTAGGTGAGTGGGCAAATTCATGGCTGATGCAATTTAATGTGGATAAATGAGAGGTTATCCACTTTGGTTGCAAGAACAGGAAAACAGATTATTAACTGAATGGTGGCCGATTAGGAAAAGGGGAGATGCAACGAGACCTGGGTATCATTGTACACCAGTCATTAAAGGTGGGCATGCAGATACAGCAGGCGGTGAAAAAGGCAAATGGTATGTTGGCATTCATAGCAAAAGGATTTGAGTACAGGAGCAGGGAGGTTCTACTGCAGTTGTACAAGGCCTTGGTGAGACCGCACCTAGAGTATTGTGTGCAATTTTGGTCCCCTAACCTGAGGAAAGACATTCTTGCCATAGAGGGAGTACAACGAAGGTTCACCAGATTGATTCCTGGGATGGCAGGACTTTCATATGAAGAAAGACTGGATTGACTAGGCTTATACTCACTGGAATTTAGAAGATTGGGGGGGGATCTTATTGAAACGTATAAAATTCTAAAGGGATTGGACAGGCTAGATGCAGGAAGATCATTTCCAATGTTGGGGAAGTCCAGAACGAGGGGTCACAGTTTAAGGATAAAGGGGAAGCCTTTTAGAACCGAGATGAGGAAAAACTTCTTCACACTGAGAGTGGTGAATCTGTGGAATTCTCTGCCACAGGAAACAGTTGAGGCTGGTTCATTGGCTATACTTAAAAGGAAGTTAGATATGGCCCTTGTGGCTAAAGGGATCAGGGGGTATGGAGAGAAAGCAAGTACAGGGTTCTGAGTTGGATGTTCAGCCATGATCATACTGAATGGCAGTGCAGGCTCGAAGGGCCGAATGGCCTACTCCTGCACCTATTTTCTATGTTTCTATGTTTCTATATGGCAGCAACACAATGCATAAAAGCATGCAGGCATGGTCAAGACATTTAGTTGTTGTTTGGAACAAACATCAAAATGGGGAAGAAATGTGATCTAAGTGACTTTGTCGGTGGAATGACAGTTGGAACCAGACAGGATAGCTTGAATATTTCATAAACTGATGATTTTCTGAGACTTTCATCCAAACCTGTCTCTAGACTTTACAGAGAATGGTGCAAAAAACACAAAAACGAAAAAAAAACTCCAGTGAGTGGCAGTTCTGTGGGCAAAAACACCTTGTTAATGAGAGAGGTCAGAGGAGAATGGCCAGACTGGCTCAAGCTGACAGGAAGGCTATTATAACTCAATGTAACTTGCACATTACAACAGTGGTGTGCAGAAGAGCATCTTTGAATGCACACACATTGAACCTCAAAGTGGATGGGCTATAGCAGCAGAAGACCAGGAACATATTCTCAGTGGCTCTTTATGATCTACAGGAAATATATTAATGTAGTGGCCACTGAGTGTGTGTAATCAAAATCAGATTTATTATCATTCACATCATATGTCATGAAATTTGCTGCTTTGCAGCAGCTGTACATAAAAATCTCTATAAGCTACATCATCATCATGTGCCATGTTGTATAACATAGGTGATCGTGGTCTCATGACCACGATTATTCTTTTCAAATTTTACTGCAGAATTGGTTTCCCATTGCCTTCTTCTGGGCAGTGTCTTTACAAGACTGTAACCCCAGCCATCATTAGTACTCTTCAGAGATTGTCTGCCTGGCACCAGTGGTGACATAACCAGGACTAGTGATATGCACCAGCTGCTCACTTGACCATCCACCATCTGCTCCCATGACTTCACATGACCCTGATCAGGTGGCTAGGCAGGTGCCATACCTTACCCAAGGGTAACCTGTAGGCTAGCAGAGGGAAGGGGCAACTTACCCCCTCCCCCCGCCATGGTGGAGACATATCTCCATCCCACCGCCCAATAAGCTACAATAAGAAATATATAAATATTTATAAATAAAGATGCAAAAAGAACACAAAAGTGAGGTAGTGTCCATAGGTTCATGGACTGTTTAGAAATCTGATGGTAGGGGAAGAAGCTGTTCCTAAAATGTTAACTATGCATCTCCGGGTTCCTGTACCATCTCCCTGATGGCAGTAATGAGAATATAATTGAAAGCACGTGTAATGGCAAAAATAGCTGGACTGAAATGCAAACAAGGTTAAAAGCAAATACCCCTCTTTTTCTGTATAGTGGTAGGGATGACCTTTCTGCTTGGAACTTCGATGGCATTAATAAATCCTATTCAGAAATGTTTCTGCAGAAGCCATTGTCTCAAAGCCTCAGGTCAATGCCACCAATGGAAAGTTGCACTCCCAAGAATAGCTTAGGTTAAGGATTACTGTAATCTTTTAATTACACCCAAGAATTATTGATTACATTACTACATATTTTGTGATAGGGTTATTCAATTTTAATGGCATTATATAGATTTGTTCTTATTTGTTTTGTTGTTATAGATTCCATTCACAGCACCATCTGGTGCAAGGAAAGCTGATGTTTCATTTAATGGGTTAACATGTTATTGTCTTATGTTAGTAAATGATACTCAATTGGCATCAATATCTGGATGGAAATGAGACCAAGCTTTCCCAGCACAACTGCATACAATTCTGTATAGGAACTCAGAAATCTTTTGGACATATATTTAGTCATATAGTCAGCTTCACCTGATCAGTAATCAGCAAATTTTCATATTTCATCTTCCTACTGGTTACTGAGGATTGTCTTATATTCAGACAGTTTTATTTTCCATTTGATGCAAAATCATTCAATATCTTGGATACATTTTATTTCAGGTATTTAATATACTGTGTGAAGTTACATTTGATAGAAGAAAATGTATTCCTAATATAGCCAATAACTTCCACTGTTAACAAATTCCCTAGAACTAGATTCAACTTCTCTGGAATAATTTATGTAAGTTGTCATAGTGAATATTCCAACAACCATGGGAAATTTAGTTTTTCTGTCTGATCAAAGTTTCAAATTATTATGGACAATTATTATATAGAGAGAATTCTCCTGTAATTGAAATATGGCTATGTGCCTAGTCCCCTGCTCTACCTCATTTACCCTTGTGACTATGTGGCTAAGCAGAGCTCCAATGCCATATTCAAATTTGCTGATGATATCACTGTTGCAGGCTGCATCAATGGTGATGAAGAGTCAGCATATAGGAGGGAAATTGAAAATATGGCTGAATGGTGTCTTAACAACAAGCCCTTACTGCATGTCAGCAAGATCATGGAGCTGATTATTGACTTCAGAAGAAGGAAACCAAGGTGCATGAACCAGTCCTCATCAGAGAGTCAGCAGCTTTAAATTCCTCAGTGTTATTATTTCGGATAATCTGTCCTGGGCCCAGAACACAAGTGCAATTACGAAAAAGTACAGCAGTGTCTCCACTTCCTTAGAAGTTTACAGAGATTTGGCCTGTCATCTAAAGCTTTGACAAACTTTTGTTGATGTGTGGTGGAGAGTATATTGACAGGCTGCATCACAGTTGGGTATAGAAAAACCATTGCCCTTGTAAGGAAAATCCTATAAGAAGTAGTGGATATGGCCCAGTCCATCATGAGTAAAGTCTTCCCCTCCTCTGAGCACATCTACATGAAACACTGTCGCAGGAAAGCAGTATTTGACATCCAAGGCATGCTCTCTTTCACTGTTGCCATCAAGAAGCATGTACAGGAGCCTCAGGACTCACAGCACCTGGTAAGAGGGATAGCTATTATCCCTCAACTGTCAGGCTCTTGAACTAAAGGGAATAACTTCATTCAACTTCACTTGCCCCATCTTTGAAATATCCCACAACAAATGGACTCACTTTCAAGCACTCATCTCATGTTCTTAATATTTATTGCTTATTTATTGTTATTATTATTATTTATTTTTGTATTTGCACAGTTTATTGTCTTTTGTACACTGTTTGAATGCCCAAGTTGGCGCAGTCTTTCATTGTTTCTGTTATGGTTATTATTCTATAGATTTATTGAGTGTGCCCACAAGAAAATGAATCTCAGGGTTGTACACGGTGACATTTATGGATATGCTCAAAGTTCAAAGGAGGTACACAAACATGATTCCAGGATTGAAAGGTTTGTCATATGAAGTGTTTGATGGCCCTGGGCCTGTATCCACTAGAATTCAGAATAATGAGGAGTGAACTCATTGAAACCTGTCAAATGATGAAAGCCCTTGATAGAATGGATGTGGAGAGGATGTTTCCTATGGAGGGAGAGTCTAAGGCCAAAGGACACTGCCTCAGAATAGAGGAGTGTCCTTTTAGAATGGAGATGAGGAGAAATTTCTTTAGCTAGAAAGTGGTGAATCAATAGAATTCTTTGCCATAAGCAGCTGTGGATGCCAAGTCCTCATGCCAAAGGTTGACTGATCCTTGACTGGTCAGGGCATGAAGGGGTATGGGGCTGAGAGGAAAAATGGATCAGCCATGATGAAATGGCGGAGCAGACTCAATTGGCCAAATGGCCTAATTCTGCTCCTATATCTTATTATGCTCTTATACATATATACGTATTTTGATAATAAGGTTATTTTGAACTTTGAAATATAGTCATGGAAGATGATGCACCATTGAAGTGGAACTCATATCATAACATCAGAGGAATTTTAGTATAAAGTACACAGTTCCAGAAAGCTGCAGTTTAATACCATGTAGTAACAACAGGCATCTTCAGGATACCAGTACACATTCAGTGTAGTTAGAAAATTTCGAATTTATGGGGAAATTCATTTGGCTCTGCTTCCCCTTTAAGACGCTATCAATATTCAGCTGGGGATACAATCTCAAGGCAGATATGCCTGACACAACAAGGCAGAAAGGCAGACAGATGAGAGAGGAAAACCAGGCAGCAGATCCCATGGGTGCAAAGCTACATTAGTGACAAGCCTAGGAGAGGATACATTGAGTAGTTTATTACAGTCTACCTCTGCAAAGAGATGCACAGGGATTTCTGTTCCACTACTTATAATAAAATCTTTATTGAAGAATTAATTGTCTTACATCTTCATTTTAAGCTAATCCTTCAGGGACTGGAAACTGGCAGACATTATAACCTGCTTGATCTGCTTCTGCATGTAGCTACTTTTGCCTGCGACTGTTGCAACTTGCTAAATTTTCTGCAGCTATTGTCAATGTTTGTATTTAAAACAATGTAATGGTAACAATTTTCCAATCGGTTCCACATTAGCCAGTATAGGAAGTGTGCCAACTGGTAGAGAAACAAGTCAATTTGACAGCTCCTCCACAGTGCCGAGCTGCCAGTAAACACACTAAAGGAATCAAGGAATCTTTGAGTGACCATAATTGGGTGGGAAGACTATTAGCAGGTCAAAGGGGATGACATGATTCTACAAAACTTAGCGCCTCAGCTTTGCTGTAATGGCTTGTAATAACATTTCAAAACTGCAAAGATGCCCTAAAGGGTATAATATTAATTTGGTTTCATTTAGAGATACGCATGGTAACAAGTTCTTCCAGCCCAGTGAGTTCGCTTCCACCCAATTACACCCACGTGACCTATTAGCCCGTAATGTGAGAGGAAACCCAAGCATCCAGAGGAAGCCCATGTGATCATGGGGAGAACAGACAAACTCTTTACAGGCAGCAGATGGAAATGAGCCTAGGTCGATGGTTACACTAACTGCTGCTCCACTCAAAAATCTTCTATGGTGCAAGGCAGGAGATGTGAATCACTGGCAGAGCAACAGGGCGCAGTCTGTGGTTTCGGTTAACACTGAATGGGTGTTGCACCTTCTCTTAACCAGAATTTCCTGCCAGGAGCAGGGAGGGGTCTGGAGGTGGGGTGCCGTGTCAGAATGGCCAGTGATCACCGGCCTGACTTGGTCAGTGAACTGGAGGTCTATGTGGAGATTGTGTTGTATGGGAGCAGTAAAGCAGCTGATTCCAAGCTTGTTCCATAAGTAGTGAGGTCCAGTGGTGCCAGAGGACTCTACTGTGGTATCAACGAATCATGAGTTTAGAAGTTTGTGGGGCTGGGCCTGTTGAGAAATTGGAGTGTCAAGGACGTAAGTATCCATGGTATTGGTGGGGGAGGAGATGCAGAGCAAAGCAATGAATGGCAAGGAAAGTTAGAAGGAGCCAGACTCAAGTGCAAGGTTAGTGTCATAGACGTACATGCACAGGGTACAAGAGCCATGAATGCCAGGTCTGTTGGTGTTCCATGAAGACCTAATTGCTGTGGAATAGGACCAGAGTTGGTCCTTGAGCAAAATGATCTAATTATTTTGTCATGTCCAAAGAGAACATTGCACTTGGATAATATCACCTTGTACACAACAAACTCACACCCAGACAAGATCTGACAAACTTTCAATGACTGGAAATGACTTAGATGTAGCCTTCATCATGGTTCACTTTGGAAAGAGAAAAGTGTATAGTTGAAAACAAAGTTGTTGTGCAATTGAACATCTAGGCATAGTCAACGATTCACTAGGAAGAGTTTAGCATCACTGGGTGCAGTGAGGAGATCATGCGAAAACGGAAACATGTGGTGCGGACAGCTACTATGCATATTCAAAAACCTGATAGAAATTTTCTGTACCATTGGGCCAGACTACAGAAGTACTAGCTCACTAGGTGATGGCCCATGATCTTCTACCTGCAAACACCTCATTTGCAGCTGAGAATATGGATTGGAAGGACCAATGTTCACCACATTTTCAACATACCAGCCACAGAGACCAGAACTGATAACAAAGCATGACTGAATGCAGCACTGCACTCTAAAGCATTTCTAAGCTGTCAAGAAAGCGTATCTATGTGGTGTCACACAGGAACTTTGCCTTTATTTTATTCTTCATACTTTTAGTCGGGATTTACTTCTCTTGTCTTCAGTAGGTCAGTTTCTATCCTACTTTTCCTCGGCTGTCTTACACCTCTTGCTCTCAACACTTATTTTTCAAACCACCCAATGTCCCCTTTTGACTTTTCTGCCCCATATACAATGTACAAGGTGGAAACCCCCGTGATAATTTGTTCAACATGACCGCAGCAATGCCTAGTCCTTATACAGTTGAAGTGCTGCTAAGCTTTGCTGACCTACTTCACCATTCAAATAAAATCAAAATGCATAATGCAGCTGTTCATTCACATTGTTTTAAGCAGCCAGCAAATCTAGGCTGGGAGGTTAACGTGATAATATATTTGAACCGAATAAAAAATTAAAGAAAACTCCATTATTGTATATCCCGATCTAGTTTTAACTGTGAAATTCCATAAAAGTAGCAGATTTAGAGAATACAGCCACCTAAACAAGGAAACTACGGCAAATTTCATCCAACTCTCGTTGGCCAAATGAGGCAAAATTAAATTCACACAAATACTTCCCTTGTGACAGTGAGCTGCTGTAAATTTTTTATGAGGACCGCCTTCTTTCCTGTGGCAGAGCTTGTTTATTTTATTTGTCTTTTGGGTAACTCACTTACCAATTAAGTTTTTAGACCATAAACGAATGGGGCTTCCCATCTGTGATGTGAAAGCTGAATTTAATGAACCCACCATCCAATAATTATCAATATGCTGCACAAGATATTCATAGTTGGCACATAGCGGAGACGGCTCTTCATCTCGGAATATTTCATTGATCTGGTGGCATATCAGTCAAGAGAATGCATGCTTTATTTAGCGGGACACTCAATTGATTAAAGAGGCACTGGAGTAATAAGAGGACATTAGTGAACTATTATTTACATCTATCTACTAAAATTGAAAAAGAAAGTTAATAAAATAAGTCCACCTTCTGAGAATGAGCAACCTTAGCTGCAAAGCGTCCAAATGAAGAAAATGCTTAAAACCAATTTTAGTGGCATTAGCATTCAGAGTCAGCTGCATTTAAACAGTCAATATGAAGTTTGTAGATTGAGTGAATACTGAGGAAACAAAAGTTTACAGAGCATTCAAATTTCATTGTAGTTTTTCCCAGTCCATCTTCAACTATGGACTGCTTATTTAACCCAAGTCTCTCTATTCCATGCTAAATTAGAAATTTGCCTAGCTTAATTAATTGGCCTGTAACCAGGGAAAGAGAAACAGGATTTGTGCTTTTAGCTAGTCCTCTGAATATTTTGGCACTCGCTACTCCTCTGAATGGCAGAGAAGTGCTCAGTGCAGAGTACTGGGAGACATTCATTGGGTTACTTGTGCCAGAAGGAAGTCAAGTGTCTTGATAGGTCTTCTTATTATCATAGAGTCATTCAGTCTTTCATTCCAGCTTTACCACTCATTTGAAATATGACTGGCCTTTTATTTAAGCACTTCTTATTTTTTGCACTGACCCTGTATTTCTTAAGCTGATCAATCTCTGTCTTGTTTGTACTGAGTGATTAAGTCTCCAGAGCTTTCTTCAGTAGAGAGATCCAAAAGATTCACCATCCCTAGGAGAAAAAAATTTCTCATTTCAGTGCTAAATGGCCAGCCACTTACATATAGCTGACTTGTACATGTAAAGAAAGAGACAATGGTAAAGAAAATAGACAATAGACAGTAGGTGCAGGAGTAGGCCATTCGGCCCTTCTAGCCAGCATCGCCATTCATACACAATCAGTACCCCGTTCCTGCCCTCTCCCCATATCCCTTGACCCCGCTATCTATAAGAGCTCTATCTAACTCTCTCTTGAATGCATCCAAAGACTTGGCCTCCACTGCCTTCTGGGGCAGAGCATTCCACATATCCACCACTCTCTGGGTGAAAAAGTTTTTCCACATCTCTGTTCTAAATGACCTACCCCTTATTCTTAAACTGTGGCCTGTAGTTCTGGACTCACCCATCAGCGGGAACATGCTTCCTGCCTCCAGCGTGTCCAATCCCTTAATAATCATATGTTTCAATCAGATCCCCTCTCATCCTTCTAAATTCCAGTGTATACAAGCCCAGTCACTCCAATCTTTCAACATATGACAGTCCCACCATTCCGGGAATTAACCTTGTGAACCTACGCTGCACTCCCTCAATAGCAAAAATGTCCTTCCTCAAATGTAGAGACCAAAACTGCACACAATACTCCAGGTGGGGTTTCACCAGGACCCTGTACAGCTGCAGAAGGACCTCTTTACTCCTATACTCAATTCCTCTTGTTATAAAGGCCAGCATGCCATTAGCTTTCTTCACTCCCTGCTTTACCTGCATGCTTGCTTTCATTGATGTACAAGAACACCTAGATCTCATGGTACTTCCCCTTTTCCTAACTTGACTCCATTTGGATAGTAACCTACCTTCCTGTTCTTTCCACCAAAGTGGATAACCTCACACTTATCCACATTAAACTGCATCTGCCATACATTTGCCCACTCACCTAGCCTGTCCAAGTCACCTTGCATTCTTATAACACCCTCCTGACATTTCACACTGCCACCCAGCTTTCTGTCATCGGCAAATTTGCTGATGTTACTTTTAATCCCTTCATCTAAATAATGAATGTATATTGTAAATAGCTACAGTCCCAGCACCGAACCTTGCGGTACCCCACTGGTCACAGCCTGCCATTCCAAAAGGGACCCGTTAATCACTACTCTTTGTTTCCTGTCAGCCAGCCAATTTTCAATCCATGTCAGTACTCTGCCCCCAATACCATGTGCCCTAATTTTGCCCACTAATCTCCTGTGTGGGACTTTATCAAAGGCTTTCTGAAAGTCCAGGTACACTACATCCACTGGCTCTCCCTTGTCCGTTTTCATAGTTACATCCTCAAAAAACTCCAGAAGATTAGTCAAGCATGATTTTCCCTTCGTAAATCCATGCTGACTCGGACTGATCCTTCTACTGCTATCCAAATGTGTCGTAATTTCCTCTTTTATAATTGACTCCAGCATCTTTCCCACCACTGACGTCAGGCTAACCGGTCTATAATTCCCTGTTTTCTCTCTCCCTCCTTTCTTGAAAAGTGGGACAACATTAGCCACCCTCCAATCAGCAGGAACTGTTCCTGAATTTATATAGAACATTGGAAAATGATTACCAATGCATCCATGATTTCTAGAGCCACCTCCTTAAGTACCCTGGAATGCAGACCTTCAGGTCCTGGGGACTTATCAGCCTTCAGACTCAACAGTCTATCCAACACCGTTTCTTGCCTAATATAAATTTCCTTCAGTTCATCCATTACCCTAGTTCCTTTGGCCACTATTACATCTGGGACAACACACACAAAGTGCTGGTGGAACACAGCAGGCCAGGCAGCATCTATAAGGAGAAGCACTGTCGACGTTTTGGGCCGAGACCCTTCATCAGGACTCAAATTTGGAGACCAACACTGCACACAGTACTCCAGGTGGGCTCTCAACAGGACCCTGTGAGTCCTGACGAAGGGTCTCAGCCTGAAACGTTGACAGTGCTTCTCCTTATAGATGCTGCCTGGCCTGCTGTGTTCCACCAGCATTTTGTGTGTGTTGTTTGAATTTCCAGCATCTGCAGATTTCCTCGTGTTCGCTCATTACATCTGGGAGATTGTTTGTGTCATCCCTAGTGAAGACACAAGGTACTTTGTTCAACTCATCTGCCATTTCCTTGTTCCCCATAATAAATTCACCCGTTTCTGTTTTCAATGGTCCAATTTTGGTCTTAACTGTTTTTTTGCTATTCACATACCTAAAGAAGCTTTTACTATCCTCTTTTATATTCTTGGCTAATTTACCTTCGTACCTCATTTTTTCTTGGCGTATTGCCTTTTTTGTTATCTTCTGTTGCTCTTTAAAAGCTTCTCAGTCCTCCGGTTTCCCGCTCATCTTTGCTATGTTATACTTCTTCTCTTTTATTTTTATACTGCCCTTTACTTCCCTCATCAGCCACAGCCGCCCCTTACTCCCCTTAAGATCTTTCTTCCTCTTTGGAATGAACCGATCCTGCACCTTCTGCATTATTCCCAGAAATACCTGCCATTGTTGTTCCACTGTCTTCCCTGCTAGGATATTGTTCCATTGAACTTTGGCCAGCTCCTCCCTCATAGCTCCACAGTTCCCTTTGTTCAACTGTAATACTGACACATCCGATTTTCCCTTCTCCTTCTCAAATTGTAGGTTAAAACATATCATATTATGGTCACTACCTCCTAATGGCTCCTTTACCTCGAGGTCCCTGATCAAATCCAGTTCATTGCACAACACTAAATCTAGAATTGCCTTCTCCCTGGTAGGCTCCAGTACAAGCTGCTCTAGGAATCCATCTTGGAGGCACTCCACAAACTCTCTTTCTTGGGGTCCAGTACCATCCTGATTATCCCAGTCTACCTGCATGTTGAAATCCCCCATGACAACTGTATCATTACCTTTGTGACATGCCAATTTTAACTCTTCATTCAACTTGCACCCTACATCCAGACTACTGTTTGGGGGCCTGTAGATAACCCCCATTAGGGTCTTACTACTCTTAGAATTTCTCAGTTCTATCCATATTGACTCTACATCCCCTGATTCTATGTCCCCCCTCGCAAGGGACTGAATATCATTCCTCACCAACAGAGCCACCCCACCCCCTCTGCCTGTCAGTCTGTCCTTTCGATAAGATTTATATCCTTGAATATTCATTTCCCAGGCCTTGTCCGCTCGAAGCCATGTCTCAGTAGTTTCCACAACATCGTACCTGCCAATTTCCAAATGAGCCTCAAGCTCATCTACTTTATTCCTTATGCTTCATGCATTCATATATAACACTTTACTCCCCTCACCTTTCATATCAATACTTATTTCATTTGGCCATACTATATGATCTCTTCTTGAGCTTTCTGCTCCATTGATTCTGTTGTCCCTTTTAACTTTTCCTATTTTCACTTTCCCTTTAACTCCATCTTTATATTTCGAGTTCACCACTACTTAGTTTAAACACATCCGTGTTGCAGTGGCAAACCTGTCTGCCAGAATGCTGGTCCCCCGCCGATTAAGGTGCAACCCATCCCTTTTGTACAATTTATCCCTACCCCAAAACAAACCCCAGTGGTCCAAGAATATAAATCCTTGCTTCCTGCACCAGTTCCTCAGCCACACATTCAGATCCATTATCTCCCTGTTCCTGCCTTCTCCAGCACAAGGAACTGGAAGCAAACCAGAGATAACCACCCTGGAGTTCCTGCTTTTCAGCCTTCTTCCGAGTTCTCTGAAGTCCTGCTGCAGAATGTCTTTCATGTTCTTCCTGAAGTCATTTGTGCCGACATGCACTACCACTTCCGGCTGTTCAGCTTGAGGATTCCCTGCAATCGGTCCGTGATGTCCTGGATCCTAGCACCAGGGAGCCAACGCACCATCCTTAAATCTCGCCTGTTGCCGCAGAAATTCCTTTCTGTACCTCTTACTATGGAGTCCCCTACTACCACGGCTCTTCCTGATGTCTGACTCCTCAGCTTTGCTTCTGCACCAACTTTCGACTCACAGACCTGTCCGCCTCTCAGACTGGCAGTATCTTCTGTCCTGACAGCTTCCAAGAGGGTGAACCTGTTTATGAGAGGTACATCCTCTGGTGTCTCCTGTACTTCAAGCACCCTTTCCTTCCTCATCGTCGCCCCCGCTTCTTTCTTCCGGTATCCTCGGTGTAATGACCTCACTGTAGGTCCTGTCCAGAAAACTCTTGTTTTCACAGATGAACCTGAGGTCATCCAGTTCTTTCTTCAGTGCTGCAACATGCTCCTTCAGAAGCTGAATCTGGTCACACTTTCCACAGCTGTAGCAGCCGGGGGCACCATCAGTGTCCCTGACCTCCCACATCATGCACGTAGCACACTGAATCAGCTTAGCAGTTATGTCTTCACCCTCTCCAATTGTGGTGTAGTCTCCTCCCTCAGCCTTCTCGCCAAAGACTCTTGAAGACAAAATACCTGGGCTCTATTTGTTAACTATAAACAACTGGAGAGAAAAAAATGCCCTGATATGTCAATAGGAATGGTGTCTAGGGCATTGTAATGCTAAACTAATCCAAATCCAGATAACCAGCTCCCTCCATCTCTTCTGATACTCAGGCAAGAAGACTTGGAGCGATCATTTTCTTTACTTTAAAAGCACCAGACCGGTGCAGCCTCCTGCACTTACTCGATCATACTCACTCATTACTATATTTACTTGATGGCTTGGTAAGTGGTCAGGCCAGTGTAAATCTATTACAGTCCAAGCAATCCAGGTTCAATTCCCAATGGAGTTTGTATGTTCTTCACATGACTGCACGGTTTTCCTGCTGGTGCTCTGGTTTCCTCCAACATTCCAAAGACCTACATGTTGGTAGGATAATTGGTCACATGGATGTAATTGGGTAGAGTGGGATTGTTGGACCGGTTACTGTGCTGTATCTTTAAATAAATTTTTAAAATAAAAGTAAAAGTCACACTTAGCATCTTGTCTCTTTCTTCTATTTACATTCGATATCATCCATTTGGGAGCCAATTTTTCAATTAACCGCCACTCCCAGGATAAACAAATTGCTTAAGAAAGGAGAGAAAATCTGCAGATGTTGGAAATCCCAGCAACACACACACACACACACACACACACACACACACACACACACACACACACACACACACACACACACACACACACACACACACACACACACACACACACACACACACACACAAGATGCTGGAGGAACTCAGCAGGCCAGGCAGCATCCAGGGAAAAGAGTCAAGAGTTGACATTCAGGGCTGAAACCCTTCTTTAATGCGGGAGAAAAAAAGATGAGAAGTCAGAGTAAGAAGGTGGGGGGAGTACAAGGTGGCAGGTGATTGGTGAAACCAGGAAAGGGGGAGGGAGTGAAGTAAAGAGCTGGGAAGTTGATAGGTGAAAGAAAGGACAGGGAGGTGGGAGCATGGCACTGCTGATCAGAGATAGTGTCACAGCTGCAGGAAAGGAGGAAGTCACGGAGGGATTGTCTACTGAGTCTCTGTGAGTGGAAGTTAGAAACAGGAAGGGGTCAATAATCACTAGGTGTTTTTTATGGACCACCGAGTATTAACAGGGACATTGAAGAGCAGATAGGGAGACAGATTCTGGAAAGGTGTAATAATAACAGGTTTGTTGTGGTGGGAGATTTTAATTACCCAAATATTGATCGGCATCTCCAAAAACAAGGGGTTTAGATGGAGTGGAACTTGACAGGTGTATTCAGGAAGGTTTCCTGACATAATAAGTAAACAAGTCTACAAGAGGAGAGGCTGTACTTGATCTGGTATTGGGAAATGAACCTGGTCAGGTGTCAGATCTCTCAGTGGGAGAGCATTTTGGAGATAGTGATCACAATTGTATCTCCAGCATAGATAATTTTACCATAGCATTGGAGAGGGTTAGGAACAGACACGTTAGGAAGGCTTTTAATTGGAGTAAGGGGAAATATGAAGCTATCATGCAGGAACTTGGAAGCATACATTGGGAACAGATGTTTTCAGGGAAAAGCATGGCACAAATGTGGCAAATCTTCAGGGGATATTTACGTGGCATTCTGCATAGGTATGTTCCAATGAGATAGGTAAAGGATGGTAGAGTACAGGAACCATGGTATAAAAATGCAGATAAAAATCTAGTTAAGAAGAAATGCTTATGAAATGTTCAAAAAACTAGGTAATGATAGAGTTTTAGAAGATTATTAGGCTAGCAGAAATGAACTTAAGAATGAAATTAGGAGAGCCAGAAGAGGCCATGAGAAGGCCTTGGCGAGCGGGATTAAGGTAAACCCCAAGGCATTCTACAAGTATGTGAAGAGCAAGAGGATAAGGCATGAAAGAATAGGATCAATCAAGTGTGACGGTGGAAAAGAGTGTATGGAACCAGAGGAGACAGCGGAGATACTTAATGAATACTTTGCTTCAGTTTTCACTACGGGTAAGGATCTTGGCGATTGTAGGCAACACGAGTGAATCTGCAGATGCTGGAAATAAATAAAAACACTAAATGCTGGCAGAACTCAGCAGACCAGACAGCATCTATGGGAGGAGGTAGTGACTACATTTCAGGCCAAAACCCTTCATCAGGAGTGAAGTAACATGGGATGGTAGAGGGGGGATAAGAAGTGAGGGAGGAATGAAGTAGAGAGCTGGGAAGTGATAGGCTGGAGGGAAATGGGTTAGGGAAATGGGTAAGGCTGGGGGGAGATTATAGTGAGGGGGGAAAAGAAGAGAGAAAGAGAACCAGTCTAAAATTATAAACAGGGATGGGGTAAGGGGGGGCAGGGGTATCAACGGAGGTCTGTGAGTTGGATGTTCATGCCAGCAGGTAGGAGGCTACCTAGGCGGGAGATAAGGTATTGCTCCATCGACCTGCGTGTGACCTCATGTTGACGGTAGAGGAGGCCATGGACAGACATGTCGGAGTGGGAGTGGTCTGTGGAATTGAAGTGTGTGGCCACAGGGAGATCCCGCCACTGCTGGAGGACTGAGCGCCGGTGTTCGGTGAAACAGTCTCCCAGTCTGCGGCGGGTCTCCCCAATGTATAAATGGCCACATTGGGAGCACCAGATACAGTATATCACCCCAGTTGACTCGCAGGTGAAGTGGTGCCTCACCTGAATGGACTGTCTGGGGCCTGGGATGGTGGTGAGGGAAGAAGTGTGGGGGCAGGTGTAGCACTTCTTCCGTTTGCAGGGATAAGTGCCCAGAGGGAGGTCGGTGGGGGGGGATGGGGGGATGAATGGACAAGGGAGTCGCGTAGGGAGCGATCCCTGCGGAAAGCCAAGCGTGGGGGGGGGAGGGAAAGATGTGGCTGGTGGTGGGATCCTGTAGGAGGTGGAGGAAGTTACGGAGGATTATACGTTGGATCTGTAGGCTGGTAGGGTGATAGGTGAGGACCAGGGGGACTCCATCCCTGGTGGGCTGGCGGGGGGATGGGGTGAGGGCAGAGGTGCGTGAAATACGGGAGACGCGATGGAGGGCAGAGTTGATAGTGGATGAAGGGAAGCCCCTTTCTTTAAAAAAGGAAGACATCTCCTTTGTCCTAGAACGAAAAGCCTCATCCTGAGAGCAGATGCGGCGGAGGTGGAGGAATTGAGAGAAAGGGATAGCATTTTTGGAGGAGACAGGGTGGGAGGAGGAATAGTCTAGGTAGCTATGGGAGTTAGTAGGTCTGTAGTAGACGTCGGTGGATAGGCTGTCTCCATTGATAGAAACAGGGAGATCTAGAAAGGGGAGGGAGGTGTTGGAAATAGACCAGGTGAATTTGAGGGCGGGGTGAAATTTGGAGGCGAAGTTAATGAAGTCGACGAGCTCAGCATGTGTGCAGGAAGCAGCGCCGATGCAGTCGTCGATATAACGCAAGAGGAGGACAGATACCGGTGTAGGCTTGGAACATAGATTGCTCCACGTGGCCGACAAAAAGGCAGGCGTAGCTAGGACCCATGTGGGTGCCCATGGCTACACCTTTAGTTTGGAGGAAGTGGAAGGAGTCAACGGAGAAATTGTTAAGGGTGAGGACTAATTCCGCGAGTCGGAGAAGAGTGGTGGTAGAGGGTGACTGGCTGGGTCTGGAATCCAGGAAGAAATGGAGAGCTTGGAGTCAGAGCGATTGTAGGGATGACTTACAACGGATTGCAAAGCTTCAGCGTATAGACATTAAGAAAGAGGATGTGATGGAGCTTATGGAAAGCATCAATTTGGACAAGTCTCTGAGATCAGACAAGATGTACCCCAGACTACTGTGGGAGGCAAGGGTTGCTGAGCCTCTGGCGATAATTTTTGCATCATCAATGGGGATGGGGAAGGTTCCAGAGGATTGTAGGGTTGCATTTGATAAGGTACCCCATGCAAGGCTTATTGAGAAAGTAAGGAGGCATGGGATCCAAAGGGGCCTTGATTTGAGGATCCAGAACTGGCCTGGCAACAAAAGGCAAAGTGTGGTTGTAGATGAGTCATCTTCTGCATGGAGGTCGCTGATTAGTGGAGTGCCTCAAGGATCTGTTCTGGGACCCTTAATCTTCGTGATTTTTATAATGGCCTGGATGAGGAAGTGAGGGATGAGTTAGTAAGATTGCTGATGATACAAAGATTGGAGGTGTTGTGGATAGTGTGGAGGGCTGTCTGAGGTTACAGCGGGACATCGTTAGGATGCAAAACTGGGCTGAGAAGTGGCGGATGGAGTTCAACCCAGATAAGTGTGAGGTATTTCATTTTGGTAGGTCAAGTAGGATGGCAGAATATAGCATTAATAGCAAGACTCTTGGCAGTGTGGAGAATCAAAGGAATCTTGGGGTCTGAGTCCATTGTACACTCAAAGCTGCTGCACAGGTTTGTAGTTAAGAAGACATACGGTGCTTTGGCCTTCATCAACCGTGAGATTGAGCTTAAGAGCTGAGACGCAATGTTACAGCTAAATAGAGCCCTGGTCAGAACCCACTTGGAGTACTGTGCTCAGTTCTGGTTACCTCACTACAGAAAGGATGTGGAAACTATAGAAAGAGTGCAGAGGAGATTTACAAAAAATTTGCCTGGATTGGGGAGCATGCCTTATGAGAACAGGTTCAGTGAACTTGGCCTTTTCTCCTTGGAGTGACAGAGGACGAGAGGTGACCTGATAGAGGTGTATAAGATGATGAGAGGATTTGATCATGTGGATAGTCAAAGGCTTTTACCCAGGGCTGAACTGGCTATCATGAGAGGGCACAGTTTTAAGGTGCATGGTAGTAGGTACAGAGCAGATGTCAAGGGTAAATTTTTTGACACAGATAGTGGTGAATATGTGTAATAGGCTGCCAGCAATGGTGGTGGAGGTGGACTTGATAGGCTGTTTTAAGAAACTCCTGGATAGGTACATGAAGGTTGGAAAAATAGAGGGCTATGGGTAATTGTAGGTAATTTCTAAAGTAAGTACATGTTCAGCACAACATTGTGGGCTGAAGGGCTTGTATTGCGCTGTAGGTTTTCTATGTTCTGTGAAAGAGCTAAAGGGCTGGAGAAGGGGGAATTGAATAGAAGAGGACAGAAGACCATGGAAGAAAAGGAAGGGAGAGGAAGACCAGAGAGAGATGATACCAATTAATCAGAGAATTGTGGTCAAAGTCCAAACTTGCCTCTATGTTTTAGTGGTTAGCACAGTAATTATTTACTCTGTGCCTGTTCCACCCCACAAAACCCCACCCACCTCCCTTTACCACAACAGTTGTATTCATTTCTTCATTTACAGATGTGAAATTTTGAATTTTATTTGCCAGTAATGAAGATGGAATTTGTGAGATTTAGTCTTGTTCCACAGATAATTGAAGTATATAAATGTTGAAGTAAGCTCTTCTATTATACATGAAATATTTCCACTATGTCACATTCATGTCACAAACTCCTGCGTGAGAAATGGTCATCTAGAACTGTACTTTTGTTGCCCCAATGAATTTTGCAGACTCATCCTTATTCTTTGCTCGTAATTCCACTATGGTCATCCAAAGCATCACCATGTGATGCTGGAGCACACATTTAAGTTGTGAGAATGCAGGGACATGGGTGTCAACATCACTGAAGATCTATGCTGGGCCCAACATATTGGTGCAATTATGAAGAAGGAACACCAAAAGTGGTATTACATCAGAAGTTTGTGGAAATCTGATATGTCATCAAATTTCTACAGATGTACTGTGGAAAGCATTCTAACTGATTGCATCATTGTCTGGTATGGGGGTGGGGAAGGGAGACTACTGCACAGGATCAGAAAAAGTTACAGAAAGTTGTAAACTCAGCCAGATCCATCATGGCACTAGCCTCTCTACCATTGAGGACATCTTCAAAAGGCAATGCATCAAAAAAACAGCATCCATCATTAAGGACCCCCACACCCAAGACATGCCCTCTTTTCTTTGCTACCATCATGGCAGTAGTATAGGAACCTGAAGTTGTACACTCAACATTTTAGGAACTGTTTCTTCGCATCTGCCATCAGATTTCTGTACAGACAATGAACCCATGAACACCACCTCATTATTATTGCTCTGCCTTTGCACTACTTATTTAATTTTGCTTTTTATTTTTGTATGTATTTATTAGTGTAATTTATGGTATACTTTATGCATTGCACTGTATTGCAAAACAATGAATTTCATGCCATAAGTCAGTGATAATAAACCTGATTATGATTCTGGGCCATGATACTACTTGTCCATTCTGCCAAGGTCACTCAGCCCAGAAATACAACCATTGCATTATCACCGTTGTATCAGAATTCTGTAAGTCCTTACCCAATAATACCTTCTTCACACAGCGCAACATTTCAATAAAGCAGCTCATCAGTACAAGCAAAGTAGGCATTAAATTTCAGACTTATCAGTGGTACCCACATCACACATATGGATAAAAATGGATATGGGTCACAGGAAGTGCCATGTTGGTGAGGGGTTTGCTTATTTGCTGGTTGAAAGCCGCTTCCACTCGTTTGATTGGCCGGCTTAAAAGTTGCAGCCGCTCTTTGCTTTGGTTGCCTCGTGCCTTGTGTGCCACGGCACCAGTGTCCTCAGTGGTATCAGAATAGCACATGTGGAAGGCTTGCTTTGTCTCCAGGGCACACTTCACAGAACCATTGGGAAAGTATGCTCCAGACTTAGAAAGCGCTCACATCTTAGCTAAATACCTGTTTGTTGAACATTTAATTTTGCAGTTTATGTAACTTGGGGGTACTTAAAAGTTTGGTCGATTATTTTACTGTTTGTAAATAAATGATTGATATGCTTATTTGTGGTCAGTGTCCTCTGTCTCACTCACCAAACCCGTGAACCTGCTTCCACATTACAGGAAGGCTCTGCCAGAAGTTGTAGAAGAATCACAATTCCTCAAAAATGCATTTGTGGAGAATTGGCTTGGGAATAGAAGATAGAGGGTGGTGTTAGATTGTTGCTTTTGTAATTGGAAGCTGTGATTAGCAGCAACCTCAGCAATAAGTGGCTGGCACCCTTGGCGTTTGTAATCTACAGTACATTAACAATTTAGATGTGAGTGTAGGGGACACCATTAAAATTGGGGTGTTGTGGATAATGTGGAGCATAGACTTAAGTTACAGAATTATATCGATCAGCTCATAAATTTTGCAGGGTACAGTGCAGATGGAATTTAATCCTGGCAGTTTTGAGGACAGACACTTTGGAAAGGAAGGAGATACCAATGAATGGTAGGCCCCTGTAAGTACTGAGAAACAGAGTTCTTTGGTTTACAAGTTTATAGATTCCTGAACATGACAGCAAAGATAGATAAGATGGTGAAGAATGCTAACAGGATGAATATCATCATTAGCTAGGCCCAGAACATAAGTACTTGGAGATCCAGGTACAACTTTATAAAATGCTGGTTAGACCACAGTTAGAATATTGCGTGCGGTTCTAGTTCCCACTTTATATTAAAAAGTATTACATAGGAGAGGCTGTAAAGGATGTTTCTCAGCTTGAAGCATTTTAATTCTGAGGAGAATTTGGGTGGGCTGTTTTTTTTTAGGGCTTGCTTAAGGGTATACAAAATTTTGAGCTGCACAGCTTGAGTGGACAGCTAGAAAATTTTCCTCATTGCCTAAGACCAGATAGGTTTAAGGTGAGGCACGAGAAGGTTAGAGGGGATCTGAGGATGAATTCTTTCACCCAGAGTGCAGTTTAATCTGGAACACGCTGCATGAATGGCTATTGGATGCAGTTACTCCCATAAGATTTAAAAAGCATCTGGGCAAGAATTTGAATCACTTGGGTTTTATGACTACATATCATATGCTGGTAAATGGGATTAATACATACAATTACTCTTGGTTGCTTGTTTCTGTGCTCTGTGACTCAATGATAGAAATACCTTTTTCCCAATACTTATTTGATCCAGAGAGCACTCTTAACATATATTCCCAGATATTGAGAATTGATTAATTGGGAAAGTAGTCTACTACCTGAACACATTACCACACATGGAAATAGCTGAATTGAAAATTTCTAGGTAGTTTGCTCCTGAGTGATGCAATCAAATTATCATAATTCCATAAAACATATGGTTCTCATCTTAGCAAGCTCATTGTGGTGTTATATTCTCTTGCAAACACTATGTAATAAAACTAAACTGTGACTTCAGTAAATGAATGAGGACTTATTTGAATAATATTTTTCTTAAATTGTCCCAAAAGGCCAATTGAAATTTAAAGAGAGTTTTATATTTTAAAGACCAGGACTATTTATTCATTTACAAAAAACACATCCTCTGCCAATTTTCCTGAAAGGATATTAGTATACTGTGCAAAAATGCAGCTTGTAAGTTTTCGTCACATAGGTGGTGACATTTTGCTTTCTCTGCTTAAAGAAAGAAGTCCAGGTGGGATGCATTATCTAAAGGACCAGCTGAAAATACTCATCCAGTCAAGTACTTCAAATAATGGATACCACCTGACAGCAATTTTTTTTTTTCCTTAACAGAGAGTTTAGTTCATAAGAAAATCACCAACAGAGAGGAAAAGGCAAGGGTCAATAATGTGATTGATGTGGTCAAAGCTCACTTCTCATGCAATGTGATAGAGATGGGTTTTGATCCTGGATTTAGGCTGCATGAGTTGAAATGCCATTTTTTGAAATCTGTCTGGGAAAGCCTCACATTAACAATATAGTCCCAAGGTCTGGACTACAAACAGCTTCCACACAAAATGAATAAATGAACTTGCTTTTGTCCACCTTTATTTTGCCATCTCGGGACATCATGGAGGCATTTACCAGCAATTAATAAGCACTTGTAGATAAGGCAATGGGTGCTACAGATAGAACTTGTTTCATTAGTTGGTCTTTTTGTTTGAGGTACTATGAAAATCTGATTGAATCTGTGAGCAACACAACTGGTCTTGAATGATCCAATGCTGGAGAATGCCTAGGTTCTATTTCCTGTTGGCAGAGGATCAGTGGAAGTCCTGGAGATGGGCAGAAACAGCTAGAATATGGCTCTAACTATCCAATGTCTTGGGCACAGCAATCTGTTTAAATCAAACTGGCAAAGAGGGTCCGGAGAATAGAGAACCTGGTAACACACAAATTAGGACAAGCATCTTGGCAACAGTGCAGGAAGTTGCAAGATACTGTCAGATGCTGTTGAGATATTGTGCACTGGCAGCACTGGGAGAAAAGAGACTACAGGTACTGGAATCTGGACCGACAAACAATCCGCTGGAGGAACTCAGCGAGTCAAGCAGCATCTGTAGGAGGAAAGGAATTGGTAGATCCAGGTCGAAATTCTGATACAAGATGGTGACCTAAAACATCGATAATATCTTTCCTCCCTCAGAGATGATTGTAGACTTCATGAGAGGGAAACCAGAGGTCAACGAGCCAGTAATCATTGGTGGATCAGAGGTGGAGAGGATCAGTAACTTTAAGTACCTGGGTGTCACCATCTCAGAGGACCTGTCTTGGACATATCATATAAATATAATTGCGAAGAAAGCACAACAGGGCCTCTTCTTCCTCGGGGGTCTGCGGAGATTCAGCATGTCATCAAAAAACCTTGGCAAACTTCTATAGATGTGTGGGAAGAGTGTTATGGCCTGATATGGGAACACCAGTGCCCTTGAATGGAAAATCCTACAGAAGCTAGTGGATTTTGCCCAGTACGTCATGGGTAAAACTCTCCCAACCATTGAGCATATCTACATGAAATGTTGGCCTAGAAAAGCAGCATCCATCATCAAGGATCCTCAGCACCCAGCCATGCTCTTTTCTTGCTGCTGCCATCAAATGGAAGGCTCAAGTGTCTCAGGACTCGTACCACCAGGCTCACAGTTACTACCCCTCAACCATCAGGTTCTTGAATAAAAGTGAATAACTACATTAATTTAATAACCCTTTTACCTTGTTGTTTCATGATCATTATTTATTCCTATTTATTTATATCTGCATTTGCACAGTTTGTTTCCATTGAAATTCAAGCCTATTGATACTTGTGTTTTTACTGCTTTGCCCATCAATTCCTCATCACAGTTGTGAGAAGTAAGTTTATAGATGACATAAAAATTGGTGGTGTGAATAGTGAGAAAATTTGTCCAAGACTAAGCAAAGCATAGATCAAATAGAAAGATTGATAGAGTGTTGGCATATGGAATTTATTCTCAGTTAAGTTCTAGGCGATATTTTAGGATGTCATTTAGGGGTAGGACATGGTAGGGTGTTAAGGAATGGTGATGAACAGAAAGATCTTGAGGTTCAGGTCTGTACTTCACTGAAAATCTCAATGCTGGAAGACAGAATAGTAAAAAGGCATATGATATGCTTGACACCTGTGGTTAGGTTCTAGAATGTAAAAGTTGGGATGTTATATTACAACTTCCCAAAACCCCGGTTCGGCCTCACTTGGAAGATAATGTTCAGTTCTTTTTAGCACACTAGAGGAAAAAAAGTGGTTATGCAGAGAAGATTCATCAAAATGTTGCTTGAACTAAAGGACTTTAATTTTGGGGAGGGATTGGATAGATTAGGTTTATCTTCCCTGAAGCAAAGAAGACTGTCAGATGATTAGGTTGAGATGTAGACAACTATAAGACATGCAGATGTATAGCCAGAATCATGTTTGAAGTATCTGAAACAAAATAGCAACGTGGGAGGATGAAGTCTTAAAGGGGATTTCAAATGGTTCAGTTTAATATCAGAAAATCTATACAGTATACAACCTGAAATTCCTACTCTTTGTAGGTATTCACAAAACAGAAAAGAAATGAAGAATGTATGATAGAATCCCAAAGCCCACCTTCCTCTCCCCCAATTAGCTCCAGCAAAACACCAACCCCCCCAACCCCCACCCCCCACCACCCACCATGCAAGCAATAGCAAAGCCCCAAAGAGACAATGATCTAGAGTCCTTCAAAAGAAAGCTACTGTCCATCCCAACACTTCGACATCTCAGAAAGGCTCCCTCTTTCTTGCACTCACTGATGAGGGAGAGAGAGAAATATATCACAACTGCAACAAACAAGAGTGGGAGACCAGCAGCTCACTGTTTTGATGTTACAACCTGCTGCGTCAATTGACCGAGTTTCCCGACTCAAGGACCAACAGACTCTCACTCGAGTGCAAGGGTCTTCCAACAGGAGCACACACTGCCAGTTTTCACCTCCTGTAATTCTTTAGTCAGTGACATCGGCAAGGAACCGGATCACCTATGGGGCCACACCCTGAAGGCGCACATCTCCTAGCGGTATTGAAATGTCAGGCCACACAGAAAATCCCAGAGTGAAAACCCATCACCCATGGAGAACCATAGTTTGAACTGCAACTGTAGATCATGGACTCTGACAGGACCCCAGTCACCTTGAAAAGACAATAGAAACATGAGAAAAGAAGAAGAAATAGAGGAAGCTGTTCCACAGATGAACTGGAAGAAGTCACCTGGGTCTGTAAACCCCTTTGGCACCATTTTTTCTAGCTCCTCCCACTCCAGGTGAAAGCTGTTACACTGAGTGATTGATATTTGGAACTCATGCCAGAGGAGGTGGTATAGTCAGATGCCATCATTATGTTTGAGAGACATTTAAACAAGCACTTACATAGGTAAGATATTGAATGACACAGAGCTAAAGAGGACAAATGAGATTGGGGTTGATGGACAACAGGTTGGCATGGATGTTCAAAGTAAGTTTATTACCAAAGTACATATATGTCACCATATACAACCCTAAGATTCATTTTCTTGTGGGCATACTCAATAATCCAATAACCATAATAGAACCAATGAAAGACCACACCAACAGTGTGGACAACCAGTGTGCAAAAGACAACAAACCATGCTAATACAAAAAGAATGAAAAGCAGAAAAAATAATAATAATATAACACCACAGACTCGTAAAAGAAACAATCTCTCACTGTAAATACAAGCCTTATCCAGTTTTAGAGTCAGAGTCCTACAAGTTATGTTATCACTGATCCATTACCACAGACAGGATGATCCACAAAAGCCATCCAGATGTAATATTACAGAATAAACAAGCAAGCCCAACGAACTTCATAGATACAGCTATTCCAAACACACAAAACACACTGAAATCAGTAAGTGAAAAACACCAGAAAGTGCTAATTTAGAGGAGGAAATTGAAAAACTATGGAACATGAATAGGTTATACATTGTTCCAATAGTAATAGCTTAAGTGGTATCATTCCAAAGTCACTACACAATAGCATTAAACAATTAGGCCTACACAACAATATTCATGCAAATATCCAGAAAGCCACAATACAAAACACCATTAGATTAGTCCAAAACTTCCTAGCAATTGAGAAATGAATATGCTTGGCTATTATCTACCTTAGGTTTTATCTGCTTTAGCTGAGAAAAAATAAATAATAACAATAATTATTATTATATCTATTGTCTATTAACAACAAAAAAGACAACCACCATTATCCAAATGAGCTGAGACATTTTCCAAGGTGATTCTCGAAGCCCACTATAGTTTTGATTAGCTTTAAACACACAGTTTAATTTACTTAAATAGACAAAAATAGGGTATCAAATTAGAAACAACCAAATGAATTCTGCCTTGGCACATCTTCTATACATGGATGATTTGAAATTCTTCATCAGCTCCTTCATCAGTAAAGTTAAACAATTAATTCAAAAGATAGAACTATTTTCTAAAAATATAAACATGAACTTGGACTAGATAAATGCAGAACATTAAACATAAAGAAAGGTGAAATAGAGCTAGTAGAATATAAAACAGAGCAGCAGGATACAATATGAAATATATAAGTATCTGGGATATCAACAAGCAAACATAATAGATCATAGTGTGATACAGGGAAAACCCTCTACAGAATTTACTTCCAGGATTTAGAAAATCTGCCGAACAGAACTCAATAGTAAAAACATAAAAAAGGCAATAAACACTTATGCTATACCCATATTAGCATATTCTTTTGGCGTAATATATTGGCGGTGCAGACACGAGGGGCCGAATGGTCTACTTCTGCACCTATTGTCTATTGTCCGAAACTGATCTGGAAAATTTACAAAGAAAAATAAAAACTGAAATGACAAATTTTGGAAAAGAAGGCATTTAGAGTAACAGTACCAGATGTTAATAATAGACATAAAAATGTATATAACAGATAAAGGGTATGTTTCTAAGGATATGTTTTCTTCAACAAAAACACATGGATTCAGCACTACATGTGAGCCTATGCAATTCTGATAAGAAGTGAAGTGAAGTGAGGTGAGGGCCTCTGTCAGTCAGAGTTGACGATAGATATTATGCCCTAGCTGTCTAGATATGCAGACTTGGGCAGTACAATAGGGAGAGCAAGCTGTGGCCCAAATAGCAAGTCCATACACCTCCATGCATCTGATGAACCCAAGGGAACAACAGGGACCGACACAGTTTGGTACCAGCAGCATTGCAAGAGTTCCCAGTCAGCATTGAACTCAGTGTAGGACTGCCTTAAGGACTCCAGCTTGATTTTTCTCTCAAAGTTTACTCCTGAAACCTTCCCCATGAGGGGGTATAGCCAAAAGGCAGCAGAGGTTTGAGATCAGAGTTTTCCTTCTCCTAGATAAGCTGGCTGATGAGTTCCTACTGACCAAAGTGACAAGCTTTAAGGTGTCAGTAACCCATCTTTGCCCCCTCTCCTGGCAGTAGAAATGATTCAGTCGAGCTTACTAGCTAAGCCATAGATGAAGGCCAGGAGCTAGAGTTGGTTGTCAGAGGCTATTTGAAGTGCACACCATTGGGAGCATTTAATGGGTAGTGGGAGCTTGTTCCCATTACCACCCACGGCTATAACAACCTTAACTTAAATGAAAGTGCAACTCAGAAAATGAAGAAATTATCACTATAGGAGAAAAAGTTAACCAGTGGAAGATCATGGCCCTCCTTGGACAACATCCTCATAATCTGTGCTGACTAAATGTTGGCAAAAAAGTGTCAAACCCCTGGCTCAGTGTTAGAGATCGCTTCCCAGAAACAGAGTGGTTCCTTATGGCAAGAGAGGACCAAGTGGTTAACAGGAAAATATAAAAAAATACATAATAAAAGACCAACAAATTCAAGATGCTAAATGCCAAGAGAAACCAAAAGCAATTCAACACGTTAAAGGATCCCACAGTGGTTTAACTCAATCTGATTACTTACAATCAAGTAACAAATCAAGTGACAAATATCATTCACCAAAATCTTTCTTTAAAATACAAACTTATAAAAGACATCATAGCTTACTATAAATACAATCCTGATACAGTTTTAGAGTCAGAATCCAGCAAATTATATTATGACTTATTCATTATTACAGATAGGAAAATCCAGAATAACCATCTGGATGTAATATTACAAGAAAGAACAGCTTACTTAATAGATATACGCATTCTAAACATATGTAGCATATAGAAATTAATAAGCAAAAACCATCAGAATCATTACATATATGTTGAATTAAAAGAGGAAATTGAAAGACTATGGAACATGAACAGGATATACATTGTCTCAGTAGTAATAACTACAAAGGTATCATCCCAAAGTTGCTATGCAATAGCATTAAACAATTAGGCCCTCACAGCAATATTTATGTAAATCTCCAGAAAGCCATAATACTAACCTCCACTAAAATATTTCAAAAGTTCCAGGCAATTGAGAAGTGAGTGTGCTTGGCTATGCCCGTACCTCAAGTTTTACCAACTTGAGCTGAGAAAATATAAATAAACACTAAAATTGAGAACATGAGATGGAAAGTCCTTGACAGTGAGTCCATAGTTTGTGGTAACAGTTCAGTGATGAGGCAAGTGAAGTTGAATGAAGTTATCCCCTTTGGTTCAAGAGATTAATGGTTGAAAAATAATAACAGTTCCTAAACCTGGTGGTGTAAGTTCTGAGTCTCTTGATGGCAGTAACAAGAAGAGAGCATGGTGGGGTTCCTTGATTTTGGATGCTACTTTCCTGTGTCAACACTCCGTGTAGATGTGCTCAATGGTGGGGAGGGCTTTACTAGAGATGGACTGGTCCACAACCACTACTTTTTGTAGGATCTTCCATTCAAGAGCATTGGTGTTTCCATACCAGGCTGTGATGCAACCAGCCAATGTATTCTCCACCACACATCTATAGAAGTTTGTCAAAAGGCCCAGTTCTAGGCTATACAACTCTATGACTATGATTCTAAGAAAGGCAGCAACATTCAAATTAATTTTGTTGAAGCTGACACTGAAACAAATAATGTCTACAATGACAATGAGGTTGTTCTTTACTGACCAAAGATTTGATGAAGCAACTTACATGGGCAATATACTGTACTTTTGCTTAACTAAGAATTGCCTCCATTAAATCAATCTGTAAATTTAATTTTCTAAAATCACTTGATCAAACAAAAGATGCCTGCCATGACCATATTTTATCATTTGTGGAAATGCTGTACATCTTTAATGAAACATATACTGTAGTCTTTTATGAATTGCTGTACATATAATCCTGTATCTTAATCTTGCTGAATGACATTGAATGCAATCCTTGAATCTAAGTCTATTTATCGCTGTTGTTCCTTTTCACTTTGCTTACTTAGTTCCAGTCTGTGATCTGTGCATCACTAAAATAATAATACAGGAAAGTTTGATTGTTCATAATGCAGTTGCAAATAAAATTATCATGGAGGCACTGTGGGATTCAGGAGAGCAATTTTGTACAATGCCATGTCTAAAATGAGATCTTTGAGACCCTCTAATTTCATATATTAATAAATCATTCAGGTAACCCAACTTTATTGCAGAAGCAAAAACTGCTATAAAATTATATTAAACTATAACAGTTCTACAGTAGATGATGCCATCATGCTAATGACAATTCTAATTTATTCTCTATTTGATTATTAACTTTTATTTCTTATCACCTTCCCATAACTCTTGCAGGATTCATTTGTATTGCTTTGGGAAACAGAAGGAAAAAAGGAATAATGGGTAAATCTATTGAGAAATAATTAGACAAATAAAGGCTTTTGGGCAACTTCCAGAAATTTTTAAAATTACGAAAGGTACATTTCTTTAAATAAAAAATAACCTTTCCTTAAATCACCAAAGGATCAAATTAGCTATCCTGTTAAGAAACATGAATCTCAGAATCCCTATTTGTTTTATTCTTTCCTGCAACTATACTTTGTGTTAAGGAAGCTCTCTGCATCCTTCTGCTTTGCTCTCTGACCAAAGGCAATAATTTAATTCTTTCTGCTTTCACATGATTGACATTTTGAAGTTTCTTCCTTTCCTTCCTCAAATTAAGCTCACAATTAACCTTCTCCAGAATCCTTTCTGTTTTCAGCTGGAATCACTTCAGACCATCAGTGTCACAGCTTTATGGTCAGCTTCAGGAATACCTCTTCCTTGTTACAAGATGTTTAATAACCAATTCCTCCAGTTATTTTTCCAAGGTTAGGTAGGTGGGGGTGGGGTGGGGAAGAGAGAGGAAAGAGGCAGAGGGAGAGAGGGAGGGGGAGACAGGGTGAGAGGGAGAGGGAAGGAGTCATAAAATTATACCACAGACTATTTATTTCCTTCTTTATTCTTCTTTCACTTTCACTATTCTTCAAAGAATTAAATACTTAAACATAGAATGAGGAATTATGTAGTTCTGAAGATGTGATGTATTTTACAAGATAAAGATACAGTACCTATAAATAGTATTCACCCATCTTGGAAGTATTCATGTTTTATTGTTTTACAACATTGAATCACAATGGATTTAATTTGGCTTTTTGACAATGATTAACAGAAAATAAACTATTTTGTGTCAAAGTGAAAACAAATTGGTCTACAGTTATTACAATTATTAAACACAAAATTATTGATTGCATAATTACTCACTCCCTTCAAGTCAATATTTAGTAGATGCATCTTTGGCAGCAGTTACAGACTTGGGTCTGTGTGGATAGGTCTCTATCAGCTTTGCATATCCGGACACTGCAATTTTCCCCTATTCTTCTTTACAAAACTGCTCAATCTCTGTGAGATTGCATGGGGATCATGAGTAAACAGTCCTTCAAATCCAGCCACAATTGGATTGAGATCTGGACTCTGACTTGGCCTCTCCAGGGCATTAACTTTGGTGTTTCGAAGCCATTCCTGTGTAGCTTTGGCTTTATGCTGGGGTCATTACCTTGCTAGAAAACAAATCTTCTCCCAAGTTGCAGTTCTCTTGCAGACTGTGTCAGGTTTTCCTCCAGGATTTTCCTGTAGTTTGCTACATTCATTTTAACCCCTACCTTCACAAGCCTTCCAGGGCCTGCCACAGTGAAGCAAACCCACAGCACGGTGCAATCACCACCATGCTTCATGATAGGGATGGTGTGCTTTTGATGATGTGCTGTGTTTGGCTTACATCAAACATAACGTTTAGTCTGATGGCCATAAAGCTCAATTTTGGTTTTATCAGACCATAGAACCTTCTTCCAGCTGACTTCAGAGTCTCCCACGTGCCTTCTGGCAAACTCTAGCTGAGATTTCATGTGATTTTTTTCAACAGTGGCTTTCTCTTTGCCACTGTCCCATAAAACTGGGACTGGTGAAGCACCCGTGCAGCAGTTGTTGTATGTGCAGTCTCTCCCATCTCAATCACTGAAGCTTGCAGCTTCTCCAGAGTTGTCATAGGTCCATTGGTGGTCTCCCTCACTAGTCCACTTCTTGCATGGTCTATCAGCTTTAGGCATATTTACAACTGTGTAATATTCATTCCATTTCTGAATGATTGACTGAACTGTATTCTAAGGGATATTCAGTGATTTGGAAATTTTCTTGTATCCATCTTCTGACTTGTGGTTTTCAATAACATTTTTGCAGAGTTGCTTTGAGAGTTTTTTGTCTTCATTGTGTAGTTTTGTGAGGATATTGACTCGCCAGTAGTTGTACCTTCCAGATAAGACCATAAGACCATAAGATATAGGAGCAGAATTAGGCCATTTGGCCCATCGAATCTGCTGTACCATTCAATCATGGTTGATCCTTTTTTTTCTTCTTCTCAACCCCATTTCCCGGCCTTCCTCCTGTAACTTCTGATGCCATGTCAAATCAAGAACCTATCAGACTCTGCCTTAAATACACTCAATGATCTGGCCTCCAAAGCTGCATTAAGCAACAAATTCCACATATTCACTATTGTGCTGGCTAAAGAAATTTTTCTACATCTCTGTTTTGAATGGATCTATCCTGAGACTTTGCCCTTTTGTCCTAGACTCTCCCACCATAGGAAACATCCTTTCCACAGCTACTCTGTCTGGGCCTTTCAACATTCGAAGTTTCATTGAGATTCCCCCCGTCCTTCTAAGTTCCAGCGAGTACAGACTCAGAGCCATCAAACATTCCTCATATAATAACCCTTTAATTCCTGGAATCATCATTGTGAACCTCCTCTGGACCCTGTACAATGCCAGCATATTTATTCTAAAAATGAGGAGCCCAAAACTGTTCACAATACTCAAGGTGAGGCCTCACCAGTGCCTTTTCAAGTTTCAGCATCACATCCTTGCTCTTGTATTCTAGACCTCTTGAAATGAATGCAAACATTGCATTTGCCTTCCTCACTTCTAACTCAACCTGCAAGTTAACCTTTAGGGTGTTCTGCACAAGGACATCCAAGTCCCTTTGCATCTCAGATTTTTAGATTTTCTCCCCGTTTAGAAAATAATCTGCATATTTATTTCTACTACCAAAGTACATGACCATGAATTTCCCAACCTTATATTTCACTTGCTACTATCTTGCCCATTTTCCTAAACTGTCTAAGTCTTTCTGCATCCTGCCTGTTTCCTCAACACTATGTGCCCCGCCACCAATCTTTGTATATCTGCAAACTTGGCATCAAAGACATCTATTCCATCATCCAAATCATTTATATGCAGCATAAAAAGAAGTGGTCCCAACACCGACCCCTGTGGAACACCACTAGTCACTGGCAGCCAATCAGACAAGAATCCTTTAATTCCCACTCACTGTTCCTTCCAATCAGCCAATGCTCTATCCATCTTAGTAACTTTCCGGTGATACCATGGGCTCTTCACTTGGTAAGCAGCCTTATGGTGTAGCACCTTGTCAAAGGCCTTCTGAATGTCCAAATGTACAGCATCCCCTTTATCTATCCTACTTGTAATCTCCTCAAAAAGTTCCAACAGGTTCACCAGACAGGATTTTCCCTTAAGGAAACCATACTGATTTTGTCCTATCTTGCCCTGTGTCACCAAGTATTCTATCACCTCAACCTTAACAATTGACTCTAACATTGTCCCAACCGCTGAGGTCAGTTGAACTGGTCTATAATTTCTTTTCCGCTGCCTTTGTCTTTTCATAAAGAGTGGAGTGACATTTACAATTTTCCAGTCCTCTGGCACCATGCCAGAGTCCAATGCTTTTCGAAAGATCATTGGTAATGTTGCCATAATCTTTAATGCTAACTCTTTCAGAACCCTAGGGTGCAGTTCATCTTGTCCAGGTGATTTATGTACCCTCAGGTCCTTTTCAGCTTTTTGAGCACCTTCTCCCTTGTAATAGTAACTGTACTCACTTCCCTTCCTTCACACACTACAACATCTGGCACATTGCTAGTGTCTTCCACAGTGAAGACTGATGCAAAATACTCATTTACTTCGTCTGCCATCTCTTTGTCCCTGTTATTGTTTCTGCAGCCTCATTTCCTAGCATTCCTATATCTACTCTCATCTCTATTTTATGCATACTTGATAAAACTTTTACTATCTATTTTGATATTATTTGCGAGCTTGCTTTCATATTTCATCTTTTCCCTTCTAATGATTCTTTTAGTTGCTCTCTGGAGGTTTTTAAAAACTTCCTAATCCTCTATCTTCCCACTAATTTTAGCTTTGTTGTATAGCCTGCCTTTTGCTTTTACATTAGCTTTGACTTCCCTTGTCAGTCACAGTTGTACTATTTTACCATTTGAGTATTTCTTCATTTTTGGAATACTCATGTCCTGCACCTTCCTCATTTTTCCAGGAAAAGCATGTCATTGCTGCCCTGCTGACATCCCTGCCAGCAGCTCCTTCTGATTTACTTTAGGTAACTCCTCTCTCATACCACTGTAATTTCCTTTTTACTCCACTGAAATACTGCTACATTAGACTTTACTTTCTCCCTATCAAATTTCAAGTTGAACTTAAGCAAATTGTGATCACTGGTTCCGAATGGTTCGTTTACCTTCACCTCCTGTTCTTTACATAACGCCCAATCCAGTATAGCTGATCCACTAATGACAAACTGTTCTAAAAAGCTATCTCTTAAGCATTCAACAAACTCACTCTCTTGAGATCCATTACCAACCTGATTTTCCTAATCAACCTGCATGTTAAAATCTCCCATGACTATCATAACATTGTCCTTTTGACTCACCTTTTCTATTTCCTGTTGTAATCTGTGGTCCACCTCCCAGCCACTGTTGAGAGGCCTGTATATAACTGCCATCAGGGTCCTTTTACCCTTGCAGTTTCTTAACTCAACCCACAAAGGTTCAACATTTTCCAATCCTATGTCGCATCTTTCTACTGATTTGATGCCATTCTTTACCGGTAGAGGCACGCCACCCCCCGACTACCCTCCTATCCCTCCAATACAATGTGTAACCTTGGATATTCATCTTCCAACTGCAACCATCCTTCAGCTGTGATTCAGTGGTGGCCACAACATTATACCTGACTATCTGTAATAGTGCAACAAGATCATCCACCTTATTTCTTATACTCCGCGCATTTAGATACAACACCTTGAGTACCGTATTTGCTACCTTTTTGATTTTGCAACTCTGATGTTGGCCTCACCCTGGTGGCTGTGGCTGTGTCCCATTGCCTGCCTGCCCTTCCTGATAGTCTGACTGCACACTATCTTTACTTTTTTACCATCTGTCCTATCCTGAGTCCCTTCACTCAGGTTCCCACCCCACTGCCAATTAGTTTAAACCTTCCCCAGCAGCTTTGCCCATGAGAATATTGGTCCCTCTCAGGTTCAGGTGCAACCCATCACTTTTGAACAGGTCATAACTTCCCCAGAAGAGATCCTAATGATCCAAGAACCTGAAGCCCTGACCTCTGCACCAGCTTCTCAGCCACGCATTTATCTGCCAAATCTTATTTCTAATTCTTGCAAGTTTGATTTGCATTTAAGTTATAAGACCATAAACTTGGGAGCAGCATCTGGCCATTCAGCCCATTAGTCTGCTTTTTCACTCAATAATGACTGATTATATAGTCATACAATAGTTAGCACAACATTTTACAACACCAACAACCAGGGTTCGTTTCTCATGACTGTCTGTAAGGAGTTTGTATGTTCTCCCCGTGACCACATGGTTTTCCTCTGAGTGCTCCGGTTTCCTTCCACATTCCAAAGATGTATGGGTTAGTAAGTTGTGGACATGTTCTGTTGGAGCCAGAAATGGTGTCACCAGCAGCCCATCCTTGGACAAGGTTGGTCATTGACACAAGTGAGTTATCTTATTGCAAGTTTCGATGTTTCTATGTACGTGTGAAAAATAAACCCAATCTTTTTTTTTCTTACTTATTTTGTCTCTCAACCCCATTGTTCTGCCTTCTCCTTATAATCTTTAACACTTTTACTATTCAAGAACCTATCAACCTCCTTTTCAAATATTCCCAATGACTCGGCCTCCCCAGCCATCTGTGCAATGAATTCCACAGATTTATCACCTTCTGGCTAAAGAAATTCTTCCTCATCTATTTTCTAATGGAATGTTCTTCTAGTGTGATCCTGTATCTTCTGATTCAAGACTCTCCCACTATTGGAAACATCTTCTTCCTATCCATTCTAACCAGACCTTTCAATGTACCAATACATCCGATTTTAGCTTCTCCCTCTCAAACTGAAGGGTGAATTCTATCATATCATGATTACTGCCTCCTAAAGATTCTAAAGGTATTTATTTATTAATTGAGATAGAGTGCAGAACAGCCCCTTCCAGCTATTTGAGCAATACCACCCAGCAGTCCCCCAGTTTAACCTTAGCCTAATCACAGGATAATTTTTACTACAACCAATTAACGAAATAACTGTTGTGGCTTTGGAATGTGGGAGAAAACTGGAGCACCGGAGAAAATGCACACATTCCATGGGGAGGATGTACAGATTCCTTACAGATAACACAGGAACTGAACTCCAAACTTCAAACCCCCAAGCTGTAATAGAGTTGCACTAGCCACTACACTACCATGGTGATTCCCCCCCCCCCCCAATCCCGTATTCATCACCCTCCGTGTTGCTTGAAGTTAAGCTCTTTTCCCTTTCTAAATTTGTTTGTCTTATTCTTTATTCTGGAGTCTTCAGTAACCTCTCTTGCACTCCCTTTCACTACACATAATCCATACTTTTTCCAAGCTATTGAAACCACTCCTATACAATTTATTTAACGTGCTATCCACTGACCTAGTTAGATGATTTACCAGCACACTGGTTCTGGCATGGTTCAGGTGGAGCTATCCCATCGGAACATCTCCCACCTTTTCCAGTACTGATGTTATTGTCCCTCAAATTCAAACCCACTTCTCCCATATCAATCTCTGAGCCTCATATTTAACTCTTTCATCTTGCTAACCATGTGCAGATTTGCACTAGGCTCAGTAACCATCCAGATTTTCTCAACTTTTTGGTTTGCATTTCAATTTAGTCCTAGTTGCTCAAATTCTCTCAGCAGAACCTCGTTTCTTGTTTTTTCCTACATCATTGGTACCCACATGGACCACAATCTTTCTCTTCCCACTCCAAGTTCGTTTGCAGGTCAGAAGAGATGTCCTGAATCTGGACACCAGGCAGGCAACCCAGCCTTTGGGACTCATAATGCTTGCAACCAAGAATTGTGTCTATTCCTCCGACTGTACTATCTCCAATTACAGCTGCATTTCCTTTCTCTCTCCACCTCTTGAATTGCTCCCTGAACCACAGTGCAATGGTTCAGTTGGTCATCCATTCCACACCCCCCGCTCTCGTCCTCACATGGAACAACAATATCAGACCTGTTGCACAAAGTCAAGGGCTGAGACTCCTCCAGCACTGCCCCTTGGAATCCCCTTCCTGCCTGACGGGCAGCCCCAGGCCAGGTCATTCCACAATCCATACGATACTACTGGTGTAATAAATATGACTGTATATTAAAGAACTGGATGTGCGAAATAACCTAAGTCTGATTCGTTCTTGTACCAGACAGTCATTGTGAGTTACTGTCCACAGTAAAGGATATTCTGCTAATAACTCTACCTCTGTTTATTTTATTCTTTGCAGAGTGCAACATTAAACAACAAACAGGAACAGCATTCATGACTGCTGTTGATCAGCACAAGGACATTATTTATTGATTTCAAAACTGACAAGTAAAAATCCAAGGACTCTTACTTTAAGTAGAATTGGAGCCATGAAAGATTCCCCAGAAAATTCTCTGCGATGAATGAGAAAACTAGGAAAGCCTAAGAGGCAGAAACAGAGGCCAATAAATTGTTCTTTGTACCTCAGCAATTCAGCTGTAGAATTAATTTCACTCAGTGCTTATTTCTTTAAAAATGTGCAACAAAAGGTAGTTATACCAGAGGATATGAAAGTAAGATAGTACTTCTGACCATTATCTGTGTTTCATAGGAGCCTTAGAGTCCAAGAGTCATAGAATGCTACAGTCTATGCTGAACTATTTATCTGCCTAGTCCTATCAACCTGCACCCAGTCTATAGCCCTCCATATCTTCCCATCCATGTACCTGTGCAAATTCTTCTTTAATGTTTGAATTCAAACCCACATCCACTATTTCTACTGACAGCTCATTCTACACTCTCACCACCCTCTGAGTGAAGAAGTTCCCCCTCAAACCCCCCTTAAACATTTCACCTTTCAACCTTAGCCTCTACTTGTAGTATCTCCCAACCTTAGAGGAAAAAAACTGCTTGCATTTACCCTTTCTATACTCATGATTGTTTTGCCTAACTCCATCAAAATTTCTTTTATCTCTTCTACGCTGTATACAATAAAGTCCTAACCTATTCAACTTTTCCATGATAATCGGATTTTCCAATCCTGGCAACATCCTTGTAAATTTTCTCTGCACTCTATCTATCTTATTGATATATGTCCTATAGGTAGGTGACCAAAACTGCACATAATACTCTAAATTAGGCCTCACCAATGTCGTATATGTAACATGAACTTCTGTATTCATTACTTTGATTTATGAAGGCCAATGTGATGAAAGCTCTCCTTCTGACTCTACCTATCTACTTCAAAGAATTGTGGATCTATAAGTTCAGATCCCTCTGTTCTACTGCACTCCTCAGTGCCCTACTGTTAACCATATAAGTCCAACCATGGTTTGTCCACCCAAATGTCATACCTCATACTTGTCTGTATTATTTCAGCCCATTATTCCAGCTGGTGCAGTTCCCTCTGCAAGCTTTGAGAGAATTCCTCTGTGTTTACTATGCTCCCAATTGTGATGTCATCCACAAATTTGCTGATTCAGTTTACTACATTATCATACAGAACAATGATATAGATGACAAACTGCAACAGACCCAGCCCAGACCATGGAGCACATCACTAGTCACAGATCTCCAGTCAATGAGACAACCATCTAGACCCTCTCTGGTTCTCCCGCAAAGACAAAGTCTGATCTAATGTACTACCTTATCTTGAATGCCAAGTACTGTACCTGCTTGACCAACTTCCCATGCCGGACTTTGTCAAAGGTGCCACAAAAGTCCATGTAGGCACCATCCATTGCATTACCTTCATTAGCTTTCCTGGTAACATCCTTGAAAACTTCTGTAAGACTGGTTAGACATGACCTACCAAGGCACAAAGCCATGGTGACTATCCCTTATTAGTCCCTGTCTATCCAAATACTTATATATCTGGTCCCTTATTGAATACCTTCCAATAACTTAATCAATATTCATATCAGGCTCACCAGCCTATAATTTCATTGCTTATTCTTAGAACCTTTCTTTAACAATAGACCAAAATAGACAATAGACCATGCTACAAATGTCCAGCACTCACCCATGGCTTAGGATGTTTTAAATATCTCTGCTAGGCCCCTATAATTTCTGTACTAGCATCCCACAACGTCCAAGGGAACACCATGTCAGAACTTAATTGTTTTCAAGACAGCAAACACTTCCCCCTCTTTAATCTGTGTACAGTCCATGTCCGTATTGCTGCTTTGATTCACTTCTATAGACTCTGTGTCCAACTTCCAAGTAAATATAGATGCCAAAAGGAGCCATTTAATATCACCCCCATCTCTTTTGGCTCCATGAATAGATGAGAACTTTTATCTTCCAGAGGACCAATTTTGTTCCTTACTATCCTTTTGCTCATAACATATCCGTAGAAGCCATTGGGATTCTCCTTCACCTTGTCTGCTAGAGCAACCTCATGCCTTCTTTTAGCCCTTCTGATTTCCTTCTTAAGTGTCTCTTGCATTTCTTATACTGCTCAAGTACCTCATTTGCTCCTTCTTGTTTATTCCTTCTAAGCAATTCTTTCTTTTTCTTAACCAGGGCCTCAATGTCTCTCAAAAACCAAGGTTACCTAAATATGTTATCCTCAGCTTTTATTCTGACAGGACCATATAAACTTTCACTTTAGAAAGTTTCCTACTTACCAAGTAAACATTTGCAAGAAAACAACCCGTCCCAGTCCACACTTACCAGATCCATTCTGATACCATCAAGTTTGGCCTTTCTCCAATTTAGAATCTCAACCTCAGGACCAGACTATCTATATTCATAATTATCTTGAAACTAATGGCATTATGATCACTAGATGCAAAGTGTTCCTTACATGAACTTCTGTCACCTGTATGTCTCATTCCCTAATAGGAGATCTAGTGTCACAACCCTTTAGTTGTGCTTTCTCTGCACTGATTAAGGAAACTTTCCTGAACATATTTGACAAACTCTTTTCCATCCAGCCCTTTTACAATATGGGAAACTCAGTTAATAACACCTACAATTACAACCTTATCTTTCTTGTAACAGACTTCAATTTCTCTACAAATTTGTTCCTCTAAATCCTGCAGACTGTTGGGTGGTCTATAATATAATCCCATTAATGTGGTCATCTCTTCCTTATTCCTCAGTTCCACCAATATAGCCTCAGTAAATGACCTCTCCAGTCTGCCCTATTTGAGCACTGTCGTGATATTTTCTTTGACTAGCAAAGCTATCCCTCCCCCTTTAATCCCTCCCATTCTATCACATCAAAAACAAAGGAACCCTGGAGCGTTGAGCTGCCAGTCCTGCCCCTCCTACAACCAAGACTCACTAATGGCTACATTGTCATAATTCCATGCTCTGATCATTGACCTAAGCTCATCTGCCTTTCCCACAATACTCCTCTGCATTGAAAAATACACAACTCAGAACACTGGTCCCACCATACTCGACCTTTCAATTCTTGACATAGAATGTAGTCTTAACAACATATTTCTCCACAACCATTCCATTATCTGCTCTGGCATTTCAGTTCCCATCCCCCTGAAGCTCAAATTTAACCACCCCCCAACACCATACAACACTAGCAAACCTTCCCACAGGGGCACTAGTCCCCCTCTAGTTCAGGTGAAAACCATCCCTTCTGTACAGGTCCTACCTTCTCTGAAAGAAAGCTTAATCATCTAAAAATATGAAGCCCTCTTTCGTCCCTTTACATCATCTCATTAGTCAGGTGTTAAGCTGTGCGATCTTCCTTTTTAAGGCTTCACTAGCTTATGGTATGGGTAACAATCCTGAAATCACAACCCTGGAGGACTGTATCCTTTAATTTAAGCACCCAACTCCCTGACCTCATCCCCCATGTCATTGGTACTCTTGCTGCTCACCCTCCCAATTAAGGATGCTGTGGATCCGATCTGAGATGTCCCTGACCCTGGAACCTGGGAGGCAACATACCATCTGGGAATCTTATCCTCATTCAACAAATCTTCTGTCTGCTGCCCTAACCATTAAATCTCCTATCACTACAGCTTGCCTCTTCTTCTCACTTCCCTTCTGATTAATGAGCCAGAGACGTGACAGCTGTGGCTTTCCTCTGTGAAGTCATTTCGCAATCTCCCCCCCAACCCAACGGTATCCAAAATGGTATACCTGTTGTTAAGGGGAATGGCACAGTGGTACTCTGCAGTGGCTGCCTATCCCTTTTCCCTCTCCTGATCGTCACCTAGTTCAGTTCCCTGTGTCCTATACCTTGGGTGTAACTATCTCCCTGTACAGTATGATTTGTTGATTAACCCCTTATCCTCCCGAATGATCCAGTTACAGCTTTAATTCCTTAACATGGTCGGAAAGAAGCTGCAGTTAGATACCACATGAGGTTCATTCCACTATCCTGCTTGGTAGTCCCACTGCTCTAATTGTGCCATGAGAAAGAAATGAAGAAAAATTAACCAGAGAAAACCTACTTACAGTCTTCACTTCCTTCACTGAAGCCTCTATGAGCCAAAACTTGAACTCCCCTCTCCAACTCTAGCTCACTCCCACAATGGCCAATCTGCTTAAACCTAATTTATTTTTACTAGCCCTTGCCAAGTGCTTAATTTTGCATAATCTGATATCTTCATAGGAAATGAGGCACATCAAATGACCCGAATCCCCCCACTTGCTTTTTATGAACAGTCTATCCTGCTACACCACCCAACATCTCCTCTGGAACTATTGGGCAAGAAAACTTTTCAACAAACTTTCATTCTGTACCATAAACAAGGGTCCATGACAAATAGCACAATCAGAGTGATGGTTTTTACTAAGACAGACTTACTAACACAGCTCAGAACTCAGAGTCAAGCCTTTGAAAAGTAGCACATAAGAAACAGATCCCCTGTCCCATTTGTGATACCACCAGGCTGAAGGATAGTTTCTGTCTCGCTGTTATAAGACTATTGCATTGACTTTTTGCATATTAAGCTGGATTTTTGACTTTGAAAGCATGATTTTCACCTCATTGTCTCCCTGCACTGCACTTTTCTATAGCATTATATTTTTCATTCACTCAGTGTTTTCCCTTGCACTGATGTGATGAAATAATCTATATGATGGCATGCTAAACAAAGTTTTTCACTATATCTTAGCACAGGTGACAGTACTAAAACAATTTACCAACTTAGTTACATCAGGTACCACAAAAGTGCAATGGAAACATGTCATCCTTGTTTCCAAGGTACTATCTGAGAAGAAGAAAACAAAGAATATTCAGGGCTCAAGGCATTAACCTAAACACCAAAACTATTGTAATAAAAAATGATGTACAATATGCTTTCTTTAATGCCTACTGAGCTTGCAAATTAACTTTCAGTGATATGTCTCTAAACACCTTTCAATCTCTCACCACTTAAGCAAAAATTCACCTTTCAGCTTTATCCAGTGCATGGCTTAATTTTCAAATGACAGTTTTCAACCAACTCATCTGTGGAGACCAAACCAAACAAACACCAAAGCCACAGCCTCAGAATTGAGGGGCAGCCCTTTAGAATAGAGGTAAGGAGGATTTTTGTTTTTAGCCAGAGAGTAGTGAGTCTGTGTGAGCTCTGCCACTGACAGCTGTAGAGGCCAAGACCGTGGACTTAAAGTGAAAATTTCCCGATTAGTCAGCGCATCAAAAGTTATGGTGAGAAGGCAGGTGTATGGGGTTCAATGGGATCCGGGTTCAGCCATGATGGAATGGCGGAACAGACTCGATGGGCTGAATGGCCAAATTCTGCTCCAATGTCTTATGGTCTATGGTCTAAACTATTGTTGCTGTTGAAGGCCCTGAAGATTTGTTATACTGGCATGACATCTCCTCACTACTATAATGATTGCTCCAGAAGTCAAGGATATGTATTCGATCCTTTATTAGCAATTAGCAAGCATCCAACCCTGAGGCAATGAAACTGAAGCATACCCAAGTGTAAGCTAAGCATAGCTGAGCGGTCAGCAAAAAATATAACATCTACCGGTCCCCAGCTACAAACTGCAAGGAACAAAGCATGAAGACGTAACTTATTCCCTTCACATTTTTTATGCCACCCCCCCCCACCCCACAAGTTACCATAATAAACGTGCAACTCAGAATACAATACAGATAGAAACCAGATGCATGTCTTTTCTCATATACCTAAGCTGTCCATATCCTCCCCAGTGCACACTGATGGACAGAAAGCTAGAATAGCAAGAATATGGAATTTGGATAAACACAATTTAGGAACAGAAATTGGGTATTTGATCTCTCAAACTTGTTCTACCACTTGATAAGATTGTGGCCTATCTGACCATGATCTCATCTGTGCAGTCCTAAATCTCTAAATTAACCTTACACCCCTTTCTTATTAGAAATTGCTACTTTTACCTAAGTATATTCAAATACTCTGTTTCTGTTATACTTTGAGGAAAAGAGCTCCACAACCTCTTAACTTGCTCAGAGAATACCACTTTGTTTCATCTGTGTTGTAAATGGGTTATCTTTTCTCTATCGGTGATCTTGGGTTCTACATTCTCACAGTAAAGAAAACATTTTCAGCACATTCACCCTATCAGGATTCCTCAGGATCTCATTTTAAAATCAAGTCCTTTCTCCAGTGAATACAAATCTATCTTATGCAACCTTTCTTCTTAAGGAAGTTAGCTAAATTCGGTCTTGCAAATCTTTTCAGGATGCCTCCCAATGCCGTCAGAGTTTGTCATTGAAATGTCAGTTAAATCAATAACTCTACCTAGCTGGAAGCCCAAGAAGAGTTTGTTCGTCATATACACCGGGAAAACACTGAATACTTTTTCAACAGCATAATACTGTACGCAGGACTTTAGATGTGGCCTTGCTAACTCCCTATATTAAAGAAGTGTGGTGACCCATTTCCTGGCACATCCAAACCGGCTCACAATTAGCCAGCGTTCCGGCTAAGGGAGATAGCCTACGGCGGTTTGCGAGCACAGAGCTTTGGAGCCTCTGCGCCACGGGGGAGCAGGTTGAGGGAGGCTTAAAAGCAAGGCTGGTTATATCGAATAAAGTTTTTCTTCGACTGCAGTTACCGACTCCATGTCGTAATTTTAGCGCTGTGTGTATCACACTGCTACAGAAGCATATTATCCTTTAGTGAATCATGCAGGGGACAACCAGAGAATCTCAGAGCTTTACAAGCCTTTAACATTAAGATAATTTCCTTCTTTTTGAAAGTTTTCCTGCAAAATTCACATTTCCCAGATTATATTTCAATAAGCCAGATTTTTGCCTACTGTATAATTTATAATTCCTTGATAATAAATATATTTGCTGACTTGAGTTGTAAGTTATCCCCATGACCGTGTGGGTTTCTTGCCAGTGCTCTAGTTTCCTGGCATAATCCCAAGACATACCAGTTGGTAGGTTGGTCATTGTAAATTGTCCCATATTTAGTGTAGGATTAAACTGGGAAATTGTTGGGTGACATGGAGTGAACGGCCAGAAGGAATTTTTCCACACTCAATAAATAAATCCCTTTGGAACCTCATTATATTGTCTTTATAACTTTTTCTCCTACCCATCTTCATGACATCAGCAAATTTTAGCAACCATACTTTACGCACCATTTTCCAAATCAATAAATAACTTGTAAAAAGTTAAAGCATCAGTGCTGATCCCTGAGGTACTGATTACATTTTGTCATCCAGAAAAGACCTATTTATGCTTACTCTGCTTCCTGTTAGCCAGCTAATATTCATCTGCCAATATGTTACCTCGTATACTATGAGCTTTTATTTTCTGCAATGCTTTTTGATGCAGCATCCTATTGAATGCCCTCTGAAATCATAACTACTACTGCATTCTCCAATTTCCCTTTAGTCATGTCACATATTACTTCTTCAAAGATTTCCAAAAACCTGATCTAGCATCATTTCCATTTCACAAAACCATATTGACTTTACATGATTGATTACCCCGAATATTTTTCCGTGCCTAGCCGTAATATCTTACATCACAGCTTTTAACCGTTCCCTTATGACAAATGTTATGCAACAACTCTGTATTTTCCTGTTGACCAGCTCCCATTATTTTTGAACAAATGGTTTATGTTTGCTATTTTCTGAACTAAGGGAATTATCTGTGAATTTACTGAAATTTGGAAAATTAAAACTACAGTATCAGCTAACTCACTAAGATGCATTCTATATGTACTCAGAGAGTCATCAACCTACACTTCCCTTGTTCTTATAACTTTCCAAAGATTCTTCCATCTTCCAAATATTTGATTTCCAGTTATTCCTGGACTGTTATTTATATCCTTTGTGGTGAAAACTTGTGGAAAGAACTGTGTTGCAAGACACTTCCTTTCAGTCCACAAGGAAAACCCTAAACTATTAGTCTATTGACATTCTCCATCTCCACCCATTCTGACTCATTTTCATTTGCTTCCTACATTTCTCCAAAGGAGCCCAGTCTAAGCTTCGGGAACAGCACCTCACCTCTGCCGGGTATATTTCAGCCTTTGGGACTTGATTTTAGATAAACATTTTCAGGTAAACAATCCATTACCCCCTCTCGTCAGAGATGTTGCTGTTCTTTTCTCTGTCAATTTGTTGCTCTTTTTGTTTTGTTTCTCTTATTTTTAAAGCCATTGGTAATTTCACAGTTTGTCACAAACATTCCCTCAGTTCTTAAAATCCTGCCCTTCTCTGAAAATTAAATACGCTTGCTTAAAACATTAAACTGATTAACTCCTTTTGATCTGAATCTTTAACATGATTCTCTTCCTGCTGAAGATGCTTGATATTCTGAGTGATCCTAGGATTTTCTATCTTTGTTGAGAAATATACTAGTTTAAATTTGTCACCTCTTTATTTGCCATTACTAATTCCCAGGCTCACATCCTATAGGACACATGTCCACTTTGTTACGTCTTTTTAAAATATCTTTAAAAACTCTTACTGCCCTATTTTTATATTTGTGACTTACTTCAATTCTTGCTCTAACGTTTCTTTTATTTTTGTGACTCTTTGCTACATTTCATATTCCATCCAGTTTTCTGATTGCTACCTATGTCTGTTTGATGTTCCTCGCCATGATTTGTGGTGCATCGGGTGGCAACCTTGCCAGTTTCTTCAGCATTTTATCTGTCTTTTATGAGGTTGAGTTTTTGTATTATTCTATTATGGAATATTTCTCTCTATTGTTCTAAGGCCAGATTTACGCTACAGAGCCACTCCTTCTTCTTACGAAAGGTTTAGATCCTTGAGAAGATTAAAAAGGTATACAAAGGCAAAGTCATGGTTGCATTTAACCAAAGGATGTGAATTATAAAGTCAAAGCACTGCAAGACTATAGTCAAATATCAACCAATGCAATGCAACAGTTTAAACTTTAGAAGTTTGTGAAGATTTGGCATGTCACCTAAAACTTTGCCAAGTCTATAAATGCACAGTACAGAGTATCCTGACTGTTTGATTATGGCCTGGTATGGAAACAGCAATGGCTATGAATGAAAAATCCTGCGAGAACAGTGAATGCAGCCCTCCCAACCACTGAGCACATCCACATGGAGTGCAAAGCAGCATCCATCATCAAAGACCCCACACGCACCACCATCCAGGCCATGCTCTCTTCTTGCTGTTGCCTTCAGGAAGGAGATATAGTGAGCCTTAGGTCCCACACCACTAGGTTCTGGAGCAGTTAGGCTCCTGAACTGCTGTGGATAACTTCACTCACCTCAAAACTGAACTGATTCCACAACCTATGAACTTTCTTCCAAGGGTCTACTACTCAGGTTCTCAATATTATTTATAACTTATTTATTTATTATTATTATTATTAGTTTTACTTTTCTCAGCTCAAGCTGGTAAAGCCTGTGGTACAGACATAGACAAACACATTTCTTTCTCAATTGCTAGGAACTTTCAGCCAATTCTAGTGGTATTTAGTACTATGGTTTTCCAGAGATTTACATCAATATTGCTGTGTAGGCCTAATTGTTTAATACTATTGTGTAGTGACTTTGGAATGACACCACTTGTAGTTATTATTATTGAGACAATGTATACCCTGTTCATGTTCCATAGTCTTTCGATTCCCTCTTTTAATTCAGCATACATAGAGTGTTTTTCACATATTGCTTTCTGTAAGTTATGAATTTTTGGAATGGTTATAACTATTAAGTAAATTGTTCTTGCTTGTTTATCTTGTAATATTATATCTGGACTGTTATTATGAATTGTTCTATCTGTAATAATGTCAGTCATAATACAGTATAATTTGTGGGACTCTGATGCTAAAACTTGATCAGGTAAGATATGGTGTCTCTTATGAGCTTGTATTTTGGTGAATGATGTTTGCCACTTAATTGTGCCTGTGCAGGCAATCAGATTGAGATAAGCTGTTGCTGTATCCCATAATGTGTTGGATTGTTTTGGGTTTTCCTTGGCTTTTTCTGCATTTATCATCTTGAATTTGTTTGTCATTTATATGTAATTTTGATAATTTTGTTTGTGTAAATCACCTGATCCTGTATTTGCACAAGTAAAACACTCTGTTTTTCATGTGCAAAGTTGGAAGAGGTCTCCAACTCTGAGCCAGGCTTTCAATGGAGTTTAATGCTGAGAAGCGTGAGGTTCTACATTTTGGCAGGAATAATCCAAATAGAACATACAGGGTAAATGGTAGGGCATTGAGGAATGCAGTGGAACAGAGAGATCTAGGAATAACAGTGCATAGTTCCCTGGAGGTGGAGTCTCATGTAGATAGGGTGGTGAAGAAGGCTTTTGGAATGCTGGCCTTTATAAATCAAAGCATTGAGTACAGAATTTGGGATGTAGTGTTAAAATTGTACAAGGCATTGGTAAGGCCAAATTTGGAATATTGTGTACAGTTCTGGTCACTGAATTATAGGAAAGATATCAATAAATTAGAGAGAGTGCAGAGACGATTTACTAGGATGTTACCTGGGTTTCAGCACTTAAGTAACAGAGAAAGGTTGAACAAGTTAGGTCTCTATTCATTGGAGCGTAGAAGGTTGAGGGGGGATTTGATTGAGGTATTTAAAATTTTGAGAGGGATAGATAGAGTTGACGTGAATAGGCTGTTTCCATTGAGAGTAGGGGAGATTCAAACGAGAGGACATGATTTGAGAGTTTGGGGGCAAAAGTTTAAGGGAAACACGAGGGGGTATTTCTTTACTCAGAGAGTGATAGCTGTGTGGAATGAGCTTCCTGTAGAAGTAGTAGAGGCCAGTTCAGTTGTGTCATTTAAGGTAAAATTGGATAGGTATATGGATAGGAAAGGAGTGGAGGGTTATGGGCTGAGTGCGGGTAGGTGGGACTAGGTGAGATTAAGAGTTCGGCATGGACTAGGAGGACCGAGATGGCCTGTTTCCGTGCTGTGATTGTTATATGGTTATATGGTTAAGCAGCTGAATTTTCTCAGTAAATTTTGTTTTATTTCAGTTTTCCAGCAGCTTCATTTTTGTTTTTGGATTTTTCAATTATATCACAATATTGAAGGTGACGAGAGGATAGATTTTGGAGCCATGAGGTTAAGGAAGAGGAATAAAATGTTAGGTTTTGAAGTAAACAGACACAAAGGGTTTGAGGGACAACCTGCGTGTCTGAGTGAATAGTTTGAAGTGCACCTAAATGTCTGGGATGAGGGGGCACAGTCTCAGAATAGAAGGTCATTCCTTTACAACAGAGATGAGGAGGAATTTCTTTAGCCTGAGGGTGGTGAATCCACAGAATTCATTACCACAGATGGCTGTGGATGACAAGTGATTGGGTATATTTAAAGAGAAGGTTAATAGGTTCTTGATTCATATGGGCTTCAAAGGTTATGGGAAGAAGGCATGAGAATGAGGTTGAGGGGGTAATAAAGCAGCCATGATGAATAGCAAAGCAGACTTGATGGGCCAAATGGCCTCATTATTCTCCCATGTTGTATCATCATTTTCTTAATAATGGAATTTGTATCTCATTATCTGAAAACTGCGATTTGTGGACAAGTAAAAAGTAACAAGATCAGACTTGTATGTATGTTCAAGATTATTTGGAGGAAGCAAGGCTGGGACTGAATGTTTTGAGTGGTAGAATGGATGGGTGATATTATCAATAAAGAGGAAAAAGCAATGGAGATTTACAAAGAGCTGTCTCAGCATGGCCAAGGTCAGGGACATTGATAGGATGCAAAAATGGGCTGAGAAGTGGCAGATGGATTTCAATCCAGATAGTATGAGGTGGTTCATTTCGATAGGTCAAATATGATGGCAGAGTATAATATTAATGGTAAGACTCTTGGCAGCATGGAGGATCAGAGAGATCTTGGGGTCCGTGTCCATAGGACACTTAGGCTGCTGCGCAGGTTGACTCTGTAGTTAAGAAGGCATACGGTGCATTGGCCTTCATCAATCGTGGGATTGAGTTTAAGAGCTGACAGGTAATGTTGCAGCTATATAGGACCTTGGTCAGACCCCACTTGGAGTACTGTGCTCAATTCTGGTTGCCTCAGTATAGGAAGGATGTGGAAGCCATAGAAAGGGTACAGAGGTAATTTATAAGGATGTTGCCTGGGTTGGGGAGTGTACCTTATGACAATAGGTTGAATGAACGGCCTTTTCTCCTTGGAGCGACAGAGGATGAGAGGTGACCTGATAGAGGTGTTTAAGATGATGAGAGGCATTGATCGTGTGAATAGTCAGAGGCTTTCTCACAGGGCTGAAATGGCTAGCAGAAGAGGACACAGTTTTAAGGTGCTTGGAAGTAGGTACAGAGGAGATCTCAGGGGTAAGTTTTTTCTCATGCAGAGAGTGGTGAGTGTGTGGAATGGGCTGCCGGCGATGGTGGTGGAGACGAATACAGTAGGGTCTTTTAAGAGACTCCTGGACAGGTACATGGAGCTCAGAAAAATAGAGGGCTATGGGTAACCCTAGGTAATTTCTCAGGTGAGGACATGTATGGCACAGCTTTGTGGGCCAAAGAGCCTATGTTGTGCTGTAGACTTTCTATGTTTCTAATACCTGGCAGTAGAGATGGAAGGAAACAGGGAAAATAACAGTGGCATACAGGATGGGATTGGGGCAGCAAATGTGAGGTGAGCAAATCACTCGAGTAAAGGATTAGGGTGGAGGGTACAGGTTTGGTATTGAGCAAATTGCAATATTCCCTGTCTTCAATTCATAGCTCATAGTAGTATTCTTTCTTTTCCTCACAGCAGAGTGAGCTCTGTATTTTAACAAGCTTAACATCACGGCAACCTGTCACTTTCATTTTAATGGTATGAAAAGCCTCACATTTTCCAATACTCTTTGATACTAAACTACAGATGTATATTTAAGGTAATTTTATGGCCCGTTTTATAAACGAATCTGGGTACAGGTGGATACGCCATCTTGGAGTCTGATACAAATTAGGCTGAGCTGACATGTTGAAAGCACTGTTTTCATCATGCTTCAGAAGGAGAAAAACTTTTGCTGCTATTTAGCACAAGACCTTTGAAGACATTTTGAGTAGTCTAATATTAAATTACCTTCTTCATAATGAGATTAAAAATCACCTACAATTGTATGAGATCTAAAAGTTTGACATAATTCTACACTGTCATCATAGAGAGCATCCTCAGATCAGTCATTGCTATCTGGTTTGGTGTAACATCCTTTCAAAATATATGAAAACTACAGCAAACTGATAGGTTATTGGCTTCAGTCTACCAGCCCTGCAGGACTTGTATGTACCCAGGACAAAGAAGTGGGCAGAGAAAAATCTTTGTAGACACTACCCACCCAGAGAACTGCTTTTTCCAAAATCTCCCTTCTGAAAAGTGCTGTTGGGCTATTAAAAAATAACTTCATGTCAGCCCCCAGTTAGTTAATCTGATCAACCTTTCTAGTTAGAGGGTGGTAGGGGGTCTATCTATTACCTCAGTCACAGCATTGCACTGAAAACACTTTAAACCATTTTTATAATGCTGTCTATAGTCTGTTTACATGGTGGTATTTATGCTCATTTTATTCCACATCAGTACATTAACCACCAGCTTTACTTTTATATAATTCTTTATAATCATTGAGTATTTTTTTATTATTTTATTTATTATTTGTTCCATGTCTCACCAACACACTACTGCAAATATACATGCTGATTAAAGTTGATCCTTGATCCTTCATGAGAGACAGAAAATGGTATTAGACAACAAAAAGGGCCATACCTCCACCAACGTAATCCTTGCATGCTCAGATAGCTACTTCATGGAAGTATGAAGCATTATGATGACACAATGCAAATACTAGCACTAAGTTTCCAGTCGATATATTACAACAAGATAGGACAGCCGTCCCTATTGTGGCAGAAATTTGAGTGGTCCGGAGACTAAGGGAGGATCCATTATGCCACAAATTCTTTCCTTAACTCACAGTATCCTTGGGATTTGGATATTATGGGACGTCACTCTTTATGGTACAAAAGCTAATGAGGAGAGTTGACTGTTCATTTCTCTCTATAGATGCTGCCCAACCTGTTGAGCTCCTCCAGCATTTTGTGTGCGACGAATGAAGAGACTGCTTAAGATAAAAATAATTTTTGTAAACATGCCCGTTCCACTACAAATCACACCTTGATTTTATATTAGTCCATCTTAGTCCATTTAAACTTAGACTATTATTTTGACACTCAATTTAGTCAGACTTAATGGAGAGCACACACAAAATGTCGAGTTCCTCTGGTTGCTCGGATTTTCAGCATCTGCAGATTTTCTCTTGTTTGAGGCTTAATGGACAATTATGTCTTCAAAGAGGAAGTGATCTGATATTAAGGCTTGCTTACCAAAAGCAGCTTCATTTAAATCAGAATGTGTTAGCGAGAAGATTCATATATCAGAGTCTTAATCTTATAAACTTAGAGAAGATTATTGGTTTTCATGTTACTTGACCAAAGAATTCTGCTCAAAGACGAGTGTATAATCTACAGTATGCATTAAATATAAAGTTAGAACTTGTACTTACTTCTCTTTGAGAAACCAGCATAATATTTTTATAGATTTGCTCATTCATTCTCCCTTCCCAATGTACTGCAGCCCACACCCCTCCACCCTCATTTTTAGGCATCTGGGACCAAGTCCTACCTTGACCTTTGCTGGATGTCAGAGACCCAAAACAAGTCTGAAGTCATTGTGGAATAGAAGTGAGAATTCTATAGAATTAATGTAGATTAAGAGGTTGGGATCGGGTTCAAAAGTGACTTTGCTTTTACAGGACATCCCGATTAGTTCACAGTCAATTACAAACTTTAATGATGTCCTCACTGCTGCACTGTCAGAAGTATGTAAAACAATTTGCGGAAAACAGGAATCTAATGGTGATTTGATTTGTGATGCTGGCTAAGAGATAAATATTTCCAGAATATCAGCCAGACTTCAACACAGCATCCTGGGAAATGCTTTTTGTTAAGGATATGATATCTTCTCTGAAAGACAGACCTGCACCAATGCAACAGTCACAAAGTACTGCACTGTAGAATCAATTGAGGTTTTGCATTTATGGAGTTAATAGTATGGCTTCCTATTTAGTATCCTCCCAGCTCAACCATTTTTTTTCTTTTATCTGGAAGATGGTTCGAGGTACTTAGTTGGAATCCTAACGCTGGGTATGTTTGTTTTCTATTGGTTAGTCCCATTTGTTCATATTATCTTCAGTGAAAGATTTGTAGAAACACTCAATATCTGGCAGTCAGTCAAGAGAACACCACGACGACTTAACCCTGATATATCAAATGACAGGTTACAGTCTACTGGAGTTGTCATTTTGTCAAAATTTCAAAAGGTGAATCAGATGGGATTTCCCATTTTGACTCCTATTATGCTTACTGTCATTTCATTAAACCTCATGTATAGTCATGATGACTGGTTCCATTTTTTTAACCTAAATGATGAATTCGTCATTTTCCAGATTATTTTGTCGCCGATTTCAGCAAGTGTTGGCTGTGCCAGGTCCCCAATCTGTTGGTCTTTTTACTCCCTTTCAATGGGTCTGCTGTGCACATTATCAGTTTTGGGCTGAGGAAAGTCCTGGCCTGTTTTTCTTCTCCTTTTTACAGATCTCCCTCTATTGCAACTAATCTTCTTTGGGTTTAATGGAACTCCTACAATAAACTACAGTGAAGTTTGCCAATGAATCTGATTCCCGGTCTAATTCTGTGGTCTCCTCCCACACTACCACAGTACTTATATTGGTTGAGTGCCTGGAAGGGTTGTGGATTTACAAGCCTGTTTCATCTCAAAATTTTAATTCTAAAATGTCATATATTTGATACTCCACTGGAAATATTAATATAAATAGAATGAATGTTTCCATGTGCCACTTTTGTCTGTGGCTTCATGGCTTATCCCAGGATGCTGAGTTTTTGTGTTATGTGGAGTTATGTCTCCCTCTAGTTGTCAGATATGCACTTCAATCAAGCCTTGGTTACTTCTAGTCTGATTTTGTTGTGTCTTCATCTGAGATCTTATCTTTTTCCTCCTCCTGAAAGAAGACCACTCCAGAATTAATGACACCAAGATACTTTCTCAGACCACAAGCAATTACTGTTGAGTCTCCAGGGCTCAGGCAACTGAAATCACAAGAAAGGAATGGGTTGGCTGATCTCTGTATGCTCTGAATTAAAGCTTAAATCTTTATTTTGAAGTAGTATCCTCCCCATTCCATTTACTGGAATATTTTATGTTCTACCATAATTTTAAACATTTCCCTTGATACATAACAGAGTTTAAATTATTGTTTTCAAATATCATCAGGTCTCTATGCTTTCCTTTAGCTGTTTTTGTTTTCTCTTCTTTTTCCTTGTTTGTCTGTATCATAACAGGTTATCATGGCAACAGTGACTCTTTTCCAGACCGACTGAAATTACTGCTGGGCTTCCGCAAACCCGGGATCAGTTCTTGACCCAAGGAAGCTGCACTAAAAAGAGCAAAAGGAGTGAACTCAAATGGTTTCTGCCCTTTTAATTCCCCTCTGTCCATCATAGTCCTTCGCCTTTTTTCCCACACACTCACATCTAACATGTTCTGCTCCTGTTTTTCAAACACACACACACACACACACACACACACACACACTCACACACATTTTTCATTTCAGTACTCAGTCTTGGCAATGGATTGGATATGTAATCAGAGGAGTCTAGCTCAGCACCAAGACTATGAAGAGTCTATCTTGGCTTCCAACTGTTTCAAGGAATGTAAGCAGTATCAAAGGTAAAGTTTTGGCCTTCCCGAAACGAGAAGAAATTTCTGTTTATTAAGTAATGCTTACCAGATTAACAATGCAACAAATTTAAGAGATTGGAAGGGTTAGGTGACTTAGGGCTCGAGATACTGCTTGAATATAATATTGCTCTCAGAAAGTACCAAGGAGGTACATCTTGAAGATTAGTAATGGGGGGGGGGGGGCAAAAAATGAAATTCTTTGGAGGGACAGTAGTTGTACTGCAGTGGGAATAAGAAGAGAAGCAGCTGCAAGTGATTGTCTGCCTAAGGTTTAATAGATAAGAATGAAATTAGCCTTGGGCAATTCCACTAGCCAATCAACGGACTAGTGATACAGGAAGATAATGGTGTGATCAACTGTGGTGAAGGCTTGAGATAGTACAGTTAAGGGCAGACGTTTTAATGCATTCCGTGATTTCATTATGAGTGGTTTCAGTATTGTTATAGAAGCAAAAACCTGCTTGGAGGGATTGAAAATGGAATTCACAAATATTTAGGTGTGGATTTAGAAAATAATTATATGCTTAAGAATTTCAAAGAGAAGAGGGAGGTAGGAGAAAGAATGGAGAATTATGACAACAGAGGTCTCAGAGGTATTTTAGGAGACACTAATGATGGTAGATTTGAATGCAAAAGACGAAAATACCAGAGGAAAGGCAGTGGTTAACAATATCATCTAATGCAAGGCCCAGGAAGAGTGGTTAACAATTTTATTAGAACAGTGTTAAAGCAGCATGAGAGGATCCTTCAACAAGATGAAAAGATGAAAACAGAGAGAGAATAAGAAAGAGAGTTAGAAGATGAAATAAAATCTATCAGATAATGTCACAATATGAAAAACATTTAATTACAATGCATTCCAATATTTTTACAAAAGGTTGGGCAATATGATTAAAAGGTCAAATATATAGATTGATGTGAATCTGAAAGGATGGTTAATGCATTAATAAACTGTCATGATCCTTCAGCAGAAGAATCAATGTATAGACATGAAATAACAGACCTGAAATAAAACCAAAAGAAATGTTAAAAGAAATTTTAGTTCAGAATTTGTTGATAGTAAGCTAGGTAATTTTGTTCTGAGATCAGACAATCAATCTATTAGCTAAAATAATCTAAAAGATATATTTTACAATATAAAATTTTGCAATGTGCATATATGACAAAAATTTCCAAAGCTGGCATTGCAGGATCAGTTATACAAAGTAATATAACTTACACCTGCAGATTTCCGAAAGGTATTCTATTTTCTGTCACGGAGTCCGTTTATTAAGCACTCTTTTCGATCAATTGTTTTACATAGCAGAATTCCCACATCCCACATTTTCCTCTTGAAGTTAAACAAAAAAAGTATCTTGATTCAACTGAAACTTCTTTGTTGCTTGAAATCCTGCTGATTGGCGTACCTTCTTGTTTTTTATTATGAATTCATAACTGAGCTGGAGTGGTGAGTGAAGAGAGAATTGATGTGAGTGAAATAAGAGTGAGTGGATTGCACTGCTGCCACAGAGGCAACAAATTTCACAAAACATGCTGGTGATATTAAGCCTGATTCTGATTCCGGAGGGATTTGAGAGAGATTGTGCTAGTGGGTATGCTGGGAAGGAGATTGAAAGAAGGTGTTACAGAGTCATAAGGTAAAAAAGTTATAGAATCATACAGCACAGAAACAGGCCCTACTAGTCCCAGATTCCAGCAATTGGTCTGTACCTTCTATGGTTTGGCAATCCAAGTGTTTGTTTAAATATTTCCTTCACTCTTCTGAGTGTTTCCGCTCCACCAGTGTGTTCCAGATTCCAACAACCTTTTAGGTGAAAGAAATCTTCCCCAAAAACCCCCTAGCCCTCCTACCCCTGCGATGAACCAATGATGTTTCTCCTCATAACTTCCATCAGGTTTCCCCCTCAGATTCCTCTGCTCCAACCTTTCTAATCGCTCCTAATAACTGAATCACTATGATGCAGGCAAGACCTGAAGAATCTCCCTGGATGAGAAATTTCTTTAGAGCGTGGTGAACCTGTAGAACTTTTTTCGCACAAACAATTGTGGAGGTCATCCCATATGGTATGTTTAAAGTGGACGTTGATAAGTAAGGGTGTCAGTGGTTACAGGAGAATGGGGTTGAGGGGGATAATAAATCAGCCAAGATGGAATGGCAGAGCAGATTCAATAGGCTGAATGGTCTAATTCTGCTCCTATGTTTCATGGTCTTAACAAGTTCAAGTTGAATCGAATTGACTTTATTACTTACATTCTTCACATACATGAGGAGTAAAAATCTTTATGCTAAGTCTCTGTCTAATTGTGCAATGTGCAGTTTATAGTAATTTATAATAAATGGTACGTACACACAGAACAGTCAATATAACATAGAAATACAATTGTATCAGAATGAATTAATCAGTTTGATGGCCTGGAGGAAGAAGCTGTCCCAGAGCCTGTTGGTCCTGGCTTTATGCTGTGGTACTGTTTCCCAGACAGTAGCAGCTGGAACAGCTTGTGGTTGGGGTGACTCGGGTCCCCAATGATCCTTCAAGCCCTTCTTAACACCTGTCTTTGTAAGTGTCCCAAACAGTGGGAAGTTCACATCTACAGATGCGCTGGGCTATTCGCACCACTCTCTGCAGAGTCCTGCGATTGAGTACAGTTCCCATACCAGGCAGTGATGCAGCCAGTCAGGATGCTCTCAGTTGTGCCCCTGTACAAAGTCCTTAGGATTTGGGGGCCCACACCAAACTTCTTCAACCATCTGAGGTGAAAGAGGCACTGTTGTGCTTCTTTTACCAAGCAGCCGGTGTGTGCAGACCACGTGAGATCCGCAGTGAAGTGGATGCCGAGGAACTTAAAGCTGTTCACCCTCTCAACCCCAGATCCATTGATGTCAATAGGAGTGAGCCTGTCTCCATTCCTCCTGTCGTCCACAACCAGCTCCTTTGTCTTTGTGACATTGAGGGAGAGGTTGCTTCCTTGACACCACTGTGTCAGGGTGATGACTTCTTCTCTGTAGGCTGCCTCGTTATTAGCTGAGATTAGGCCTACCAATGTAGTATTATCAGCAAATTTAATTAGCAGATTGGAGCTGTGGGTGGTGACACAGTCATGGGTATACAGAGAGTAAAGGAAGGGGCTTAGTACATAGCCCTGAGGGGCACCTGAGTTGAGGGTCAGAGGGGCAGAGGGGAGGGAGCCCATTCTTACCACCTGCTGGCGATCTGACTGGAAGTCCAGGATCCAGCTGCACGAGGCAGGGTGAAGGCCGAGGTCTCTGAGCTTCTTGTCGAGCCTGGAGGGAATTATGGTGTTGAATGTTGAACAGCATTCTCACATAAGCATCCTTCTTCTCATTGTCATTCATCCATACACATGCGTACTGCCAAATAAATGAAACAGGGTTTCTCCAGACTAAGGTGCACAACACAGTACGCATGACTCACACGCAACACATAAAGTAATGCTACCACAAACACATTAACAAATAATAAGGTGCGTTTATGACACAAGTTAAAAAGTAAACATGTGGCGCCACTGGTACTTCATACATGAGGAGACCTGGTTAGTGGCAGAGAGTTCAATAGTCTCACGGCCTGGGGGAAGAAGCTGTTTTCCTATCATAACAGTCCTTGTCCCAGTTCTCAGTACCTCCTACCTGGTGGTAAGGGGGTTAAAGTGATTGTTGGATGGATGAGAGGGATCATTGACAAAGCTAAGGGCCCTGTGTATTCAGCACTCCTGATAAATACCTCAGGTGGGTGGAGGAGAAAGGCTGATGATCCTTTCGGCAGAGCTCTTGGTTCTTTGTCGGGTCATGTGACAGCTGCCTTGCAAATCCTCTATCAGACTCAGTGGTCCTCCTGTAAAAATTGGTTAGAATGGGTGTGGGAAGCCTGGCAGAAGGCTGGTCTGTGTGAGGAGTATAAGGGAAGTGAGGGATGAGGGTAGGGGTACAAGAGAGGGAGCAAGGAAAATGACAAAGACAAGAGCATTTGTTTCCATCCAAATGAATATGTCTATCAGAGGGAGAGTTTAACTGTATGTGCTGTGTATGCTTTCGTGCCTACTTGAATGGTATACTCTCATCGTAGTCCGTGCAGAAAAACCTACTCTCCAATCGTCTCTGACCTCCTTATCACTGGACCATGACCTCTGTCAAATCTGCATTGTGGCTGGTATACAACGGCCACCCTATATCAAAGAATTCTTGCACAAGCACCTCCTACTCATCAAAAATGGAGTGGAAGCAATATACCATTAACCTCAAGGGACAGCCTCCGAAGGAGAAGAAGATGAACTTATACATGATTAAAAATGTGTAAACCAAGTCTGTTTTAGCTGAATGTTTTGATATGTTATTGGAGAGGTCAAAACCACTTTTCTATTAAACAAAGGAGAAAATCAGACAAATCAGGAATGCAACTAATAATGCATCATATTTTCAGTGGTTATAATTCAATTAATATAGAAAAAAAACAAATGGGATTTATTACAAGCTGTAGCTCTTAAGCCTGAAATGTTATTTGCTTGTCCAATGTTACCCCTCCTGCAGATGTTGTGAAAAATGCATTGTTCTATAATTATCTGTTACCTTTGAAGAGCATAAATCCCAAGCGTCCTCTCATCAATAATTTTCACCTGTTAATTCATTTTGTGTGAGGTAATAACCACAGCATAATAACAAATGTGCAAGCACTCAGACTTTGCAATTAAAAACAGTGGGGGTTCCAATTTTGATCATACAGAATGTGGCATTCATCAAAGAAAACAATTCCAGCCTTTCAGGATGACAGATGCCACAGTGATGGCTCTACTAACTAACCACCCGTCCTAAAAAAATAATTGTCTTACTGCAGTCTACAGCTGCAAGTTATCTGATAGCTTATGACCGCTGAGTGTAGAATACATGCAGTGACTAAAGTACAAAAAGGTAATTTTACTTCTGAAAATGAAGCTCTTACAAGATTGCAGTGACCCAGATGCTGCTAGTGTGAGGAGTTGGTTGAATTGCTGAATAAATAACCTATCAAGATTTATGAGGGAGCTGCAATGTGTCACTTTCTGAATTGAAAAAAAATTCAATATGCATGATTAGGGAAAAAAATAAGAGGAAAGATACCATTGTGCAAAACCTTTTCCCTCTGCTGCCTTATTCTTTTTTTTTAATAAATAATATTTAAGGGGTTTGTTGATTTTGCAGTTCAAACTGAATTTAAAAGCCAGGCAATCCAAACATGATTTCATGTCATGTTCTATGCAATTCCTTGGCTGAGCAATGCTTAGAGAAGAGTAATTATATTGTGTTATGCTGGAAGGAAGCATCTACTGGTTGATTCATGCTATTATACAAATTATTGGTCTTTTATGGGTCAAGGCAGATTGAGTGCACACTGCATAGTAATCTGTTAATGTAGATATTCTGATTATTCATATCCTGCATTTGACTTATGTGGAAATAAGGCTATGTGTACCAATCAGATTCTGCTTTGTCAGTGTGATTTGTCCCCTAATTGTGACAGAATTATATATCACAGTTTTATTACAAATATAGTATGTTTGGGAATGAAACAGATTTTTAAAGGTCTTTTTTGCATTCTGCTTCCAATTGTTTTGCCACACTTGAATTTGTAACTATTTCAAATGTAGAGGCCTTATTTATCATTGTATTCAGTTAATTACATTTTAGCCATCTTTAAATGTATGGCTAAATTTAAGGATGACGCAATCATTATGACCACAATCATTACATCAATTCCTTATTGACAGGGATTCCTCATTGATAGTAAATCAATTCTTTTAAAAGTTCTGATGCTCTTATTAATTCATAATAGGGAAAACACAGCCATTGATGGATATTTATTATCAGCCTCTCTACACTCTTTGTAATGCCCTATAGTAAATTGTGTAAATTGGATTTCTGAAAATAGGGATAGGTTGCTGGCAATTAGTAAAACTCAGTAAAAGACATCAAATCCGTGGACTTTGGATATGAGGAAGAGGGCAGAGAGTTAGCGCCTTCTTCCTCCCCAGACTCTGAGTGCAATACTAGTTACCATATCTAGAATTCCCCATTATCAATCATAGTTTACCTTTCCACCATAGTAAACCCTCCACATGTCTGCTTGGTCACATTACAAAAGAGAAAGCTACAAAAATCACTTTAAAAATGAAATCATTCAGGTTACCCTTGTGTATTCCTCTCTCATCCACTTTCAAAGTGTCTTTGGTATCCTGGTACTCTGATCAGGCAACTCCTCAACTGTAAAAGGCTTCCCATGCAGAAGTTGCAGTTGCCTTTGGAAAATGGCATCATGCATCCCTAGTCCTAGGAGGTTGTACATTCTTGGCACGGATGATAAAAGACCAGGCTGGCTGGCTGATAGTTAACTTTAAGAGCTCTGGGAAGCTAGCAGGAATAATAAGACAAATGGCATCTTCCTGAGAATGATAAGCAGCCACTACCATTTCCTCAGGGCAATGTCTCAATAATCAAGATAGACCTGAAGATTGAAGATCAGATTGTGGAAATGCCATGGCACACTGCAAAACACTTTGAGCACCGCTGTGTAGAGCCATGCTGACTGCATGTCGATGCTGTATGGCAACGTGCCATTCACGAGGTACTTGGCGAACCCTTGAGGATCTGAAGTAGATAGGGATGAAGGGCAACACACACAAAATGATGGAGGAGCTCAGCAGGTTAGGGAGAATCATCTACAGTCAATGTTTCGGGCAGAGACCCTTCAAAGAAGCCTGAATGAAGGTAATAGAGATAAAGGTAAATATATCGTAGATTCAGGGGCTGAAAAGGAGAGATGTGTTTTGTCCATTTGCGGCATAAAAGCAGAAGAGAGTGTAGCTCAAAGAAGAGGTGAGATGTGAGTAGAATTGGCTATGACAATCCCATAATCTTTAATGTGAAAGCCCCATCATTCATCATTGCAATAATAGCAAACAGCACCACCATTAGTGGTCAAGAGCATCTAGGTTTGCCGGTCCTTCTCCAGCAGTTTCCTTGGCTGCCAGTAATATGCCTACTTGTCCACCAAGAGGGAAATGAAAGTGTTTTGTTTATGCGTATTGTGATTGAATTGCTGCCAGTGAGGGAAATGTCTGTGAGATTGGTACTAGTGCCAACTGCACAAGATAAAGTGGGGTAGATGAATCTGAACAGGAGATTGCTTGCTATGTGAGAGGGGCTTGATGTTCAATCAGGCAACATCCAGGACTAATATGGTAAAGGTCCTTTCACTGACCTTGACCACACGCAAGCTCATTGAATTTAACATGCTGCAGTATCCAGATCCCAGAGCTCGATTTTGTTGCTTGGTATCACAGCAATGTATTCTCACTGCTCTCATTCTATGAGGGCCTCTTGCTGATGCAAGACATTCCTTTGACTGCAGCTATTCGACTGTGGTCTCTGCTAAAGTTTCTAAGTACCTTAGAGATCACTCTCTCCCACCATGTTCCACTCCTCATACTTCCCAAGGTCAGACTCACTTCCTAAATGGCTGCTGATACCTGCTGCAACTCTAATTCCATTCACCCTGGTCAGGCTTTAAAATGCAGTGGCCATCTTTAACTGGAAGAAGCCGGTTTTATTCAGGATGGCTAAAATGTAACTCTAAGTGAATATGATGATAAATAAAACTGCTGCATGTTAAATAGTTACAAATTCAAATGAAAGCAGACGGCAAAGAAAACTTAGAAGTGATTTTGTTCTACTGCCAATATAAGAACATAAGAGATAGGAGCAGGAGTAGGCCATCTGGCCCGTTGAACCTGCTCTGCCATTCAATAAGATCATGGCTGATCTGGCCATGGACTCATCTCCACCTACCTGCCTTTTCCCCTTAACCCTTAATTCCCCTACTGTGCAAAAATCTATCCAACCTTGTCTTAAATATATTTACCGAGGTAGCCTCCACTGCTTCATTGGGCAGAGAATTCCACAGATACACCACTCTCTGGGAAGAACAGTTCCTCCTCATCTCCATCCTAAATTTACGTTCCCAGACCTTGAGGATATGTTCCCTAGTTCTAGTGTCACCTAGTGTCAATTTTATGTTTCTACAAGGTCTCCTCTCATCCTTTTGAATTCCAGTGAGTACAGTCCCAGGCGACTCAATTTCTCCTCATAGTTTAACCCCCTCGTTTCTAGAATCAACCTGCTGAACTTCCTCTGCACCACCTCCAAAGCCGGGGTAACCAGGTTTTGGCAATGAAAAGCTAATAGTGTAAACATCCATAGATTCCTAAAGGTCTCAGCCTGAACAGACAAAGTGGTTAATAAGGCATAATGAATGCTGGCCTTAGTTAACCGGGCCATAGAACATAAGAGCACAGAGACCATCAGACAGCTTTACAAAACTTCAGTTAGGCCACATCTGGAGTATTGTGCGGAGTTCCTATCACCACACAATAGGAAGTATGCATTATGTGTTTAACACTTAAGCAATATTTGAGTAATATTGTAAATATGTTGTTTGTTTAAGTATTCCTGTTGTTTACATAATGCACTGGGGGTTCTATGTGAAAGTATATAAATGGCATATGTCATACATACGTGCCTCACTTAAAGTAAAAACAAAACTAAGATATGTTATCTCTGGACTCCTATGATTTCCTTTCAATTATATTAATGTTTTGGGGTCACAAGACTGAACAGTGGCAACAAGGAAGTTTTAAAATGAACCTGAGACAACTACCTACCTGTGGAAGCACAGCAAGAGATTTCTGTTAAAAAAAAAACGCTGTCAGAAATGGTTGAGTTAAAAAAGCACCACAGCATGTGTCTCTTTGAAAGAGGGAGAGAGAGATGGTTAAATTTAATAAAAGGCAGAAAATGAATAAATTCTTGGGTTCAGAAACATTGAGTACCAGGTGATTAAAATCATAAATAAAACAAGCAGATATGGCTGATTAGATTGAAAAGATAGATGCATTCGATTGCAAAAGAAGATAGCTGGCTGCTGTATATAGAACAGATCAAAGCAAATAGAACAGCCAACAAGAAGTGAGTGCCAATTTTACTGAGTGCGTTTGATTTAAAACATAGTTTGCTTAGAAGTGTGACTGCTCAACTAAACCAGCCAAAATGAGCTTTGCTGATGTCGTGAACATAATACAGGAACTGAAATCATTGTTGATTGCAAAACACTTTAGGTTTCATAAGCAGAATCAAAAGAAAGGGGAGTCCATTTCAACATACCTGGCTGAATTGAAGAGATTGTTTGAGTATTGTCAGTTCAATGATAGGCTTAATGATGCACTTAGAAATAATTTAGTTTATGGAATCTTATGAGAAAACATTCAAAATGGCTCCTAACTGAAACACGACTTCCATTTAAAAGAACAGTTGAAATAGCTACATTAATAGAAACAGCAGACAGAGATGCAATTGAGTTGAAATCAGGAATGGAAGTCAACACGAACAAAATAGCAATGTCTAAACAGACAAACACGAGAAAATCTGCAGATGCTAGAAATTGAAGCAACACACACAAAATACTGGTCGAACGCAACAGGTCAGGCAGCATCTATAGGGAGAAGCGCTGTCGACATTTCGGGCCAAGACCCTTCGAAACCAGCCTGATCGAACAAATCGTGTTACGAGTCTGGCAGGAGCTCACATACACTAGCCCAAAGCAGGTTTAAAGGTGAACCTTGCAGTAATGCTATAGAATAGGACACATACAATGACCATATTGAGCAGACATGTTGGGCATAAGTGGGTGATACAGGGAAGAGGTAAAGATTAAAATAAAGTTGCAGTTTCTATAACAGCACTAATCTGCATGTCATTGATGAAATATTTGAAAATGATAAAAGTGGCACAGGAATGGGTCGCCTTAATATTTACAATGTGAAAGCTATTAGGAGACAAGCAATATGGCTTGCACCAAAAGTGACAGAAAATTAATTGAAATGCAATTGGGCACTGGATGAACTGTTTCAGTCATTCCACAAAAATTGAAGATACTAAACTGAAGTCTGTAGATATCCGACTAAGAGCTTATACCGGAGAAAAGATAACTCCTGTGGGAATGACATTTGTAACAGTGAGTTACAACAACCAATAAGCCACATTGGACGTGTGTGGTAAAAACATGATTACCAGCGCTGTGGGCGGGGGGATGTGATTGGCTGAAGCAATTACAACTTGATTGGAGATCAATCCACTATTTGAGGAATGACTGGATAGGCTGAGCTGATAGAGGTACACAAAATGATGAAGGGAATAGATAGGGTGGATGGTGAGAAATATTTCTTCCCGTAACAGAAAAATCTCAGACCAAGTAGTACTAAAGAAGGGTCTTGGCTTAAAACGTCAACTGTTTATTCCTTTTCATAGATGCTGCCTGACCTGCTGAGTTCCTCCAGCATTTTATATGTATTACTCTAAAACCAGATATCATGGGTTTAAAGTGAGAACGATGGGGATTAGAAGGGATATGAGGACTTTTTTTATCCAGAAGATGGTTGCCATCTGGTATCCCAGCCCAACAAGGTGCTGGAGCCAGGTATTCTCACAACATATCTGGACAAACACTTGAATTACTGGACAGAAAGCTTCAGATCAACTGTTGGTAAATGGGATAGGTATCTGGTTTTTCGGTGTCTTTTGTCCCTATGACACTATGATTCAAAGCTAGAAAAAAAGGACAATTACAGTGTAGACAAGCAAAATTGAATATGTTACTCAAAGTCTATTAGGAAGGGACAAAGCTCACGAATGTAAGAGCATATCCCCAATTAGGGTAAGAATAGAGAAAAAAACTGTAAAAAAAAACTGAATTCATTTGAATAGACACAGTATTCACTAAAAGGCATGAATAGAAAAAACTGTGCATAATCTAACAGTAATTACAGAGATATGGCTGCAAGTATTGAGAATTGAATATTCAGGAGACTTAACTGAAGATAAGAAAATTGGAAAATAGAAAGGGAGGACAGAGTGTCTTGATAATATATGGGAGGGAAGGAAATGTTCATTACTTGGAAAGTTAAGAATGTAGAATTATTTGGGTGGAACAAAGAAACAACAAAGGATAAGAAGCCATTTGTGGGAGTTGTCTAGAAAACTAAGCACAATGCAGGCAGTGACTATGGTAGGTTGGAAACCCACATTCAAATGTATGAATTCGAAGTTCAAAGTACACTTATTATCAAAATATATGTACATTATATAACCTTGAGATTCATCTACTTATAGGCAGCCACAAAGCAAAGAAATCCAAGAAGACCCATGAAAAATGAAGACTGTCAAAGACCCAACAAATTGTGCAAACAATAAAAATAAGCAAATAGCATTCAGAAAAAAAGTGAGTTCAGAGATCTGAAGCCGAAAGCAGTCAAACCGCAGCCTCTGCCTTAGTTTAGCATAGAGCCGAATAAGTGTGATGGATCTCTCAGACAGAGACCCTGGAGCAGGCCACAGCCTCAGCTTCAGTTCAGTGTAGAGTCAAGCAAACACTGCAGAGCAGTGGGCGTTTAAATCATCCGAACATCGGGCCGTTCTACACACTAGGACATGAGCCTTGTCACATTAATATACTCTGGGGCTGGACCCACTGCCACATTTTGGCCTGTACCCAACCTTTCCAAATCATCTTGGCACTTAGAGCAACCAAACCTCACTCTCGGTTTAGGTGGATGGGCCTCGACTCTGTCCCTCCACTGCCCTGTTCACCCTGACTTTGCCTCAACCTCGCCTCACACCCATATGCTTCGATCCTCGACTCAGCCTCACCTTAGTCATCCTCTTCACTGCTTGCAGTGGCAATAAATTGCATTAAAGACTTAATATGTAGTTTTCAACAAATCTATATATATCTTTAAGGCCCAGAAACAGAAGAGGAGGAGGTACTCAATTGGTCAACCAGACACATTAAAGGCTGACTTGAACAAAAGAAAAATAATGATGATTTCTCAATAAGATTAGTGGCCTGAGAATTGGGGAAATTTCAACATTCAGCAAAAATGAATCAAGATTTAGTAAATAGAATCTGAGAGGTACCTACTGAGGAACACCAAAACAAACTGTAAAGGCTTCTGAGATACACAAAGAGGAAAAGATAAGCATGTTACTGTGAACACCTTACCGATCAAGATAGGTATCAGGGACTAAAGCAACAACAGAGAAATTAAACAAATACTTTATGTCTGATCTCATAAAATCTCTGGGAAAAAAAAGTGGAAATTTGTAACCTGAGAGAGGGGAGGGGTCTGAAATAAATCAGCGATTTAGATAATGGGACGAGGTTCGACATCTCCAAGTCTTTTGGTCATATATATCTGGACAGCAGTTTGAGTTTAAGAGTGCTCAGTGACTAAGTATATTCAAGACATAGACCTTGAGACTTTTGGATAATGGAGGAATATTGTATAATTGTACAAGATGATATTTAAATAGGAAAAATCAGCCATAACCCACTAATGAGGAATTAATTGTCTTAATCCTGCTCCTATTAATTATGTTCTCTTAATTCAATATTACTGTTTTTAAAGTCATAAATAAGGGAGACAGTATTGAGGCAGGTAAAATTATTAAAGACTTTATGAACTTACTTATAATGATTCTTATTTATTTCCAAGTTTTCAAAACTGAATTTGTTCTTCACAAATATGAGCCTTATTTCACTCTCTCTATACTTTGGGGAAAGAACACACATTATGCATTGGAAATCAAATGGATTTTCTGCCAATCCAGCTCACATATCCTTCCAAATCATTCACAGTGATAAAACAATATTCCCATTCATAGCAAATCAAATAATTCATTTACTTTCAATGAATGCATCAATCAATCAATCAGGTTTATTTTTACTGCACTAGTCACAGGAAATATACCATACATCTGTTTGGATGATTGGATATCAGCAAGCTTCACAAATTTGCTTTTTTTTATTTGTTTCGGTATATGCCTGTGAATCAATTCAAAAATGCAGCATCACTTCAAACAGGAATGTGTATATATATCTGGTTTGAAATAGAATTGGTGATTATATAGAAAGGAGCAAAGAAAAATGATCAAAATACTCCATGGGGTTGGACGACGAATTTACCCAGCATGAGAATCCGAATAAAACTGAAGAAGGTATAAAAACATTCATTTGTCAGAAATAGGCCCTCGAGTGTATTGTCAGATGGTGAAGGCAGTGTCATATATGGAGGTCTTTTCTGTAGGGTTATATAAATAGGGCATATCTGTCAGCAAGCAGGTAGTTGTGTCCCATCAGAGACACAAATCATACAGGAGAGGGAGTTTATCCTCATATGTCAGAAACTAGATATGCTTATGGACTCTGTGTAACATGGATTCAATCAATTATGCAGTGACAAAAGTACATTACAAGACATTTTTTAGCATGATGAAGCCTGATTATCGCAGCGTGTCTTCTTATTGCACAATTACATCACATTCAGGCAACTGAAAGCTGTCTCGATGGAAATACTTCAGGCATCATTAAGTAGCATTGTGGCTAATATACCTCTCCAACATGGGAATAACCCTGTCGTGCTTTTCTTTGTAGATACTTCCAAAGCTCTCTCGGTGCTAATGTGAAATTTGTATTAGAAAACATTGCACTATTATCTCAATGTAATTTCACCGTAATATTTATTTACTTCATTATTCTTGGTATGGAACTGTGACATGGAACTGCACCATGGTTACATGTTTCAACTGATTTATTCTGAACTTAGCTTCATTGTGTTTGGATACTTTACATTGTTCAAAGTTCAAAGTAAATTTATTATCAAAATACAAATACATCAAGATATACAACCCTGAGATTCATTGTCTAGTGGGCATACACAATAAATCTAGAATAGATTAATAACCATAGTAGAATCAATGGAAGACTGCACCAACTTGGACATTCAACCAGGGTGCAAAGGACAACAAATTGTGCAAATACAAAAAGAAAGACATAATAAATAAATAAATAAATAAATAAATAAATAAATAAATAAATAAATAAATAAATAAATAGGCAAACAAGCAAGCAAGCAAGCAAGCAATGGATATTGAGAACATGAGATGAAAGTCTTTGAAAGCAAGTCCTTACGTTCTGGGAACATTTCAAAGAGGGGCAAGTGAAGTTGAGTGAAGTTATCCCCTTTGGTTCAAGGGCCTGATGGTTGAGGTGTAACAACTATTCATGAACCCAGTGGTGTGAGTCCTGATGGCAGGAGCAATAAGACAGCATGACCTGCGCGGTGAGGAAGTTGGTACACACTGCAGTCTAACTACCATATATGATGAACCTTAACTCAGTCACAGTCCAAGCTGTGAGTTGGAAGTTCACAAATTCAAGAGCAGGGACAAATTGATTCTTCATTATGGCCCTTAGAATGTACAGTAGTACAGTTTGAAGTTGGAAGTGTAGTCTTTCACATTGACAGGTTAAGCTAATACAAAACACAGCAACCAGAATCCCAATATGACTTGCCCCTTTGGCACTTGTGAAATCTTGCTGTGAACAAGTATCACCCATTATCACAAAAAAAACATGCCTGTACCCTCTGCTTCTTCAATCTACTGTCATCTCTGACCTTCCATTTCTATCTAGAACCTTGTAGGTGATGCCATCTCTCAAATCATCATTCCCACTATTCCATACGTGAATATAGCCATAACAAATCATCCCTTAGTCCCTGACCCGCCTGTAATCTTTGACATGCTTCGCCATATCCTCCTTCACATTTTCCCTCTACCATCCGCACCTGATATCAATTTTAACTGTCTCTGCGCAGCCCAGATACCTTCTGTAATGTTTTCTCTTCACGTTGCCATGACTGCAGTCTTTTTGAGCCATTAGAGGCCTATCCTTGGCCTCTTCCTACTTTTGAATTCACATGCTGCTCCCTCAGTGACAACATGCTATAATATATCAGGTTGCACATTTACTCTGATGACACCATCTTCTACCTTATCATCATCTCTTTTGCCCTTCTTAATTTATCACACTGCTTATCAGAATATACAGATATTTCTTCTCATTAGAGATATGAAAGATTAAATCATTGCCTTTGTTCCATGGTATAATTTCTATTCCCAATTTATCATCTCTAGCTCTCTCTCCAGTAATTGTCAGAAGGCATGCAAATGATACAGATTCACTTCAATGACTTTGCCTCAATACACTCCAGCCTCAGCATCTGAGCTACTGAAATCCATATACAGCCTTTGTTAGCTCTTGGCTTGGTTATTTAAACACTGTCACGTGTCACTGACTATTCTCGATCTTCAATCTTCTATAAATTTGAGCACATCTAAATCTCTGCTCCTAACATCTCACAAATCCAGTCCCATCCAACCATCTCTCCTCTCCCTGAACAATGCCTGATCCCAGTCCAGTAACACCTCAGTTATGACACTTGTTCTTTTTAGCTGATCTCCCAGTGATCCTGCACCTCCCTTTCCCAGCATTCTCTTCCATCTCTATGACCTTTTGCAATTCCTGCATTCTTTTGTGCTGTCCTTTTGAGAAACCCTCTTTTGATTACACCTGCATTAGCAGGCGTACTATCAAATGGCTTGATCCTGAATTCTAGAATTCTGTCCCTAAACCTCTGAGCTCCTCTAGTTCTCTCACCCTTTAAGAATAATCTTTAAAATTTATGTCATTGACAGTCACTTACCTAATAGCTGCCAATTGGTTTGATGCCATTGTTTAATGCCCTCAATCAGATAGGTTTATTTGCTTTAGAGCTTGCAGGCCTATAGGGAAAGATTCAGGAAATAACCACATTAGAGCTGGAACTTTAAATTTGAAGTGTTACTTAACTAGATGTCAAAATCTTTCAGGAGCTCAGAGGTAATGGACAAAGAAGACATGAAATTATTTGGTGTATTGGAAACAGAATTCATGTAACCTGAATTTTGCGGAGAGTAGAATGTGAAACAGTCAGTCCCTTGATGGATGTGTATGAGCTGAGTTAGGGATGAGGTTAAGCAAAGCTACGAAGGTGAAAATGGACTGCCATAGTGATGACAGGATATGCGGCCCAAAGAGCATCCCAGGAGCAAACGGGAAAACAAAACGATGGTTCCGCTTTAGATCATTGCTTAAGTTGAAGGGAGGAATTGAATTAGTGGTGATGAAATGAAGTTTATGAAGGAGGCCATAGACATTGGCTTTGGGCTTCTGTTCATCCAGTGCCAAAAGTTTATGTGGTGTCTGGCCATTTAGAAGCAATGGCAGAGTCAAGAGGAGTACTGGGAGAAAGATCTGGGTGTTAGCAGTGTAGATTTTTAACATAGAATATAGAATAATACAGCACAGTACAGGCCCTTCAGCCCACAATGTTGTGCTGACCCTTAAACCCTGCCTCCCATATAACCCCAACACTTTAATTCCTCCATATACCTGTCAAGTAGTCTCTTAAACTTCACTAGTGTATCTGCCTCCACCACTAACTCAGGCAGTGCATTCCATGCACTCTCTGAGTGAAAAACCTTCCTCTAGTATCCCTAATATCTAATATATTAGAGAATCTTTTTGTAAATTATTGCAGAAGGGCAGTCAGAAGATAAGCAGTTATGGGAACGAATGGTAGGAAATGGCCTGTGTAATGTATGGAAAATCCTCTTCTAATGACCCTCTGATTCCAAACAATAAGAACATTTTAAACACAAGAGGTTCTGCATATGCTGGAGTTAAGCTAATGCAGTTCCACCTGGCAGATTGATCGTGGAAGTTACTTGCAAATCAAACATGATGAGAAGGGTAAACTATCTTCGTCACAATGTTGTTAAAACCATTTTCACACTGCAAAAGGAGGCAAATCTGATTCAAAGAGAAAGCTCTAGGAAAACTTGATCTCCACTTGGGCTACAATATGCTCAAGAACTTTAATATGGAAAGAGATACATGACATAGAAGGAAGGGGAAAAGTTCTGTTTCATATGCAGTGGGATGATAGGATTGTTCTGCACCTGGATACATTTATTCAGTCCCATTCCTTACTGATTAGTCTGTGGGGGCCAAGCCAGTAGTTATATTTAGAGCAGAGACGGATAGGTTCATGATTAGGAAGGGCATCAAAAGTTACAGGAAGAAGGCAGGAAATTGGGGTTGAAAAATAACGCAGCAATGATGGAAGGGCAGAGCAGACTTGATGGGCCAAATGGCCTAACTCTGCTCCTATGTCTTATGGCCCGTCCAAGACCTACAAAAACTTTCTTACATTTCACCTCCCAAGGGAAGCTTTATTGTGAGGTCAGTAAATACTCCAATAAAGATGGTTACACCAGCATCATACCTATTCAGATATCCTTCTTTAACATGTAGTGCTTTTTAAATTGTCTTGTGCAGATTTTCAAACTGACAAATAAAAATGCATAATTAAATAGATAGAATACAATAAGATTTTTGAATGGAAGCCAAAATTACCATATATCAAAGCAAAATTTTATAGTTAGCATTTCTATTGTTTCAAAGTAGCCTTAATAACAAGAATATTTTGCACCCTCCAGGTGTTCGATTTATTTTAAAGCATAACACTGGCTCGGATTATTAATCTCCAGGGACAACTTTGCCCCGATGCTTCCTGTTTTCCATTCCATGCTCCAGAGGTCACACTTCTCAATCTGCTTCTGGTGTCAATCAGTCTCATCCTTCATTTTACTTCCAAAGAATTTTAAAAAGAGCTGCAGAGAAATAACCTCCAATGACTCAAGATCAGCTTTTGATATTTGTGTAAGTGATTCAGTATCTCAATATTTTATATAATATGAAACAGGCTACTAAACAATTTGTAAGCTGCTTAGAAAAATCTTCGACTCAAAGGCTGAACTCTATTGCTTTGTGCTATGACTTAAATATACATCAAAGTAATTAATTTCTGTAGCAGTTATCAATTGTTTTAATTTTTTTCTAGCACTGTGTTATGTTAAGCAGTTGAAAACCATGAAGTAACCCTTTTTGAGAGTATCAGACATTGTCGTATATAGCACTGCCAATCTTAATTAACTATGATTAGCAAATTAACCATAGATTTGCGCAAGATTATAAGTGGATGCTTACAAAGTGTTGCTGCTATCAAATGTGTTTTACAGTACTCATCGTAAAATGTTTTAAAGCTGCTCTATCAATAGTTTTGTTTTAAACTTCAGCATTTCTTGCTGTTTCATGTAAACTGTTCCTTATAGTCAGCTGCTGAGCCCTTAGAACGCTTGTCATTACCTTTGACTATAACTTCTTAGCAAGATTGACATTTGTAACATATGAACTGAGTTGTGATATTTGCAAAGAAAATAAAAAATATATAACTGTGTATATTTCCAGAATGTCAATCCTTACTGGTTTTTAAAGGAAATCACTCAAATCACTTTTCTGTCAGTCAATTAGTCAAAAACAAAATGGGTGTTAAATTCCCACAACTTGGACTTCACACTACTATAAGAATTGGGCCTGAGTTTAAGTGTTCCATTATGCACTTGAACTCTGGACATGTCCGTATCAACATGCAGAGCTACATGCTGTCGTGCTGTGAGGCTTCTCTAGGTACTTGCAGAACAGTCCAGCACACAGTGGGTGGTAAGAAAAGGCCACACTACTTAGAACGATGAATTGCAAACCTGTCTGCACTCACTCTTTTTTAAATAGGAGTCACCCACTTTGGTTTAAAATTGAGACTTGTTTTAATATATTTCACACTGAATAATAAATGGTACTTTATACCGTTGAAAGTCCAACTGGTGAAGTTCACAAGTGAATACTTAATGCTCTCACATTACGTTGCTCTGCACATTATATTTATGTAGGTGTTAATCTAGTTAAATAGGCTAATTCTGTGGAATAATACATACAAGAATGTAGTACATGGTGACCCTTTGCCTATATTCTCCATTGATCGGAATTTCTACCCTTATGTGTTTATTTGGGCTTGAAATTGATTTTACTGTTTTTAATCCTAAATGTCAGTAATAACACAACAGCAATTTTGTCAGCTCAGTTGAATTTTCACTTTTAGAAAACATCAAAAGCTTTCAAAAGAAGAGTCTCCGAATCCTTTTTAGCACAAAGGGAACAGCTGTGCTTTAAAACGCCAGTCTGCTCTCTTTGTCTTTCTTAAATAAACTGAATTGCTAATTGAGTCAGCCACTGTAACCAATAATCTCTAAACACCAAAATGCACAAGCACTGTCTTAATTAGTTCCAAATTAAATTATGGTATTTAAATTATAATTTAATTATGCAGAGTAACAAATGGTTTTTCATGCATTAACAAGCCTCTACAGATAGCCATATTTTACTTAGGAAGTTTGTGGAGTGTGATCTACAACATTACAGGCCAGCTCTAGATTATTTTCTGTTGCTGCACGTTTAATATGGCTTTTTGATGTAAGAAGATAGATGGCTGGAGACTGTAGAGTAAAGGCAGTGTAGATTTTATAAGTCTTCTAGTGTTTGATTCCAGGGGCACTATTCTGATTATGCTGCGATCACTGAAGTCAAGTATGATGCTGTCCCTAGGGCCTGTCCACATGGCTGCGGAGGCTGATCCAGCATCCAAGTCTTCTGTTAATGGAGAAAGCCTGTGTGTGACTTTGCTTAACATGAGGAACCTGATGCTCAGGGTGCCACCAGACTGCAGATCAGGGTTGGGTGGCATGAAATGCAAGATGACTGGGGGACATCATCTTCTACCAACTGCATTGCTGAGGTCTTGGTTAGATCTTCTTTTGCCTCTACATCACGACAATTGAAGGCTATTCCAATCAGACTACAGTGACAACAGGTCAAACCAAAATCAGATCCATTTGAAATGAACTAACGAAGGATGTTCAACCAGAAATGTTGACTCCATGTCTTTTTCCACGGCTGCTTCCAGATACACTGTATTTCCACATTTTCTGCTTTTATTTTGGTTTCATTTCTTAGATACAACAGTCATGAGAATCATTCTCAGCAATTTGCTGATTGAATTGAAGGAATTATATAGTTTATTTAAGTGATAATTTCTCAGAAGCAGGATTACATCAGGAATTCATGTAACTTACTTTGCTGTTAGAAACCTCACTTTGAAGTTTCTAGTTGAAATGTTTTCAGATTTCAGCAAGTAAGAAGCAGACAGAGGTCTAATCACTTTGTTCTTTGAGATGCAACATACAGTCTACTACAATTAAACTGATCTACACATACAAAATACTGGAAGAACACAGCATGTCCAGTAGCATTTACAGAATGGAATGAATGGGACTGAAGGGTCTTGGCCCATAACATCAACTGTTTATCCCTTTCCTTAGATACTGCCTGACCTGCTGAGCTCCTCCAGCATTTTATATGTGTTACTCTGGATTTCCAATATCTGCAGATTCTCCTATGTTTATAAATTGGTCTACCCAAGTTTATACTTACAGCCCGGAATTTCTTTGACTTACAGTTAATAGACCTAAATTCATTTCAATGCCTATGTCGCCTTCACCAGCAACAGGGGTTGCATGCAAGGTTCTTGGATAAATTAATCTGATTAAATTTTGATGTAAATTCTGCTTTAAGTGAATTTGGAAAGGACAATGAACAGTTTAAGGTCTAGGAAGCTTTAGCCCAGTAGCTGCTCAGCTGTTGAACAAGGGGAGATTTCAAACTCTCTTTCCTTGCAGCCCTTTGCATCTTCTTCAATTAGGACATCTTCCATGAATGTCATTAAGAGCCTCTTGCCAGAACCAGTCACAGGACACAATGGTGTCCATGGAACATTGAGACAGGACAGCATAAAATTTAATACTTGTGAATTTTTCACAGAGAAAAATAATCTGCAAGCGCTGCTGGAAGAGACAAGACAGGGATGTGACCTCTGGGAGTATCAGACACGAAGTCATTCAGCTGTTACCAGCTGCAGCATGCTAGCCAAGGTAATCTTTGGTACTATCTTTCTGCCTATACACCTTCTGCATGTATTGCTATTCCTTCTCCGAATCAAAATAGGTACAACAATAATAAAATGGTTGGTAAAAATGTCTGTGAAACCAGACATCAGCAGGAAAACTTCGTAGACTTTTCTAAGCTTCGGAAGGGATCATATGACGGGGGAGTGGCTACACCCATTTTATGTATCTGAAAGAACAAAATAATGAGGTAAAGGCATACATGCAAGTCTTGGAAACACAGTATATTAAAAGTGCCAGTAAAAATCATCTTTTGTCCATTACTTCACTTGTGCTTAGTTTATTTTTGTGGAGTAACAGTATCACGGGCGTAAGGTAGGGAGAGAGTAAAAAAATCAGCTCCAGTGATTTGTGTGTAAAGCTGACATATTAACTTAATCAGTTAGCAGATTTTTCCTGTGATAATCATCTAACAATTATATATTAGGTGACAGAAATGTAGAATTCAAACTCACCAATCTTAAAATCCCAGCCAACTTGATTTTGATTTCAAATCAACAAAGCTTGGAATCAAAATAGAGTTGTTCAGGATCTCAAAGGGCTCCATTACTTAGTGTATACCAATATATTTATGCAATCCTAGAATTGATGAGTCATTTATTTTTCTCTAAGTCATTGGAAATATATTTTATCTTCAGCAACACACTCAAAATGCTGGAGGGAGATGAACAGTCAACATTTCAGGCCAAGACCCTTCATCAGGACTTCTATGGAGGGAAATGAGCAGTTGACATTTCTGGCTGAGATTTTTAATCAGGACTGACTAAGGAGGGAAATAGAACATAATTCATACATAGAACATAACAACCCAGAACAGGCCCTCCAGCCCATGACATTGTGCCAACCTTTTAGCTTTGTCGAAGTTCATTCTAACCCCTCGTACACAGCCCTCCATCTTTCTATCAACTATGTGCCTACCTAAGATTTTCTTAAATGCCTGTAATGCATCTGGTTCTACCACCACCCCTGGCAAGGTGCTCCACATACTCACCACATTCTGTGTAAACAACTTATCTCCAACATCCCCCTATATAGTACATTCGTCCTATCACCATAAAATTATGGCCCCTTGAATTAACCATTTTCACCCCGGCAAAATGTCTCTGGCTATCCACTCTAGCCAAGCCACTTATCACCTTGTACACCTCTATCACGTCACCTCTCATCCTCCTTTGCTCTGAAGCAAAAAGACCCTTCTCACTCAACCTTTCTTCATAAGGCATGTGCTCTAGTCCAGAGAGCATCCTGGTAAATCTCCTCTGCGTAAGTCACCTGGAATCAGAATCAGGTTTATTATCACTGGCATGTGACGTGAAATTTGTTAACTTAGCAGCAGCAGTTCAATGCAATACATAATCTAGCAGAGAAAAAAAATAACAATAATAATAAATAAAATTTAAAAAGTAATAATAAGTAATAAATCAATTAAAGTATATGTGTATTGAATAGATTTAAAAAACATGTAAAAATAGAAATAATGTATATTATTAAACAGTGATGTAGTGTCCAAAGATTCAATCTCCATTTAGGAATCGGATGTCAGAGGGGAAGAAGCTGCTCCTGAATCACTGAGTGTGTGCCTTCAGCCTTCTGTAACTCCTGCCTGATGGTAACAGTGAGAAAAGGGCATGTCCTGGGTGCTGGAGGTCCTTAATAATGGAAGCTGCCTTCCTGAGACACCACTTCCTGAAGATGTCCTAGATACTTTGATGGCTAGGTGGACTACACACCAGCGTTCTGAAAGAGGTGGCTGAAGAGATTGTGGAGGCATTAGTAATGATCTTACAAGATTCACCTGATTCTGGAATGGTTCCTGAGGCTTGGAAAATCACAACTGTTATTCCACTCTTTAATGAAGGATGCAAGCAGAAAAAAAAGAAAATTATACGCCAGTTAGCCTGATTTCAATGGTTGGGCAGATGTTGGAGTCCATTATTAAGGATGAGGTTTTTAAAGTACTTGGAGGCACATGATAAAATAGACTAAAGTCAGCATGGTTTCCTCAAGGAGAACTCTTGCCTGAGAAATCTGCTGTAATTCTTTGGGGAATTCCTTGAGGAAAGATACTAGCATAGGTAGAAGATTGGCAGGCCAACACGAGGCAAAGAGTGGGAATAAAGGGGACTTTTCTCGTTGGTTGTCAGTGACCAGTGATGTTCCGCAGGAGCTGGTATTGGAATTGCTTCTTTTTATCTCAATGATTTGGATGATGGAATTTATAGATTTGTGGCCAAGTTTGCAGACAATTGAAGATAGGTAGAGAGGCAGATGGTGTTGAAGACATGGGGGATCAGCAGAAAGACTTTGACAGATTAGGCATATGGGCAAAGAGTTGGCAGATGGAATACAGTGTAGGAATGTGTATGATCATGCACTTTGGTAAAAGGAATAAAGACATATATTCTTTTCTAAATGGGGGAAAATCCAAAAATCTGAGATAAAAAGGTACTTTGGAGTTCTTGTGCAGGATTCCTTGAAGGTTAACTTGTGGGGTGAGTCAGAGGTAAAGAAGGCAAATGCAATGTTAACATTTATTTCAAGAGGACTAAGATATAAAAGCATGGATGTAATGCTGAGGCTTTATTAGGCATTGGTCAGACCACACTTGGACTGTTGTGAGAAGATTTGGGGCTCTTATCTAAGAAAAGATATGCTGGCATTGGTGAGGGACCAGAGGAGGTTCGCAAGAATTATTCTGGGAATAAAATGGTTAACATATGAGGAGCGTTTGATGGCTCTGGGTCTGTACTCTCTGGAATTTAAAAGATTGAGGGGGGATCCACTGAAACCTATTGAATACTGTAAGGTCGAGTTAGAGTGGATGTGGAAAGGATGTTTCCTATAGTGGGTGAATCTAGGAGCAGAGGGCACAGTCTCAGGGAGTTTATTTAGAACAGAGAGGAGGATGAATTTCTTTAGCCAGACAATAGTGAATCTGTGGAATTCATTGCCACAGACAGCTTTGGAGGCCACATATTTAAAGTAGATGTTGATGGGTTCTTGATTAGTCAGGCCATCAAAGGTTATGTGGACGAAGGTGGTAGAATGGAATTGAGAGGCATACTGAAGCAGCCATGACTGATTGATAGAGAAGACTTGATGGACTGAATGGCCTAGTTCTGCTACAATGTCTTATGGTTTATTTATATAATACACTGTATACATAAATACATACATACATGCATACACACTCATTCAGGAGGTGGTCAATAAAGTGGCTACTGAGTGTATTTCTGTATGTTCAAGGTCTTCTGCTGCTGCAGCCCAATCAGTTCAAAGTTCAATGTGTTGTGCACTGTCCCCTTCCTGTCAGCTTGAACCAGTGTCCATTTTCCTCTGACCTCCCTCATTAACATATTCACCCATAGAACTGTCGTTTAAATCAAATAGTTCAATTAAATGTCAGAGAATGTATACAGTATACAACCTGAAGCATTTACTCTTTGCAGACATCCACGAAACAGAAAAAATTCCAAAGAATAAGTGACAGAAATATCAGAACCCCAAAAACCCCTCCCATGCACAGGCACCAGCCCACATCCTCCTCACCATGCAAGCAATAGCAAAAGCTTCCAAAGAGACCATGATCTGGAGTCTATCAGAAAAATACAGTCCATAACCCAACACCTTGGTATCCCAGACAGACCCTCTCTCACTGGTAGGTCTGTAGAAAATTGCTAGAGTCTTTCCTGTGGTTCATAGGAACAAATGCATGTATGTATGTCTGCCTTCTGAATTCATTAATAATGTGAGAGCTCGTTCATATGTAGGGGTTGTTGATCATTCAGGCTTTCATATCCCGAAGGTGGTCTGCACACGAATGACAATTGTGCCAAAACTCAACGAATGATATCTTAACTTGTATTAGATCCCAAGAATTCCAAATGAAAATTAGGAGTTTTAATGTCATGCATTCAGCAAATAAAAACAATACTGAAAACAGCATTGCTAGGTTTAACTAATGTTGCATACAAAATGATGTTTTAGCTGAGGGAAAATATAAACTTGGGCCAAATTGTGTCCTTCAGTATTCTTTAGCCATTTCACTCAATCTCTATGATGTGCAGTCATTAACCTTCACAAAAGCTTCTTGGAAATTGAAGCGAAACTTCTCATTTTTGGCCTTAATTTTTTTTTAAGCGGAGTTTGTACAAGCATTATTTTCCCACTCTAAGAGAAACGCAGACGACGTACAGCACGCAGTAGGCACAAACGGCTAGCCAAGACCGAAGATGCCTAGGTTGTTTCTTTGACTGCGTAAATTAAACATGAGCTGTGCGGAGCTAAAGAAGTGAAAGCACCCATCTGCCCTCCTGCAGTCAACTGCTTGTTTTGGATCTGAAATATTCTATTGATAATTAGAGCAGTTAATTGAATATTCAGGTAGGCAGAGTCATCAACAGGACGATACAGCTTTGTGGATAAATCACCATTCAGAACCTAATATAGTAATGTGTCAATGTCGAGCTGTATTATGATGAACATAGTTAGGGAGCATTACTCTGCTAATGCATTAATTATCCAGCAAATAAACCAGCATTTATTTTGCTTTATAACAAGGTTACTTATACTTCACGGAGCAGGATATGAATAATACCAAACTCTTCATTGCTTATGACAAGCAGATAAATGGGAAGTTGCTTCCGTTGCAATAATGATTAATTTACATCCTTACAAGAATAATTGATATGACTGGATATTCCTCCAACGCCAACATCACAACATGCTGGTTGTCCTGCAACCCCTTTGAATTATAGCTCCTCTACACTTCGCTCAGGTGAAGCTGGAATGCAGGATGGAACAGCTCCAAGAAACCGCTGGAGGAATCCAGCAGGCTGGGAAGCATCTATGGAAGAGAGTAAACTGTCAGCGTTTTCGGCCAAGACCCATCTTCAGGAATGTCCTGAAGAAGGGCCTCAGCCTGAAATGTCAAATCTTTAAGATTCAGGATTCATTTATTATCAAGGGATGTATAAAATACACAACCTCGAGAATTGTTCGCTCACAGGTAGCCGCAAAGCTTGAAACTGGAAAGAGCCAAATTAAAGAAAAAAACAGAATAAAAATAAAAAAAGTGTAAAACATTCGATTCCCAAGAGAAAGAATAAAAATACAACTCGCGTGAACAATTGCAGCGAACAACAGCATTCTGAACCAAAAATGAGTCCTCAGGTCCGAGCCCTGGAGCAGCCGGGAGTGGGCACAAAGCCTCGCACATCAGTTCTTCATATTAGCGGGCATGGAGCACAGCAGCCAGGGCAGCCTTCGTAGCCTCAGTGCCACGGAGATGGCCATCACAGAGAATGAGCGAAATAGGCTCTCATCCCCACCGACACCCTGACTTTTCAATCTAGCTGGGTCAACTCAGATTAAGTTTACTCTTTTCCATAGATGCTGCCTGGCCTGCTGAGTTCTTCCAGCATTTTGTGTGTGTTGCTCTGGAGTTCCTGCATCTACAGATTTTCTCCTGTTGGTGGAACACCTCCAGGAAGGTTTCAGGCCCTATGGTTTCCACCTGATACTCTGTTCCTGCACCACCGTAATTTCATTGAATATTTGGCAGGAAAATAATGAACACGTGGCAGTGCAGAGTCAGAAAGTTGGAGGAAATAGAAGGCTACAGATTCATTCAGTCCATCACTTTATCGTTATCAAAATGATGTCAACTCTATAAAATGATAAGTGCTTTCCTTTCTAAACTCCAAATGATAGCAACCCACTCCTTCCTTCGTTTTTGCACAAGTTAGATGGAATTTGGATTGGAATAAATTACGGAGGGGAATAAACAGTCGACAATGCAGGCCGAAGCCCTTCATCAGGTTGTTCATTCCCCTCTCTTGATGCTGCCTGACCTGCCAAGTTCCTCCAGTATTTTGTGCATGTTGCTCAAGATCTCCAGTATCTGCGGATTCTCTTGTTTTAATCCGGCAGAATGCCTCAGAGACATTCTTTCATCCCATATTTTCTGCACTCACACAGATGAGTCTATAATTTCTTATTTTATTTTATTCCTTATATCCTTCAGATTCTGAACTTGTTTACATTGTGAACTTGCATCCAGTAGGAAAAATCAGCACATAAAAAAAAATAGAAGATAATCTTCCAAAAAGGCCTTAGGAGTCAGTGGGATCAAGAATTTTTATCTTACTGTTCTAAGATGATTTAAATTAAGATCCCTGAGGGAAAACATGATGTTTTTAACTACACCATTACATAACCAGCCATATCTTGTTTTTAATAATTTATCCAAAAGGAGATTTATTCTTAACTTCTCTGAAGAAAGGTCATTGACCAGAAGTGCTAACTCAATTTCTCTCTGCACTAATGCTGCCTCACTTGCTGAGTGTTAGCAGCATTTTCAGAGTTCATTTCAGATTTTAATTGGTATTGATAGCCACATTATTCGTAAAGTACCTCCATGCTTCCTGACAACATAAAACTAGACATAAAAGAAGATGTGCGGAGGACACACTGCACATGAAAGGGATCTAGGCACATTAAACGTATGTGTAAGCAATTTGTGTACTGAAATATAACGTGGGTGCATATGTTGGATAATCTTTTAGATAATAAAACTAATCTTTAATCTTAATTCACTTGAATAAAATGCTGATGTACAGAGGAATTTGGAACCCAATTACATGAGTTATAATGCTATTAAGCAGGTACAAACCTCCAAGAGGACCACAACCTTGTCATGGCTTGGAGACTTGTGTGCTCACTGGCCCAGAGATCTACGTTGGCTGGAGTCAGGGCTTTATGCTTTAGCTCCTGGTAGGGTCACCAATGCCAAACAGGTCAAAGGGTAGAGGTCTGACTAGGATTTGTCCACTAGTCCTCCAGGTTCGGGGGTTCAGCTTTAGGCTAACAACCCCAGCTGGTAAAACAAGGTTATTCCAGGAACAGCAATGAAGAATCCTTCTGCATCTGAGTGCAATGGTATTGCTGAGTCTCCACCTGATGGTAGTGAAAAGCAGAAGAAAGCTACTGACATGATGAAGGAAGGCCTGAACCCCGTCAGAGATGGAGGATCTTCATTGCTGCTCTAAACACCAGCAGCATAATGGGCAGTAACAAACAGGTAATCAAAAACAGGAAGGCCAGATTTTACTCTTTGGATTCTGCCTTTCCCCAAAACTGGGATTGAATGTTCAAATTTCAAAGTAAAATTTATTATCAGAGTACATACATGTCACCCCATACAACCCTGAGATTCTTTTTCTGTGGGCATACTTATCAAATCTGTGGCGCGTGGCCAAGTGGTTAAGGCGTTGGACTAGCGATCTGAAGGTCGTGAGTCCGAGCCCCAGCCGAGGCAGCGTGTTGTGTCCTTGGGCAAGGCACTTACCACACATTGCTCCAGTCCACCCAGCTGAAAATGGGTACCAGCAAAATGCTGGGGGGGGGGTTAACCTCGTGATAGACTGGCGTCCCCTCCGGTGGCGGGGGTTGGGGGTAGTCTTGTACTCTCAGTAGTTTCACGCCATGGAAACCGGCATAAGCACCGGCCTGATGAGCCTATAAGGCTTGGGACAGACTTTAACTTTAACCTAGCAAATCTATAGAACAGTAAATGTAAACTGTAAACATCAGAAACTATAAACTGTATACAAATTATGAAAATGCAAATATAAATAAATAGCAATAAATAAAGACCATGAAGTAACAATATTACAGAATCCTCAAGTGAGTGTATCTATATCCCCTTTTGTTCAAGAGCCTGATGGTTGTGGGGTAGTAACTGTTTTTGAACCTTGTGGCGTGAGTCCTGGCTTGTGTGGTGAGGATCTTTGATAATGGATGCTGCTTTTCTACGGCAATGTTTCATGTAGATGGTTCAGGAGGTGATCCCAAGTCTAGAACTGCAGATGGTGGAAATTGACTACAGGAAGTGACAGTGACATCAGTATTATATATTACCCTGGAAAGAAATCAATTTTCTCTTGAATAACAAAAAAAAAGGGTAGTATACTGAAGCTCTACGTTAGTCTTTGTTGCAAGAAAGTTGGATCATGAAAGATATTACTTCATTATGTAGGACTTATGTGATCCTACCCCTGGAAAATTGAGTGTAGATTTGGTCTCATTACCGAGGAAGGATATATTTGATATAAAGGGAGCATTGATTTATTTCCTGAGGTGAGAGAGTTTTTCTGTCGGGTCAAGCTGAGAAGAGCAATCCTTTACTTCATAAAGAATGAAAACAAAATTCATTGAAACATACTTGTCAAAGGGTTGACAGGATTGATTCTGAGAAAGGGTTTCCCATGACGGAAAACTCTCAAGCCTTGGCTTATTGCTTAGAGGTAAGGACACAAAGGGAGTCGAGGGATGTAGGGCTGTTGGGAAAATGGAGCTGATCTCGTTGACTGATAAAATCAACCAAGATTTAAAATACTGGAGCAAGCATACACAACCAGTAGGAGAAACCTTCAGCATTGAGATTCCGAGGGTTGGGGTTCAATTGGCCATCTAAAGTTTTAAAACTTCAAACCACACTCCTCCACTTACAGACTACCTATGTACTGATTTGAAGGAAGTGAGGGAACAAAGAAATCAATTCACTCTGAGGATGCAGATCAAAATCATAGAATCTTTTTTTGTGTAAAACATGGCCATTTAGCCCATTGTATCCATGCTGGTCAAAAATGAACCAAATATTAATCCTTGGACTTTTATGCAGTCGTCAAGTACTTTCTAAATGTGGTGAGGGTTTTCCACCTCTGCAGCTGGGGAAGTGGTACTGAGATATAAGCTCAGTCATGATCTTTCTGACTAGCAGAAGAGGTTCAAAGAAGAATATAGGCTACTTCTGTCCGAATTTGTCGCATAACCAAAGCACTGACATCAAAACTAGAATCGCACAAATCAGAATTCTAAATAGTGGGCAGTGTATTTCTAGATCCAAACCACTTGCTGAGTGAGGAGCATTTCTCTGCCGGGGAAGACAGAGGCCAGAGGACACAGCCTCACAGTACAGGGATGTCCTTTTAGGGTGAAGATGAAAAGGAATTTCTTTAGTCAGAGTTTGGCGAATCTGTGGAATTCAGTGCCTAAGGTGGCTGTGAGGCCAAGTCACTGGGTATATGTAAGGCAGAGGATGATAGGTTCCTAATTAGTCGTGCCATGAAGAAGGCAGGAGATTGGGGCTGAGAGGAAAATTACATCAGTCATGATGAAATTGCAGAGCAGACTCGATGGGTCAAATGGACTAATACTGCTGCTATATCTTATGGACTTATGGTCAAGTAGTTTGGATCCAGAAATGGGTCTAAATCCATTTAATTATTCATTCAGATGCATAATTCCTTGAAAGTAGTATCACAGGAAGATAGAGTCATAAAGAAAGCTTTTAGAACATTGGCCTTTATAAATCAAAGAACTGAGTACAGGAATTAAGACGTTGTTTTAAGTTGTGCAGGACATTGCTGAGGCCAAATTATTGTACAGTTCTAGTCACCTACCTATAGGAAAGAGTAAAGAGAAAATTTACAAGGATGATGCTAGGATTTGAGGACCTGGGTTATAGGGAATGGTTGAATAGGTTAGATCATTATTTCCCAAAACATGGAAGAATGAGGGGAAATCTTATAGAGCTATACTAAATTATAATGTGAATGCATTCAGGCTTTTCCCCCAGGTTGGGTAAGACTTGAACTAGAGATCTTAATTTTCTAGTTAGAGGCAAAATATTTAAGGGGAATCTGAGGGGGAGCTTCATTCATCAGGTGGTGGAAATGTTGGACAAGCTACAGACAGAAGTTGTAGGCACTGGTACAGTTATAGCATTGAAGTAAAGTTTTGATAGACATATGGGCTTGCAGGGATATGGACTGGGTGCAGGTGGGTGGGAATAGGTAAAGGATCAGATTGCCGTGGACTACATAGGCCAAAGGGCCCATTTCTCTGCTGTAGTACTCCATGAATCTATTGCTCTATAATTATCTTAAATTGATAACATCTAATTATTGTCCAATCAGCTCAACGCAAATGTGGAATAAAATCACTTCCTGGTCTCACTTGGTCTGAAGAAAACAACTTCAATCAGCACACTCTCTCCTCACCCACACTTTTGCAAAGTGGTGCCTCAGACATACAGGTCTAACACTTGCTGGCCAGGATCCCAGTCTTTTAGGGAGCATTGCAGTCAAAGGATGGTGAAAGCAGTATTATTGGAATCAAAGTGACAAGAGGAACAACAGAACATCACCCAGCCTCTCGCATGATTCCCTGCTTCCCTTCAGAGCTGCCCCGTCAATGGCCCATGAACCAAAAAAAACCACCACTAACTCCATGAGAGCTATCTGGAATAGATGATTAAACCACTCTCACCTCCAGGAACATGAAGCAAGTCATGGATCAACCGTTTACATGATGAGACTCTACCTTTGGTACAAGTGATCGCCTACTTGTGTCAATTGGATGGCAAAGGGATCCATGGTAACTCTGCCAAGATCACCCTGTAAAGTCTGTGTAGTTGCATATTTTTTGTTGACACAGGCAGCCACCAGCACATTGAGCCTATGTGACTCACAGGAAAATGCTGTTTTTCCTGATTTCCCTTGTTCCGGTACAGTACAGCAGCATCGTGATTGGTGCAATCACTTTACAGCTCCAGCAATCACCAATTATGGCTCGATTCCCGCAGCTATCAGAATCAGGTTTATTATCATCGGCATGTGATGTGAAATTTGTTAACTTAGCAGCAGCAGTTTAATGCAATACATAATCTAGCAGAGAGGAAAATAATAATAATAATAATAATAAAAATGAACAAGTAAATCAATTACCTATATTGAATAGATTTTTAAAAAGTGCAAAAACAGAAATACTGTGCATTAAAAAAAAGTGAGGTAAGGAATTTGGATGTTTTCCCTGTGCTTTTTGGGTACTGCGGTTTCCTGCCATATTCCAAAGATATACATTGAAGGTTAGGGTTAGTGAGCTGTAGATATGGAAGCATGGTGATGCTTGCAGGCTGACCCCAGGACCATCCTCGAACTGTGTTGATCGTTGATGCAAAACAACTTATTTCACAGTATATTTTGATGTTTTGATGAACATGTAACAAATAAAGCAAACTTTTCTTTAGTCTTTTTTTTCCCAGCATTCCCATCATTTTCCCACAGATCCTTCACACTGTGGGCAATTTAGAGCAGCCAAGTTAGTGACCAACATTTTGTCATTTATGGGGAACAATGTTACATGTACCAACTAAAGACATCTGCTACACCATTTGGCCTTTTCTTTAGATCCCTCTAAATGTTGCTGATAGACTTTGTAATAAACACAAGAGATGCTGCAAATGCTGGAAATCCAGAGTTACACACAAAATGCTGAAGGAACTCAGTAGATCAGGTAGCATCTAAGGAAAGGAAACAGTTCGAAATACAATTATTTAAAATGGACCATCTCTCTATAAGGAAGTGCTGGCAACTCATGCAAAAATTATAAACAGGTTCAAACTTAAACTTTAGACTTTGTTTTAGGATACCTATTTCAAGACAAACAATGAACCTATGGTGATGCATTTCTTTTGTTGTGTGTTCACAATACTGTCTTCTCCTGCATTGAAACTATGACCGCACTTCAATAGCAATGAAGCACATTCAAACAATCCAGGATACAAAATATATCAATTCTCTCCCCTCTTTTATTCAAATTGATATTTAGTTACTGGTAACAGATAAATGATCCTGTCAGCTCATCATAGTTATTTTCCCCTCTGAAAATTATTGTATTAGTTTTACAATTTTGGATGCAATATTTTGGTAAAAATATCATGCCACCTGTTCACATTTCATGACAGTTCTTTAGCTGAATGATTACACAATTCTTTTAGTTTTTCTATGCCGTATATCACACTGTACTAAAGAAAGCACAGAGAAAACCCTCTAGAAAATAAACTGTAGATTAAAATGACTTGATAAATAACAACTCCTATTCTTCTGAGGTCTGCCTTCTGCATCAACTGGTCACCCACCAGGGATTATTAACATTCTTTTTATCTACAATGACCATCTGATCTTCATTTCCAAGCCACTATGGAATGAAATGGATTATTCTGTTTGTTGGCATGTGATTAAATGTCATTGACTGTATTCAAACTGAAATCACAGCATGTTAACCTGGAATTCCTTTTCAAACTTTTATACCCCACTGGGAAAATAAAATGACTTTTTTTTCCACTCTGAAACTGCAACTGTACCATTTCAGAAGAAAAATAAACTGAAATTTATTCTGTAGAATTCTGTGTGGGCATCATACAAGCCCCATGACTGAGGGCAAACATCTTAATGACAAGTTATTCATTGTGGTGTTCACATACTTAAGTTATGAGGTAATGTTATTACAGCCATTAAAGGTGACTGCTCCTGAGCAAATTTATGGTTTTGTTAGAAATTGTTTCCTGTTTACAATTCTAATTTCTTTTTCATTATTCTGCTTCTGAAAACTGTGCTTCAATTTAAGAGACCTGATGGAGAGCCAAATCTGTTGCAAGAAAATAAATTCATGCATCTGAAGGTGCCTCAGCCGTCCCTGTGGGAGAATTAGGAGGCACGAGAATGTACAATTTTACATTTTCTTAAAAGATATGAGCACTTTTTTTTTTAAAAAAAGAAGGCATTTTCCAAACCCTTTAATTACTTGAGTTCCACCATTTCAAAAAATATTGCGTTTGAAAAGTCCTACGTGGATGTAGCTGGAGCAGCTACCCAGTAATACATAGTTTATGTCTGTAATAAAAAAATCAAAGGGCTGCACTGTAATTGGGTTTTACCCTGGAAGCTGCCCCATGTGAATTATGTGCAACAATAAAGGCTTTGGGATCTGCTTTCAAAAATGAGAAGATTCTGCATCTCCCGTCATGTGTGATAGAGTATTCTGATTCTCATAAACAAGTGTTCTGCATGCAGTTTGGAAGGCTATGAAATCTCAGTCCATATTAAAGCAAACCCTCACCATCTTTAATGTTATGAAATAGAAAAATAGACTGGAAATGGATCTTAGATTAAAAATATAATTAGGAGAAATTAATTTCAATTAAAAGGGAATTGTGAGGTTGTGTAAATTAGAGACACCAAGTTAGATTGAACTACTGCCCTTGATTGATTTGGTGTTGATTTTTTAAAATGGTGTGGGTAGTTTATTGACGGACTTTTCTATCTTCCCCAAAATAAAAAGCTCTTTGTTGTTTCATAAGCTATAAAAACGTATAGTGCTAACGCACTCTGAACAGCAGTAAAATGACCCCCTGCTGGAAGTCTGTGCGTGTGTGGGCACTAGGGGACACAAGATCAAGCTCAGCTGTGATTCCTTCATTCACCATTGACACATACTTCCCAAGCTCATAAATGAATAATGGCCGTTTGGAAAGACCCTAGTGAGGTAATTAATGCCTTCAGGCTAGAAGATAGGCAGAGGGCAGAAAACTAAAAAGAGCCAAAATAATGCACGTGGACTGGCAAATTGTATCTGTAACTCTAGGGAGTGGGCTGCAAGAGCTGGAAATGAGGCCAGAAACCGGATAATTTGAATGTATCCTTACCTTTAGAAGATTGGTAGGGACCTTGAATGGGTCAGAGCTACATCCTGTTCCCATTCAAAGCCACGACATAGGAAGGGTGGGCTCGGGGCATTGAAATTACCCATAGTGAAAGTATAGAGTAAGATTGGGATCACAGAACACTCCCATGTCTCTGGACCACAAAATAATAATTTCAACCTTCACTTTACTGGATTCCTCTTACCTGTTCATGGTGCAAATGGATGTGTGCCGATTGGCTGACTAATTCCAATTAAAATGACATCTTAGCTGGACATCTCCTTTGGACATTCCACCATTGGCCCCTTTCAAAATGTTTGTCTCAGGTGGATATTAGCATTGTACATGACTAACCGCTACTAAACCTCTGAGGCATCCAGTGCACTGATGGGATTTATAGAGTCGTGGAGTCATTAAGCATAGAAAGAGGCCCTTCAGTCCACCACCTCCATGCCAGTTCTTGGCCCATACTCATGCCTTGCCTACTTAGATGCTCGTTGAAATGTGATGACTGCATTAGATTGCTCTACCTCCTCTGGCAGCAAGTTCCAGGTATCAGCCACACCCTGTAGAACATATTTTCTCCTAGAATCCTCTTTAAAGGTACTTCCTCTCAACTTAAAAGTATGCTCTTTTAGTTTGACACCACTCCCAATGGGGCTATCTGAATCTTATGTGATTTCCACAGGTGGGGCATGTGGCGCTGGGTAGTTTGGGGCATTGTTTGTATATGGCTTCCATATACAGACAGACAGACAGTCATACTTTATTGATCCCGAAGGAAACTGGTTTCTGTTACAGCCACACCAACCAAGAATAGTGTAGAAATATAACAATATAAAACCATAAATAATTTAATAATAATCTTAATCATGCCAAGTGGAAATAAGTCCAGGACCAGCCTATTGGCTCAGGGTGTCTGACACTCAGAGGGATGAGTTGTAAAGTTTGATGGTCACAGGCAGGAATGACTTCCTATGTCGCTCAGTGTTACACCTCGGTGGAATGAATCTCTGGCTGAATGTACTCCTGTGCCTAACCAGTACATTATGGAGTGGATGGGAGTCATTGTCCAAGATGGCATGCAACTTGGACAGCATCTTCTTTACAGACACCACTGTCAGAGAGTCCAGTTCCACCCCTACAACATCACTGACCTTACGAATGAGTTTGTTGATTCTGTTGGTGTCTGCTACCCTCAGCCTGCTGCCCCAGCACACAACAGCAAACATGATAGCATTGGCCACCACAGACTCGTAGAACATCCTCAGCATCGTCCGGCAGATGTTAAAGGACCTCGGTCTCCTCAGGAAGTAGAGACGGCTCTGACCCTTCTTGTAGACAGCCTCAGTGTCTTCTAGAGAGTTGCAGTGTTCACTGCCATCCCAGACCTCCCTTTGCAGTTTGAGCAGTGAGAGGCCAGGGGTTTCTGTGGCTTGGCGAGGATGTTACACTTTCCCAGGAGATTTTGACGAGGTCCTGGAGTGTTCTTCTTTTCTTCTGGGAACTTCTTTCCATGATGGAGCTCAATGATCTGGGATGGCAGGGTGAAGTTGAAGCCTGTACAGAAGGCCCCACTCATCCACCAGCACTGAACGAATGAGATCATGGTACCACTCTACAGGCTGTTGGCCCAGGAAGGAACACTGGGTTGATCTATTCTGCCAGTGGTTTTGGATTATATTATGGAGATGTAATTCTTTAGTGCTTTGTCATTATCCATGACTCTGCAAAAATGCAGAGAGGTGGCAGCATCTGCTTTAATGGAAGGAGGCTCACGAGATATGGAAAGGAATTCAAGGTTTCTACAGTCTTCTCATGCATTTTGATTATCAAAGGGCAGAGTTGTCTGGCTGGTCCGGGTTGGGAGAGAACATCCATCTTCCAGACCTGAAAGTGTAGTATCTGAATGTGCGCAGTATATGGAACTTGCAGCATAGTTGCAGATTGGTAGATATGATGTTTTAGGCATCATGGAATCATGTCTGGAAGATTACAGCTGGGAGCTTAATGCCCAAGGATACACATTGTATTGAAAGGATAGGCAAGAAGGCAGAGGAGGTGACGTGGCTCTGTTGGTAAAAAATGCAATCAATTCATTAGGAAAAGGTGACATAGGGTTGGAAGGTATTGAATCATTGTAGGTAGAGCTAAGGAAATGCAAGAGTAAGAAGACCGTGATGGGAGTTGTATACAAGCCCCCAATTAGTAGTAAGGATATTGCCTATCGCCTTCTGGAGACATGGGGGTAGATTTAGTCTCACAATTTCTTTTTTTCCTGGCCTTTTTCAGGCTCAGGAGAGTCTCTTTTCTGTGGGTGGTGGGCGGGGGGGGGGGGGTTCCCTGTTAATTCTATTGCTCTTTTTATTAGTTTTTCTAGCTTTTTTCATTTGGGCTGATTTCAAACTTCTAAAATGTCCACTGTGTCGTCATTTCCGGGTCCTCCCCTTATTTTTGTTCCTCTTCCGGGTGCATGAGTTCATACTTCAGTTAACTCTTTATATACCAAAGGATTGATTTTAGAAATATGGCTCAGACCATTAATTTTGTTTCTTGGAATACTAATGGCTTAAACCATCCGATTAAACGGAAAAAGATTTTTAAAGTATTCCAAAGACTGAATGCGCATATTATTTTTGTACAAGAAACTCATGAGGAAAGAGGATAATCAGTGTTTTTTTTAGGTTTTGGAAGGATCTACAGTACCATTCGAATTCGAATGCCAAAGTAAAGGGAGTTTCAATTTTTATTGACTCCTCTATTGCTTTTGTTCAACACGATATTATTTTGGATCTGAGTGGTAGATTTTTGTTAATTACTGGGTTACTTTTTAATAAGAAGGTTGCTATTGTTAATGTTTATGCTCCAAATGTGGATTATCCTGATTTCTTTAAGTCTTTATTTACTTCTCTACCTAATCTAAATGAATATATGTTAATAATGGGTGGTGACTTCAACTGTTGTTAAATCCTTTGCTTTATATCCATTCAGACTTTACCAAATAAGTCGGCCACTTACATCAATTCTTTTCTGACTGATAATGGAATTTTCGATATTTGGAGATTTCTGCATCCTAAGGACAAAGAGTTTTCATTTCTCTCATATGTTTATCATTCTTACTCGAGAATTAACTTTTTTTTATTGACTCTCATTTTATGCCATCTGTAACTGGTTGTAATTATGACATTATAGCCATCTCTGATCATGCTCCAATGAAACATTCTATTAAATTAATGGATACAGCTTCTAGTACTAAGCAATGGCTATTTGATTCTACCTTACTGCAAGATCCGGATTTCATTAAATTTATGAAGAAACAGATTGATTTCTTCTTTTCAACTAATTTCACGGATGAAATTTCCTGTGGAATACTTTGGGACACTTTTAAAGCATATATATGGACAGATTATCTCCTATTCTGTTGGTTTGAGAAAATGTATTAAGAAGGAAACTCTTTCATTGGTTGATAAGATTAAAGAAATTGACAAGAAATATTCGATTGCTCCTAGTAAGGAGCTTTACAAACAAAGGGTTGAGCTTCAAATGGAACATAGTTTATTACTTACATCTTCAATTGAAAATCAATTAATGAAAACCAGAACTGATTTTTATAAACATAGTGATAAATCGGGTAAACTGTTAGCTAACCAATTGATAAATGCTTCGGTTAAACGTCAAATTATTAAGATTCGTCAACAGAATGGTGAACTGACAGTTGACCATGATGAGACAAACAAATCTTTTCAGGATTTTTATACCTCCCTGTATAATTCTGAATTTCCTCATGATCATAATACCATGCATGATTTTCTTGGGAAATTGAATTTTATAATTTCAAAAATTATCATCAGAAGAACTTTTAATATTAGAAACTCCTATTACAGATGCAGAAATTAAAGGTGTTATTTCCTCTATGAATTCTGGGAAAGCACCAGGTCCAGATGGGTATACAGTGGAATTTTTTAAAGTGTTTTTCCTCTACTCTTTCTCCTTGGTTATGCAAGATTTTTGAAGAAGCAATTAGACTAGGTAAATTGCCACAATCTTTTAATAGAGCTTCCGTTTCTTTAATATTGAAAAAAGATAAAGACCCTACTGATTGTGCATCCTATAGACCAATATCCTTATTGAGATTCCAAGATCTTTTCCAAGTTACTGGCGACTAGGCTGGAGAAGGTATTACCTCAAATTATCTCGGAGGATCAAACTGGTTTTATTAAAAATCGCTATTCTTTTTTCAATATTAGGAGATTATTGAACATTGTTTATACTCCTTCATGTAGCACCTCAGAATGTGTCATTTCATTAGATGTGGAGAAAGCATTTGATAGAGTTGAATGGCCATATTTATTTACTGTGCTTGAGAAGTTTAATTTTAGTCCGACATTTATATCCTGGATTAAATTGATATATCATACTCCAGTAGCCTCGGTTTTTACTAACAATCAAATATCTCCCTTTTTTCGTTTATTTCGGGGTACTAGACAAGGTTGTCCTCTTAGTCCATTATTATTTGATATTGCTATAGAATCTTTGGCAATTGCTATTAGAGTATCACCTAACATTTTTGGCATCACTTGTGGGATGGATATACATAAGTTATCATTATACGCAGATGACTTGTTATTATATTTTTCTGATCCTAAGAAATCCATTCCTGCAGTTATATCATTGTTGGCTCAGTTTAGTAATTTTTCTGGGTATAAATTGAATCTTAATAAAAGTGAATTGTTCCCCTTAAATAGACAGGTTCCAATTTATGGAAATTTACCTTTTAAATTAGTTAATGACTTTTTTATATACTTAGGGATTAAAATTACAGATCCCAAAAAAATTATTAATTTTTTACCCTTAATTGATCAGATTAAATGTTTGTTCACTAAATGGTCACCATTGTCTTTATCGCTGATAGGTCGGATTAATGCTATTAAGATGATTATTTTACCCAAGTTCTTATATATATTTCAAGCGGTACCAATTTTTATTCCAAAATCCTTTTTTGACAATGTTGATTCAAAAATTTCCTCATATATATGGCAGAACAAAAATCCTAGATTAGGTAAAATATATTTACAGAAGGCAAGGAAGGAAGGTGGACTGGCATTGCCAAATTTTAGATTTTATTATTGGACAATTAATATTTGATATTTGAAATATTGGTTAAGGGATTGGGATTTATCTCCTAGCCCTCATTGGGTAAATCTGGAAACTAAATCTGTACAAGGATTTTCATTGGGTTCTATTTTAGGGACTTCTCTTCCCTTTCCTCTTTCTAAATTGCATAAATGAATTGACAATCCGATAGTCAAACACACTTTATATATATGGTTTCAATTTTGGAATTTTTTGGGTTGAATCAATTTGTTTTAACTATTCCTATTGTATCCAATTTCTTTTTTCATCCTTCTATTATGGACCAAGCTTATTCAGCTTGGAAGACTAAAGGAATACTACGATTTTCTCATCTATTTTTGGATAATTGTTTTATGTCTTTTGAACAATTATCTAATAAATATAATTTGCCCAGATCTCATTTTTTTCAGATATTTACAGATTAGGAATTTCTTAAACACCTTTCCAAATCTTGATTTTTTGGGTATTTTGGAGAAATTGTTAGAACTAAATCCTTTTCAGAAAGGTGTAATATCAAATGTTTACAATAAAATTATGAAAATACGTTCAGAGGCCTTTTATAAGATTAAAAATGATTGGGAAAGAGAACTTAACTTTATTATCCCTATTGAGAATTGGGATAAAATGCTTCAATTAGTTAATTTATCCTCTATATGTGCTAAACATTCATTGATACAGTTTAAAGTTGAGCACAGGGCTCATATGTCCAAGGATAAATTGGCTAATTTTTATTCCCATATAAATCCTATATGTGACAGATGTCATTCTGAGATACCTTCTTTAACTCGTATGTTTTGGTCATGTCCACTTTTGAACAAATATTGGAAAGACATTTTTGATATTATTTCTACGGTATTGAACATTGATTTACAACCACATCCTATTACTGCAATCTTTGGTTTACCAATAATGGAGTCAATCCATTTATCTTCTTCTGCTTGTTGGATGATTGCATTTCTTATATTAATGGCTAGAAGATCTATTTTGTTGAACTGGAAAGAAATTAATCCCCCTACCATACTTCATTGGTTTTCTCAAACTATGTTATGTCTAAATTTGGAGAAAATTAGAAGTGTCGTATATGACCCTTCTATTAAATTTGAAAAGATTTGGAGGCCATTTATTCAATATTTTCACATGATGTAATTTGACCCTGTTCCAATCCTATTTGTTTTTCTGGTTTTGATTTTATATATATATATATATATATGTTGAGAGGATTGGAGTTGGGGACTCTGATGATTTTGTAATTTTATTTATAGATACTATAAACAGCCCATTTATATATTTTTTATATATTTTTTTCTTCCTTTTTTTCTTAAAAGTTTAGTTTTTCTTAGGGTGTTAATTTTTTTTTCTTTTTCTCTTTTCTGTTTTTTTTCAACATGAATTACTCAGTTTTTTTGTCTCATTTATATGATATTTGTATCATTCATGATTTGGGAAGACAACTATAATGTACTTATTGCTTATGTATCCTTTTATGTTCATTTTAATTTTCTAAGTTTGTAATCCCATTATCTATGTACTAATCTTATGTAAATATTAATGAAAAGATTGAAAAAGGATATTGCCTAGAAATTACAATGGGAGATAGAAAATGTATGCCAAAAAGCGCAATGTTACAATAGTCATGAGAGACTTCAATATGTAAATAGATTGAGAAAATCAGGTTGGTTCTGGATTACAGGAGAGGGAATTTCTAGAGTGCCTATGAGATCTCTTTTTAGAACAGTTCAGGATTGAGCCCACTAGAGGATTAGCTATTCTGGATTGGGTGTGGTGCAATGAACCAGAATTGATTACAGAGTTTAATGTAAAAGAACTACGAGGGGAAAGTGATCATGATATGGTGGAATTCACCATAAAATTTGAGAAGAAGCTAAAGTCAGATGTATCAGTATTACAGTGGAGTAAAAGGAATTACAGAGGCATGAGAGAGGAGTTGGCCAGAATTGATTGGAAAAGAATACTTGCAAGGAGATTGGCAGAGCAGCAATGGCTGGAATTTCTGAAAGCGATTCAGAAGACACAGGATCCCAAAGAGGAAGAAGTGTTCTAAAGGAAAGATGACACAACCATGGCTAACAAGAGAAGTCAAAACCAACATAAAAGCTAAAGAGCGGGCATATACTGGAAAAAAGATTAGTGCAAAGTTAGTGAACTAGGAAGCTTTAAAAGACCAACAGAAGGCAACTAAAAAAGTCATTAAGAAGGTAAAGATGTATTACAAAAGCAAGCTAGCTGACTGAAAAATGATGCTGGTGAGGTAGTCATAGTGGATAAACTGAACAAGTATTTCACTCTGGAAGATACTAGCAGTATGGTGGAAACTCCAGGTGTTAAGGGGGCCTGAAGTGCATGAATTACTAGAGAGAAGGTTCCAGGAAACTGAATGGTCTGGAGGTGGATAAGTCACCTGGACCAGAGGGTGTTCACTCCAGGGTTCTGAAAGAGGTGGCTGAAGAGATCACGAAGGCATTATTAATGATCTCTGAAAAATCACTAGATTCTAGAATAGTACTGGGAGACCGGAAAATTGCACATGTCACTCCACTCCTCAAGAAGGCAGAGAGGCAGAAGAAAGGAAACTATAGGCCAGTTGGTCTGACCTCAGTGGGTAGGAAAATGTTGGAGTTGATTATTAAGGATGAGGTCTCAGGGTATTTGGAGTCACATGATAAAATATGCCATAGTCAGCATGGATTCCTCAAGGGGATATCTTGCCTCACAAATCTGTTGGAATTCTTTTAAGAAGTAATAGGCAGGAGAAACAAAGGAGAATCGGTTGATGTTTTATATTTGGATTTTCAGAAGGCCTTTGACAAGATGCCAAAGGAAGCTGTTTAACAAGCTATGAGCCAATGGAATTACAGGAAAGATTCTAGCATGGATAAAGCAGTGGCTGATGGGCAGAAAGATGATGATTTGGATGATGGAATTGATGGTTTTGTTGCAAAGATAGGAGGAGGTGCAGATAATTTTGAGGAAGTAGAAAGGCTACAGAAGGACAGACAGATTAGGAGAATGAGCAAATAAATGGCAGATGAAATACAATGTTGGGAAGTATATGGTCATGAACTTTGGTAGAAGAAATGAAGGGGTTAACTATTTTCTAAATGGAGAGAAAATACAAAAACTAAGATGCAAATGGACTTGGGAGTCCTTGTGCAGGATTCCCTAAAGGTTAATTTGAAGGTTAAATCTGTGGGGTGAGGAAGGCAAATGCAATGTTAGCATTAATTTTAAGAGAACTAGAATATAAAAGCAAGGACATAATACTAAAACTTTATAAAGCTCTGGTGGGGCCTCACTTGACTATTGTGAACCGGTTGGGGCCCCTTATCTTAGAAAGATGTGCTAAAACTGGAAGGGGTTCAAAGGAGGATCATAAAATACTTCCAGGATTGAATGCCATGTCATTTGAAGAGCATTTGATAGCTCTTGGAATGTATTCGCTAGAATCCAGAAGAATGAGGGGTGGTCTGATTGAAGCCTATCAAATGGTGAAAAGCCTTGATGGAGTGGACATTGAGAGGATGTTTCCTATGGTTGGAGGGTCTAAGACCAGAGGACATAGCCTCTGAATAGAGAGATGTCCTTTTAGAATGGAGATAAGAAGGAATTTCTTTAGACAGATAGTGGTGAATCTATGAAATTCTTTTCCACAGGCAGCTGTGGAGGCTAAGCCTTTATGTACATTTAAGGCAGCATTGACAGATTCTTGATTGGTCAGGGCATGAAGGGATCTGGTGAGGAGACAAGAGATTAGGTTTGAGAGGGAAATTGGATCAGCCGTGATGAAATGACAGAGTGGACTCAATAGGCCAAATGGCCTAAATCTGCCCCTATTTCTTTTGATCTTATCTTTAACTTAAGGCTCATTTCCTCATTTCCTTCAGTGAGGGTATCAGTGATTATTTGGAAGTTGTCAAATGTATGTCTTCCATCCTGTAATCTAACAGTTGTATTTTCATACACTTTTGTGTTGTTACACTTGAAAGACCCATGTTTGGGGCTACTTAGCAGCATAGTGCTTAGCACAACTCCACATATAGGCAATCAGAGTCCTGTCGCCGTCGGAAAGGAGATTGCACGTTCTCCCCATGACCACATGGGTTTCCCCTGGGTGCTCCAGTTTTCTCCCACAGTCCACAGACATATCCGTTGGTAGGTTAATCGGTAGGTTAATTGGGGATTATAAATTGTCCCAGGATTCTAGGATTATATCGGAGGATTGCTGGTGGTGTGGTTCAGAGGGCCGGAAGGGCCTATTCCACACTGTATCGCTATATAAAAAATACATTTGGAATGTTATCAACTTGCTAAAAAAACTGTCATAAAAATTGTCCATTTGTGTGCAAATGCATCTTTGAATCTTTTTTTGCTCGTATTTTGGAAGGTTTTTTTTAAGGTACATAAATGACATCACTTTAACGCAGTCAGTGGAATTTCACCATAGACAACATCATAGTGCCTTCCTCATTAATAACACACAGAACAGTTTCAACCATTTACATTGGTCTATATCTGTGTTATGTTTTGATTGAATGAAATTCAAACATTTGCAAAATGAGTGATTCTGAATGCCAAGCAGTAGGCTGATTTTAATGAGAGCATAGTTGGACAATCAAGGTGCAGTTGTTAAGTTCTATATCTATTTTGCTTTACAATCTTCTTTACTGATACCAGTTTTATATTTCCAGATTTCAAATCTTCAGCTGGCTTTGGAGTCGCATTCTCTGGATTATTACTGTAAGTCTCTGGATGAATGATTTAGTAACACAATCGTTGTGCAGTGGTTAGCCATGCGCAGTCATATTCTTCTGTGGGATCAACACACTCAAAATGCTGGAGGAACTCAGCAAGTTAGAAAGCATCTATGGAAATGAATAACCAGTTGATATTTCAGGCCGAGACCCTTCTTCAGGGATGGGGAGAAGATACCAGAATAAAAACATGGGGAGAGAGGACAGAGGGCTAGCTAAAAGGTGATAGGCAAGGCCAGTGGGTGGGAATGGAAAAGGAATGGAGCAAAGTAACCTGATAGGAGATGAGAATGGGCATTAGGAGAATTGGGAGAAAGGGAAGAAGGAGGGACACCAGGGGGAGGTAATAAGCAGGTGAGCAGAAGAGATAAGTAGCCATGAAGTTGTTCATGCCATCAGGCTGGAGGCTACCTAGACAGAATATGGGGTTTAGGATGTTGGTGAATACTGGTAGCTCCAGTTCTGGTGTTTGACATTGTGGTGTTTGCTAAGTTTGACAATTAACTTGCTTACAGTTCATCACCAGACAATGTGACATTCTTAGTGTGCTTCCCCACAACCCGCCCCCTTCATTCGCAAGCCTCAGTCCTGATTGATTACCCCATTAACTGACCTATGAATTGAGGAGTGCTGAAGTCCAGGGAGTTGCTGTGTCGTTGGCAGTTTGAGATGCAAAGACCCAGAGCAGTTAGGGAACTGAAGCGGGCTGTCTAAGGAGGGGAGCAGGACTGGAGACAGGGTGTCATGTCATTGGTGCGGGCTGGGGAATCCTTGCTCAAGAAGTGGGCTCAGAGAAGGAGGTGATGGAAGAAGAGCTGGGCGTTGTGGCAGACGTGGAACTCACTGAACTGCAGTTGAAAGGTGACAATGGTAAGGACAGAACGTTCCACCTCAGAGAGGTGAGGGTCAGATTGAATGGTGAAGACACAGCAGAGATTAGAGCTGGGATCAAAGGGGGAGGAGAGCTGGTGGCATCATAGGAGGGGGAAGGGTTGAAGTATTCAGGGAAGGTGGGGGTGGTAGGAAGATGAAAGCTCCAAGGACCCAAGAGGTGATGTGGAAGCTTGAAAGACTCATGAGGAGCCTGAGTGCCAGCGGTAGTGAAGAGGGTCCTGGTCTGCAAGTGGTGGCAGCTGAGGTCCAGGCTGAGGCTGGGGCTAGAAGCTGTGCAATTCGCAGTCTGACGGTATCCAGGGTCATTGAAACTGGAGTTGGCTGCGGTGGGATCCGCAGTCTGGAGTTGTCCCGTGTCATTGGAGCCATTGGGAGCTATTGGGAGCCACGGTCCTGAGGCATCCAATCAAATCAAGGTCCAAGCGGGTGGTGTCCAGGGCCATCAGAACTGGAGTTAGAAACTGCAGGACCTGTGGTCTGCAGACAGGTAATCTTCTGATCCTTCCTGGATACAAGGAAGGTGAAGAACTGGCAACTCAGGGTATAGATTTGACAAAGGATGAAATGTCAGAGACGTCCATGCTAGTTGGAGGATACCTGGAACCATGAAACAGGGCCCACAAGTATCTCCACATAGCTGAGAGGGTGGCATGTACAACATGGAAGGAGACGTGGCAAAAGAAGCTGTCAATCAAATGTAGGTACCTGGGATCCTTGGTGGGTCCAAACTGGGAGGCTTGAAAATACAGCTGGAAGCCATGTGGAACAAGATGGTGGTTCCCAGGAAGAATATGTGGCTGTGGTCACAGCATGGCCGAAGAGTCAGAGGGCAGCAGAGGTCACAGAGGGGGAGAAGTGAGAGAGGTTCTCACAGAGACCTTGCAGTACAGCAGCAAATCCTAAACATGAGGTATCCTGGAAAATCCTGTTATGAGATTACTGGGATGTGACTGTTTTGCATCTGCGGTGTGTGCTCCATTCAGATGTCTCTGCATTGCTGCTCTACTTTCCAAACACAAACACAGAGGGCATTCTCAATAGGAAGCCTGTTGTGCTATAGAAACAGTACAGCACATGAACAGGCCCTTCAGCCTGCAATGTTGTGCTAAACCAATTAAATTAGGAATCAAATGGCTAACTAAACCAATCCCTTCTACCTGCACAATGTCCATGTCCTTCCATTTCCCTCACATTCATGTGCCTATTTAAACATCTCGTAAAAGCCTCTACCACCAACCCAGCCACCACTCTGTGTAAAAAAAAACTTGCTCCTCATATCCACTTTGAAATTGCCCCCTCTCACCTTAAATGCATGCCCTTTGATATTAGAAATTTCAACCTTGAAAAATATTGTCTATCTACTCTATCTATGCCCCTCATAATCTTATGAACCTCTTTCAGATCTCCCCTCAGCCTCTGCCACTCCAGAGAAAACAACCCAAATTTGACCAACCTCCCATGTCCTTTAATCCAGACAGTATTCTGGTAAACATCTTCTGCACCCTCTCCAAAGCCTCAACATTCTTTTGGTCATCTTGGGAGTGAACAGAACCGTATGCTATATTCCAGATGAAGCCTAACTAGAGTTTTATAAAGCTGCAACATAACTTCCTGACTTTTGAACTCAATGCCTCGACTAATAAATGCCACCCGATTAACCTGTGTAACCATTATGTCACCAATGATTGGGAAAAGCCTTATGTCAAAATAATGGTAGGTAACTGGCAGCAACCAAAATACTACTTACCTAAATCAAGTTATGTAAGTTCTGCAAACCTTCTAATACAGCTGTTGGACTTCTAATACAGCTGTTGCTTTTCACAAACATTTCCCTCACACCTATTAACCTGGGATGAACATCAGTGAGAACCAAAGGAGATCAAAGTTAAATGACAGGAAAATAAAGAAAGCTGATCACTTCATTTATATGTGGACTTATAAACTGAGGTGTTAGAGTATGCCTGGAGCACTATTGGAAAGGAAGTCTTAAATTCTTCTGACCTTATATACTTAGTTTATACTTCTGCAAAGTGTTGATGAAGGACTGTTTGAAATCCAGTTTGATGGTGCAAAGTCCTGCAAGCCCCACAGAGATACCTGATAAGGTTATCAGTTCAAGGTTATGGGCCAGATTGTGCTGATTAGGCTTCCTACCCAGACTCAGTCTCTACCCAGATCCCACAACTACAATTGGCACCTGTGGTAGCTGACCTCACCCCCTCAGCCTTCCTAAAAGACTGAGTGGATGCAAGCAGTGAAGATTCTTGGTGGCAGATTGTGAGGCTGTTCCCCCCGGTGGCTTGAACATCAGAGAGTTTTAAAATAAAAATTAACTGAAAATTAGCTTTCTACTTTTAAAATAGTTTAAACTAATGTAAAGAGAAATAAGAAAACCACATATATTTACACACCTCTTGAATCAAGTGGCTGATCCCATCTAAAGGAATCAAGCTGCACTTTATACCCTAGCCATTCCTGATGATAAACTGAGAAGCTGGGTGTCAGAATCAGAATCATGTTTATTATCACTAACAACACACACAAAGTGCTGGTGGAACACAGCAGGCCAGGCAGCATCTATAGGGAGAAGTCCTGACGAAGGGTCTCGGCCCGAAACGTCGACAGTGCTTCTCCTTATAGATGTTGCCTGGCCTGCAGTGTTCCACCAGCATTTTGTGTGTTGCTTGAATTTCCAGCATCTGCAGATTTCCTCGTGTTTGTTGTTTATTATCACTGATATAACTTGTGAAATTTACTGTATTGTCACAGCTGTTCAGTGCAGGACATAAAATTACTATGTTACAATAAAAAAATAAAATCAATAAATAGTGTAAAAGAGGAATAGTGAGGGAGTGTTCAGGAGGTAATGGACTGTTCAGAAATCTGATGGCAGAGGGGAAGAAGCTGTTCCTAAAATGCTAAGTGTGTGTCTTTAGGCTCCTGCACCTCCTCCCTGTTGGTAGTAATGAGAAGACATGTCCCAAATGATGAGGGTGCTTGATAGCAGATGCTGCGTTCCTGGTGCATTACCTTTTGAAGATGTCCTCAGTAGAGGGGAAGCTTAGCTCATAATGGATTTGACAGAGCCTATAACCCTCTACAGCCTCTTTCAATCCTGTGCATTGGAGCCTCTATATCAGGTGATGTTGCTGCTACTCTGACTGGTCTCCATAGTACATCCGCAGACATTTGCTGAGATTTTGGTGACATCTCCTCAAACTCCTAAGGAAGTAAGCCACTGGTGCTTCTTCTACATGGTTGCATCAATACGTTAGGCTATACGCCAGGCAGTTCCTCTGAGATGTTAATGGCAGGAACTTGAAACTGTTTGTCAATTTCACTGCTGACCCCTCAGTGGGTTCTCCTGACTTCCCCTTCCTGAAGTCTGCAGTCAGTTCCTCGGTTTTGATGATGGTAAGGGCAAAGTTGTGGCAACACCACTCAAACCAGCCAACCAGCCTCGCCCCTGTATGCCTCTTGTTGCCATCTGAGAATCTGCCAACAGTGCTGTCGTCAGCAAATTTATAAATGCCATTTGAGCTGTGCCCAGCCTCACAATAATGAGTGTACAGAACATGACAGTGGGCTAAGCAACATCCTTGAGGTGCACCTGCATTGATTGTGGATGAGGCAGGTGGATGTGAAGAGCACCAGCTTTATGAACAGGTGTTCCACAGCATAGAACCCCACAGCAGAGCAGGAGATCTACCTGTCTAACTTCTGCATAGCAACGTGGAGGCTCAGAAATCAGAGAGAGGGGCTGACTCAAGCGAAGGACATTGATGGCTGTTCTTCACAAAATTCAAAAATATTTCAACTAATAGTTTTAGAAAGTAGTTCTTTTTGAAACATGAGTGGATTTCCCTTTTTTGAAATGTGCTGCAGGGGTTTTCATGATGAGAGGACACACATCTGTAAGATAAATCCAAGTTACATTTGATTCAAATTTGCTCCAACCCCTCAGTAACTTGAAAGTTGTTCAGTAAGATTTAGGTTTAATATGTGATATAATTGGCATGAAGACTTCATTAAAATATCTGTTATACCGACATTTGATTCAATAAAATGAAAACAGTTTGAGAATTTCACCTGTTTAGGCTCATTAGAAGCTCTTTGAGTTATTAGCATCCCATCACTTACTTTACCTATTTGTTAGGTATGATACAGTCAGGGATGATTTTCAAGACTAGCCCTTTTGTGAACACAAAGTACACTGCAGATGCTGTGGTCAAATCAACACGTTCCTTTTGAAAGTTATATTTGATAATAATATTATTATTTCTACATGTTTACCAAATACATTCTCGTAAACCTTGTTAAATTAGGTTGTATTCTGCTAAAAAAATGAACTAAATGAGTAGTTTATTAACATAGAAACATAGAAAAACTACAGCACAATACAGGCCCTTCGGCCCACAAAGTTGTGCCGAACATGTCCCTACCTTAGAAATTACTAGGCTTACCCACAGCCCTCTATTTTTCTAAGCTCCATGTACCTATCCAAAAGTCTCTTAAGAGACCCTATCGTATCTGTCTCCACCACCGTTGCTGGCAGCCCATTCCACGCACTCACCACTCTCTGCGTAAAACTTAACCCTGACATTCCCTGTACCTACTCCCCAGTACCTTAAACCTGTGTCCTCTTGTGGCAGCCATTTCAGCCCTTGGAAAAAGCCTCTGACTATCCACCCGATCAATTTATAATATTTTCCACACTTCAGCATTGGATCATTTTGCAATGCCTCATGCCAGGGATTTGAAAATTGATGAGACATTCAGGGCATGTGTTGAGGCATTTGTGTCTTTTAATGTTTTATTCAGATTAACTGACAAGGGCAAATAAATTGTCAGAAACTTGAAAATGGATTGAGCCTTGTTTTTCATTAATTATCATTGTTCCAACAATAGATAGAACGTGGAAGAGAAGGAACGTATAAAACCAATGCCAGATTTTGTTCGCTGAGAGGCAGGATTTATGAACATTTGGAGAGGCATAATATGATTAGGAGTAGTCAACCTGGCTTTGTCAAGGGCAGGTCATACCCTACAATCCTGATTGAATTTTTGAGGATGTGACTAAACACATTGATGAAGGAAGAGTAGTAGTTGTAGTGTATAAGGTACCCCATGCAAGGCTTATTGAGAAAGTAAGGAGCCATGGGATCCAAGGGGATATTGTTTTGTGGATCCAGAACTGGCTTGCCCACAAAAGGCAAAGAGTGGTTGCAGACGGGTCATATTCTGCATGGAGGTCGGTCACCAGTGGTGTGCCTCTGTTCTGGGGCCCCTTCCCTTTGTGATTTTTATAAATGAACTGGATGAGGAAGTGGAGGGATGGGTTAGTAAATTTCCTGATGACATAAACATTGGGGGTGTTGTGCATAATGTGGAGGGCTGTCAGAGGTTACAATGGGACATTGATAGGATGCAAAACTGGGCTGAGAAGTGGCAGATGGAGTTCAACCCAGGTAAGTGTGAGGTGGTTCATTTTAGTAGATCAAATATGATGATAGAATATAGTATTAATTATTGGTAAGACTCTTGGCAGTGTGGAGGGATCTTGGGGTCCAAGTCCATAGGACACTCAAAGCTGCTGTGCAGGTTGACACTGTGGTTAAGAAGGCATACGGTGCATTGGCCTTCTTCAATCGTGGGATTGAGTTTAAGAGGCGAGAGGTAATGTTGCAGCTATATAGGACCCTGGTCAGACTCCACTTGGAGTACTGTGCTCAGTTCTGGTCGCCTCACTACAGGAAGGATGTGGAAGCCATAGAAAGGGTGCAAAAGAGATTTACAAGGATGTTGCCTGGATTGGGAAGCATGCCTTTAGAGAATAGGTTAAATGAACTCGGTTTTTTACCCTAGGAGTGACGGTGGATGAGAGGTGACCTGATAGAGGTGTACAAGATGATCATGTGGATAGTCAGAGGCTTTTTTCTAGGGCTGAGATGGCTAGCAGAAGAGGACACAGGTTTAAGGTGCTTGGAAGTAGGTACAGAGGAGATGTCAGGGGTAAGTTTTTTTACGCAGAGAGCGGTGAGTGCATGGAATGAGCTGCCGGCAATGGTGGTGGACGCGGATACGATAGAGTATTTTAAGAGACTCCTGGATAGGTACATGGAGCTTAGAAAAATTGAGGGCTGTAGGTAAACATAAGTAATTTCTCAGGTAAGGAAATGTTCAGCACAGTTTTGTGGTCCGAAGGGCCTGTATTGTGCTGTAGGTTTTCTATGTTTCCTCTCCCTTATGGTCAGTTCCTGAAACAAATTCGGGTCAGTGAGATGGTAGCATAGCAGTTAGTGGGTCACATTCACAGCTCAGGATGTTCTGAAGTTTGGAGTTCACTTCTGGCGCAGTCTGCAAGGAGTCTGTAGATCTTCCCTGTGGAATGTGTGGGTTTTCCACCAGGAGCTCCAGTTTCCTCCCACAGTCCAAAGAAATAATCGGTCAGGAGTACAAGCTAGACAGTGATTGGTGAAGCCAGCTGACGGGGAGCGGGGGAGGGTAGGTGGGTGCGGAAGGAGGGATGAAGTGAGAATCTGGGAAGTGATAGGTAGAAAGGGTAAAGTGAGAAACTAGGAGATGACAGGCGGAAGGAATCTAATAGGAGAGGAGAGTGGACCATGGGAGAAAGGGCAGGAGGACAGGCATCAGTTGGCGATGATAAGCAAGCAAGGATTTTGTGAGTATTTGATTTGAGGCATGTATTACTGGAATAATTATACCACGATTATGATCAATATTGAGAAGCACTGCTGAGAACAACGTTAATCGCATTATGTGCTACTTCTACGGAGCTATACTGGGGAAACAGGAAATAGGAAAGCTTCTGTGGAGATCCCACCCCAATCATTTATGTCAACAGCTGCCTTGCATACTTTAGAGAGTAAATCAATCACAGAAGGCTGCACAGAGAGTTTAAACATGCTGGGAGCATAAAGACGTTAAAAATGAACATGCCTCCCATTTACTCCACCCACACAGATGCAACTCATCTGTCTATCAATTATCAAAATGGTCATAACACAAAAATACAACTGCAGAAGCTGTGGATCAAAGAATACGTACACAACGCTGGAAGAACTCAGCAGGTCAGGCAGCATCCGTGAGAAAAGAGTAGCCAACGTTTCGGGCCGAGACCCTTCATCAGGAATGGTGGGGGGGGGGGGGGGAAGAGAGGACCGAAGCCCAGTAATAGAGATAGGGGAGGGAGTAGGGTCCAGAGGCGCCAGGTGGAAAACCAATCAGAGGAAAGATAAAGGGGGGAGGGAGAGGGGATAAGCATTGAAGAACTGTAGAGATAAAGAAGCAGAAAGTTGAAAGGGGAGAGAGGCAGAGAGGGATCTGGGATAGGGGAAGGGAATTAACAGAAATTGGAGAATTCAGTGTTCATACCACCAGGCTGGAGACTACCCAGACGGTAGATGAGGTGTTGCTCCTCCAGCCTGAGTTTGGCCTCATCATGGCAGTAGAGGAGGCCATGTATGGACATATCTAGATGGGAATGAGAGGCAGAGTTGAAGTGGGTGGCAACCGGGAGGTCCTGTCTATTGGGGGGAGGTCCTACTCTCCCCACCTACATCCAGGATACATCCCATGCCTTTCACCTCTTCAATAACTTCCAATTCCCCGGCCCCGACTGCTTCATTTTTACCATGGGTGTTCAATCCTTATACACCTCCATCCCCCATCAAGAAGGCCTCAAAGCCCTCCGCTACTTTTTGGATAACAGACCCCACCAGTTCTCCAGCACCACCACACTCCTCCGGTTGGCAGAGCTTGTTCTAACTCTCAATAACTTCTCCTTTGGTTCTTCCCACTTTCTCCAGATCAAGGGCTTAGCCATGGACACTTGCATGGGCCCCAGCTATGCATGCCTCTTTGTGGGTTATGTGGAACAGTCTATGCTCCAAATCTATACTGGCACCACTCCCCAACTTTTCCTCCGCTACATCGACGACTACATTGGTGCTGCTTCCTGCACCCATGCTGAGCTCGTCAATTTCATCAACTTTGCCTCTAACTTTCACCCAGCCCTTAAATTCACTTGGTCCATCTTGAACACTTCTCTCCCCTTTCTTGATATCTCGATCTCCATCTCTGGAGACAGACTATCCACTGACATCTTCTACAAACCCACTGATTCCCATAACTATCTTGACTACACCTCTTCCCACCCTGCCCAATGCAAAAATGCCATTCCCTATTTCCAGCTCCTCCGTCTCCACCACATCTGCTCCCAGGATGAGGCTTTCCATTCCAGGACTTCTCAAATGTCCTCTTTCTTTCAGGATCATGGTTTCCCTTCTGGCGTCATCAAAGATGCCCTCACCTGCATCTCCTCCACTTCCTGCACTTCAGCCCTTAACCCATCCTCCCGTCACCACAACAGGGACAGGGTTCCCCTTGTCCTCACCTACCACCCCACCAGCCTCCAGATCCAGCATATTATCCTCCGCAACTTCCACCACCTTCAACAGGACCCCACCACTAAACACATCTTTCCCTCCTTACCCCTTTCTGCATTTTGCAGGGATTGTTCCCTCCGCGACTACCTGGTCCACACATCCCTCCCCTCAGAACTCCCACCTGGCACTTATTCCTGCAAGTGCAAATGCTACACTTGTACCCACACCTCCCCCCTTACCACAATTCTGGGCCCCAGACAGTCCTTCCAGGTGAGGCAACACTTCACCTGCGAGTCTGCTGGAGTTGTCTATTGCATCTGGTGCTCCCGGTGCGGCCTTCTCTACATCGGCGAGACCCAACGCAGATTGGGGGACCGCTTCGTCGAGCACCTACGCTCCATCTGTCACAATAGACAGGATCTCCCGGTTGCTGCCCACTTCAACTCCGCCTCTCATTCCCATCTAGGTGTGTCCATACATGGCCTCCTCCTCTACTGCCATGATGAGGCCAAACTCAGGTTGGAGGAGCAACACCTCATCTACCATCTGGGTAGCCTCCAGCCTGGTGGTATGAACATTGAATTCTCCAATTTCTGGTAATTCCCTCCCCCTCCCCCTTCCCCTATCCCAGGTCCCTCTCTGTTTCTCTCCCCTTTCAACTTTCTGCTTCTTTATCTCTACGGTTCTTCAATGCTTATCCCCTCTCCCTCCCCCCTTTATCTTTCCTCTGATTGGTTTTCCACCTGGTGCATCTAGGCCCTACTCCCTCCCCTATCTCTATTACTGGGCTTCGGCCCTCTCTTCCCCCCCCCCCATCTCTGATAAAGGGTCTCGGCCCAAAACGTTGGCTACTCTTTTCTCACGGATGCTGCCTGACCTGCTGAGTTCTTCCAGCGTTGTGTACATATCAAAATGGTCATGCTGGATTGTAAATTTTTTTAAACAAACAGAAAAAGAGCATCTAAAACTCAAACAACCAATCTGTTCAAAAGTGAGAGTATACCCCTTTCTAGGTGATTACTATTAAATGTTAACTGCTCTAGAAGATTATCAAATATGTTGAGAAAAATTATATTTATCCCTCTACTCTATAACCTGCTCAGGCCAGAAACTGGGCAATCAATGCAATAGACTGAACTTTTTTAAAGGCATTGCATTAAATGCTTTATTGAAGTATATGTCACTAGGATCAATTTAAGGAAATCAGAGCCTTGTCGGCTGGGAATGCATATCTGGAATCCACACATGTACTTCCTCGCAGTTTTCCATCTGTTAAAGTGATAGGCAGAAAATGATATGGGTCATATACCCAAATACTTTATAAACATTTCCAGCTGCAAATGCTCTGCCCTAGGAACACCTCACCTGGGAGAAGCATTTCTGCAAACCCATGTGTTGACTGGGGCCTGTTCTCTTTCTACTTCCAGGAGTAAGATTTTAGCACTGGTCTGCATAGAAAGCATAGTTACCCAAAGTATTTGTTCCCAAATTGAAGGGGAAAAAAAAACTAAGGTACTGTGGAAACTTTAAAAGTGAGGAAAAGTTATTAAAGAGAAAGAGCTCAGAGAGTGGAGGCGTGAGATGGCTGAAGCCTGTCAGCATGGAGAGTGCTGAGGGCTACCATGTTAGAGGATCAAACAAAACATCTGGTTAAGCTTACAGATGGAGGATGCCATGAAGCAGGGAAGCAATTTCAAACTGAGGATGAGAAAGTTGAACTTGAGGTCTGACCATACTAGAAAGCAGTCAATGGGGGTAAAGTGTGAACAGGGCTTAATAAGGAAGAATTTCAGATCATATCATCTTGGATGACATAATTTGCAAATCATGCATTTTGGAAAATCGGTGAAGAAGACATTGCAGAATTTAGGCCATAAGACATACAAACATAATTAGGCCAATTAGCCCATTGTGTCTGTTCCACCATTCCATCATGGCAAATTTGTTATCCCTCTCAAGCCCATTCTCCTGTCTCCCTTTGATGCCCTTACTAATCAAGAACCTTTGTTTTAAATATACAAAATCACTTGGCCTCCACAGACATCTGTGACAATGATTTCCGCAGATTCACCCACCCTCTGTTCTTAAGAGGCATCCTTCTATTCTGATGCTGTGCCCTCTGGTTCTAGATCTCCCCACTACAGGAATCATCATCTCCACTTCCACTCTAACTAGGCCTTTCAATATTCAATCTGGTTCGATGAGATTTCCCCCTCATTCTTCTAAACTCCAGCGAGCACAGACACAGAGCCATCAAATGCACCTGATACGTTAACACCTTCATTCACGGAATCTGTCTTGTGAATCTCCACTGGACCCTTTCTATTGCCAGCCCATCCTTCCTTAGTTAAGGGGTCCATAAGCTCCCACAATACTCCAAGTGTGGCCTTATAAAGCCTCATCATTAAATCCTTGCTTTTTCGTTCTAGTCCTCTTAAATTAAATGTGAACATTTCCTTGCCACTGACTCGATCTGCAAGGTAACCTTTAGGGAATCCTCACGAGCACTCCCAAGTACCTTTGCACCTCTGATTTCTGAATTTTCTTCCTGTTTAGTTAATAGCCTACTCCTTTATTCCATCTACCAAAGTGCATGACCAAACACTTCACTATACTGTATGCCATCTGCCACTTCTTTGTCCATTCTCCTCGTCTTTTGTCACGTACCCTGTGACGGGTTAAAGAACCAGCAGAAACAGAAAACACTTTGGAGTCCAGTATTGCTACTAACTAAGGGTATTTATTAGTAACTACGCAATACAATAATATAAATTTAGAAATATTAAGCAGTTTAGCAATGATTATATATATAAAAGTGTGGAAATATATGAAAACCAAACTTCTTCAAGCCTAGGGGTGAATGGATATAGTCTTACAGTGATGAGTAAAGTTCAGTTCAGTTTGTGGTGTGGAATTGAGTAGTGATGGAGAGAGAGAGATAGTTAGTTCTTCAGGTGAGCTGATGCTGTTGATCTTCCCGTTGTCCTCTGAAATCCTTTAGAAGTCTCCGACTGTGACCACAACAAAGGCGACCATTCTTCCGTGGTGGAATTATCAATGCAGGCGGGGGTTGGACACATGAATAACTCCCCACATGTCACACCCTTTCACACTGCGAGAGCCACTGATCAATCCGCCTGATCGATCCTCCAAAACCCACCTTTTCTGTGGGCACAACAAAGCTCATCCAGTGTCCAAAACCATGTGTCTGTAGATCTATCAGCTGACCTTCTATTTATCACACGGTGCTGAACAACAGCTGTCCATCAAGCAGCTCCTCCTTTCTCTCTCTGTAAGAACACAGAAGCTGACAGTGTCCTTGCAAATGAGTAAACATGCTAGCAGAGAAACTATAAAACTATCTCCGAGCCTCTCTCTCTCTTAATAACAAGGTGTCTGGTGGTGAACAACAACTCCCTATCTCTTTTCAAAAGCACAGTTCATAGGGGTAATTCAGGACCCATCACACTATCTAAGTCATTGGTTCCTAAATATTTTTGGGTTTTGCCCCTTTGGCTCCCAGACCACATACCCAGAACACTCCTCTTCCTCTCTTAAAAACTATAAAGGGCTTTGATTTACAATGCTCAGTGAAAGAAAGTAGGGACAGAAAAGTCAAAGTAGTGACAGATAATTGCAAAAATTATTCAAATATCATTAATGCTACAAATAAAATTATCTCTTTATTTAATTGCAGTAAAACAACTTTTATCAACACTTCCAGACTGTACATTAGTAGCCCTACTATTCACAACTTCATTGCTTTTTCACCTTTCAATGATATTAATGGGCTCCAGTGCAGTGATATCAGCTTCTCAACATCAGGCTGAATGTCTCTCAGAAGAAGTCTCACATCCCTATGTTCGGTAATTTGCGATCTGTTTCGTTGCTTCGAGGAAGTTGAACAATTGTAATGAAACTATGCTCCAGTAAATATGATATTGAAAAGGCAATAAAGAACATCTTGACCTTTTTCCACAGTGCAGGTTGATGTTCAGAGATTTCTTTCTACAATCTAAAGTTTTGATATGATATTTTGAATCTGGGCTTCAACTGAAAGTTATTTTCAGATGAGATCTGTTATTCTTCCATCCTTCCTGTTATTTCCTCATTACATGATTTCAGGAGTAAATATCTTACCAGTCTGGAATTTGGATCTCAAGAAGACCCTGGAATCTCTCTACTATGCCTTTATGCAGCTCAGCCAAGTTTGCCAGTTTGGTGAGTGGGGACAGAAGAGAAGTTGACAGGATGTGCAGTTAAGTGCAGAGTGAGGGACACTGAAGCTGATCAGCTGTTCACTGACTTTAATAGGAACTGTGCAGAAAATAAGGGGATAAAGGAACAAGAAACACATGGCCAACAGGGCTGACAACTGGAACTGCAAATTAAAGCTAACACCAATACAGCAGCTCGGCCATTGTAGCTTCGTACTAAATAAATATCACTCCTTAAGAGTGTCAGGCTAAACTGTAGCCTTCTTTCCCGGAACCAGGACAACAGTAAATAGGGAGTGTAGATGCTGCTGTGCTTTTGGTCAAGTGTTGACAAAACTGGAATGAGAGGCAAGGAGTTAAATACCACCATGATGTAATACTAATTGGCTGGAACATGCATACCCATGAGTGTGATTGCCGAACCCATTCTACAGTCTGCCTGTGAGGGCACGCAAACCCCACTGCAAAGTTTGTGGTTGTGTCAGGGCCCCCTCCTTAGCTTTAGCTCCTGAGGTGCCAGAGACCTGTGCCTACTTTAAGTCCTGGATGGGAGATTTGTCCGGGATATCATTAGCCAGAATCCGTGAGTATTTCTAGTGCCATAGCTCTCCAAATACTCAAGATACTGGGCCCTGCCCTGTACCCAGCAAGATGGCAGGAGGCACAATACAGAACAGACCAGGAAAGCATCCACCAATCAGGGAGGAAGTGAGGGGGATGTGACTGGAGCAAGGGGAGAGGTAGTCACTGACTCGAACTGAGAAACATGGATGGATCTTCATTGATGATGGTAGGCTCCATCTACCGTATATCAGACTTGGTTAACAGCCTTCTCCACTATGAATGATTCCACGTTACGTGGGGCCACCATGTGGCTCTCTGCTTTAAAGGGAAGATCCCTAGATGCCAGCCAGACTTTATCCCCTGGCATGAGAAGCCTCACCTGTCAGCAGAAGCAATCAGCCTGCCAGGAATGTTCTGAGCACAGAGCAGAGAAGCCCTAGCCTGACTCTACATGTGCTTGTAGCGTTGGACCAACTGCTCAGCAGCAGGAACTCCCACGTCCATGTTCAGGGAAGAACGGTGGCTGGAATCCTTTCTGGCATTCAAAGGGGGACATGCCAATGGAGGACAACTGGAACCCAAGCCAAATGGAAGCTCCAGGACATGGAGCTCCGGAAGAGGCAAGGCAGCTCAGAGTTGTCTCCAGCTCCTGATTCACTCTCTCGGTCTTGCTGTAACATTGGGGGTGGAGAGACTAGCTGTGGCTCCCACAAGAGAAGAGAAGCCCTTCCAAAAACAGGACATGGCTCTCTTCCAGGGCAGAGATGAAGTCATCTACGTCAGGTCTCATCGGTATACAGGAGGCCACACTGGGGGCACTGGATGGAGAATTTGGTGCTGGACATGGAGGCTGGTGGGGTGGTAGGTGAGAACAAGAGGAACTTTATCCCTGGTGAGATGATGGGGTAGGAGTGGTCGTGCATGAAATGGAAGAGATGTGGTTGAAAGCAGCATTGATGGTAAAGGAAAGGAAATCCCTTTCTTTGAAAAAGGAGGACATCTCATTCTGGAGTAGGAAATGGAGGAATTTAGAGAAGGGGATGGGGTTTTTAAAACTAAAAGAGTGGGAAGAGATATAGATATGGAGAGGGTGCAGAGGAGATTTACCAGGATGTTGCCTGGTTTAGCAGAGCTGGGACTTTTCTCTTTGGAGCGTAGAAGATGAAGGGGGACTTGATAGAGGTCTACAAGATTATGAGAGGCATAGATAGGGTGGATAGTCAGTACCTGTTTCCCAGAGTACCAATAGCAAACACCAGAGGGCATATGTACTAATAAGGGAGGGAAGTTTAGGGGAGACATCAGGGGTAAGTTTTTTACACAGAGGGTTGTGAGTGCCTGGAATGACTTGCCAGGGATGGTGGTGGAGGCTAAAACATTAGGGGTATTTAAGAGCCTCTTGGACAGACACATGGATGTAAGAAAAATGGAGGGTTATGGGGTAGTGTGGGTTTAGTACTTTTTTTTAAGGATTTTATGGGTCGGCACAACATGAGGGCTGCAGTGTTCAATGGTTCTATAGTCCATGTAGCTGTGGGAGTCCATGGGTTTATTACAGACATCAGTAGATACACTGTCTCCAGTGATAAAGACAGTGAGATCAAGAAAGGGGAGGGTGGTATCAGAAATGAGCCAAGTAAATTTGAGGGCAGTGGAAGTTGGAGGCAAAGTGGATGAAGTTGATGAGTTCAGCATGGGTGCAGGAAGCAGCACCAATGCAGCAGATGATGTAGCGTGGGAAATGTGCGGGATGGTCACCAGAGTAGGCTTGGAACATAGGTAGTTCCACGTAACCAACAAACAGGCAGGCATAACTGGGAGGAGCCAAAGGAGAAATTATTGAGAGTGAGGACAAGTTCCACTAAACAGAAGAGAGTGGTGGTGGAGGGGAACTAGTTAGGTCTGATGTCCAGAAAGAAACGGAGAGCTTTGAGGTCTTCCTGGTGGGTGATGGAGGTGTATGGGGACTGGACATCCATAGTAAAACCAAGATGATGGGGGCCAGGGAACCTGAGATCATTGAAAAAGATCCAGAGTGCGTGAAGTGTTACAGGAAAGGACTGAACTAGGGGAGATAAAACAGGGTTGAGGTATGCAGATATGAGTTCAGTGGGGCAGGAACAAGCTGAAACAATGGGTCTACCTGGACAAGTGGGTTTGTGGATCTTGGGTAGGAGGTAGAAACGAGAGGTGCAGAGTACGGGAACTATGAGGTTGGCGGTGGTGGATGGGAGATGTGGAGGAACTCAGCTGGCCAGGCAGCGTCTGTGGAAAAGAGTACAGTCAATGCTTCAGGCTGAGACCCTTCAGCAGGTCTGGAGAGAAGAAGATGAGGTGTCAAAGTTAGAAGGTGGGGCGGAGGGAGGGAGAAATACAGGGTGATAGGTGAAACCGGGAGGGGGCGGGGTGAAGAAAGAGTTGGCAAGTTGATTCTCCTGCCCTGCATTTCTTTCATAAATCCAAGCAAGACGGTTTGTTATATCGGCATGATGGGGATTAAACTAGAGTTGTAGGGGGGGTGGAACCAGAATGGAAGAACATATAGTAGAGAAGTTTTGGAGGAAGGTGTTGGAAAGACCTCAGACACAGTAAGGAATCAAAAGTTTGAGCATGCTGCATCTAGTGTCCTGAGTTGCCTATGTTACAATGTAAGAAGAATGTCAGTGGACAAAATTGAAAAGGGTGAATACAGACTGAAGGTTCTACTTTTTGAATGTGCACAGTAAACAGAATAAAGTAGATGAACTTGTAGCATAGTTACAGATCGGCATGTATGATGTTGGAGGCCTCTGAATCATAGAAACATAGAAAATAGGTGCAGGAGTAGGCCATTCGGTCTTCGAGCCTGCACCGCCATTCAGTATGATCATGGCTGATCATCCAACTCAGAACCCTGTACCTGTTTTCTCTCCATACCCCCTGATCCCTTTAGCCACAAGGGCCATATCTAACTCCCTCTTAAATATAGCCAATGAACCAGCCTCAACTGTTTCCCATGACAGAGAATTCCACAGATTCACTACTCTCTGTGTGAAGAAGTTTTTCCTCATCTCGGTCCTAAAAGGCTTCCCCTTTATCCTTAAACTGTGACCCCTCATTCTGGATATCCTTAAACTGTGACCCCTTGTTCTGGAATGACTGGAAGAAGATTATAGCTGGGAGCTTAATGCCCAAGGATACACATTGTATCGAAAGGACAGGCAGGGAGGCAAAGGGAACTGAACGTTTGTGAATAGAGCTAAGGAACTGCAAGGGTAAAAAGACTGATTGAAGCTGTAGACAGACCCTGAGGATATGGTCTTCAAATTACAATGGGAGATGGAAAATAGATAGAGATAGATAGATAGATAGATACTTTATTCATCCCCAAGGGGAAATTCAACATTTTTCCAGTGTCCCATACACTTATTGTAGCAAAACTAATTACATACAGTATTTAACTCAGTATAAATATGATATGCATCTAAAATCACCCTCCCAAAAAGCATTAATAAATAGCTTTTAAAAAGTTCTTAAATAGTTCACTAAAGTGCATTGAGTGGTAACTTAAGCTCAGTCCTAACCCCGGCACTTTAACATGTCTTGCCCCTGGTGGTTGAATTGTAGAGCCGAATGGCGTTGGGGAGTAATGATCTCTTCATCCTGTCTGAGGAGCATTGCATTGACAGCAACCTGCCGCTGAAGCTGCTTCTCTGTCTCTGGATGGTGCTGTGCAGAGGATGTTCAGGGTTTTCCATGATTGACCGTAGCCTACTCAGCGCCCTCCGCTCTGCCACTGATGTCATACTCTCCAGTTCTGTGCCCACGATAGAGCCCGCCTTCCTTACCAGCTTATTAAGACGTGAGGCGTCCCTCTTCTTAATGGTGCCTCCCCAGCACGCCACCACAAAGAAGAGGGCGCTCTCCACAACTGACCGATAGAACATCTTCAGCATCTCACTACAAACATTGAATGACGCCAGCCTTCTGAGGAAGTACAGTCGACTCTGTGCTTTCCTGCACAGGGCATCTGTGTTGGCAGTCCAGTCTAGCTTCTCGTCTAATTGCACTCCCAGATACTTGTAGGTCTTAACCTGCTCCACACATTCTCCATTAATGATCACTGGCTCCATATGAGGCCTAGGTCTCCTAAAGTCAACCACCATCTCCTTGGTCTTGGTGATATTGAGATGCAGGTAGTTTGAGTTGCACCATAACACAAAGTCCTGTATCAGTTTCCTATACTCTTCCTCCTGACCATTCCTGACACACCCCACTATGGCCGTGTCATCAGCGAACTTCTGCACATGGCAGGACTCCGAGTTATATTGGAAGTCTGATGTGTACAGGGTGAACAGGACCGGAGAGAGCACGGTCCCCTGCGGTGCTCCTGTGCTGCTGACCACCGTGTCAGACCTACAGTCTCCCAACCACACATACTGAGGTCTGTCTGTCAAGTAGTCCATTATCCAAGCCACCATTTGTGAGTCTACTCCCATCTCCGTTAGTTTGTGCCTTAATATCCTGGGCTGGATGGTGTTAAAGGCACTAGAGAAGTCCAGGAATGTAATCCTCACAGCACCACTGACCCTGTCCAGGTGAGAGAGGGATTTGTGCAGCAAGTACGTGATAGCATCCTCCACTCCCACCTTCTCCTGATACGCAAACTGACGAGGATCCCGGGCGTGCCTGGTTTGTGGCCTCAGATTCTGGATTATCAGCCGCTCCATGGTCTTCATCACGTGCGACGTCAAAGCAACAGGTCTGAAGTCATTCATCTCCCTTGGTTGTGGTTTCTTCGGTACCGGGACAATACAGGATGTTTTCCACTGTCTGGGTACCCTTCTCTGCTCCAGGCTCATGTTGAAGATGCGCTGAAGGGGTTCTCCCAGCTCAGACGCACAGGCCTTCAGTGATTGTGGGGATACTCCATCCGGTCCAGCCGCCTTGCTGGTACAGATCTTCCTCAGTTGACCTTCCACCTGTGCGGCCTTAATCTTGGGCGTGGGTAAGGTCTCCTGTGAGTGGCTATTTTCCTGTGAGGGAAGTGAGAGGGAGGACGAGTAGTGAGACAAGCCTGGTGTGGAGTTCTGCGGTGAGGATGAGATTGTGCTATCGAACCTATTGAAGAAGTTATTCAGCTGGTTCGCTTTCTCCACATCTCCACTTACGTTTGCCCCCCGCTTTGCATCGGAATGCATGCGGAAAAGGCAATGTTACAATAGTCATAGTGGATTTCAATATGAAAATACATTGGAAAAATCAGGTTGGTGCTGGGTTCCAAGAGGGCGATTTTCTACAATGCCTACAAGATGCCTTTTTAGAGCAGCTTGTTGTTGAGCCCACAAGAAGATCAGATATTCTGGATTGGGTGTCGTGCAATGAACCAGAATTCATTAGAGTGCTTAAGATAGAACATCACTTAGGGGAAAGTGATCATAATACGATCAAATTCACCCTGAGACTTGAGAAGGAGAAGCTAAAGTCAGTATAACAGTGGAATTACAAAGGCATGAGAGAGGAGTTGCCCAGAGCTGACTGGAGAAGAACACTCTCAGGGATGATGGCAGAGCAGCAATGGCTGGTATTTCTGGAAGAAATTGGAAGGCACAAGATATTTACTATATACGACCCAAAGAGGAAGAAGCATTCCAAAGGCAATATAACAGAACCGTGGCTAACAAGAGAAGTCAAAGCCAATGTAAAAGCCAAAGAGAGGGCATATAATAGAGTAAAAATTTGTGGGAAGTTAGAGGGTCAGAAAGCTTTTAAAAACCAACAGAAGGCAGCTAGAAAAGTCATTAAGAAGTTTAAGACCATAAGACATAAGTACGGAATTAGGCCATTCAGCCCATCAAAGATAGAATATGAAAAAAAAAGCTAACTAATAATATTAAAGCAGATAAAGGATTCCTCAGATATATGAAGTATAAAACAGAAGTGGAAGTGCATATCAGACTGCTGGAAAATGATATTGGAGAGATAGTAATGGAGGACAAGGAAATGGCAGACAAGCTGAATAAGTATTTTGTTTCAGTCTTCACTAAAGAAAAGAATTCTTCAATGCCAGTCTTGAAAAAGATCCTCGTCCATGTACCAGTGGGAGACTCACTGAAACTCCTGGGCTGCTTCAGTGCCAGGCTCAGAACAAGTGTAATCCTCTAGGAAGAGCATGATTGGCAAGGAAAGAATAGAGCTAGCTGACTGCAATAAGCTACATTCCTGACAGAATGCCTGAAACACTGTTTTGTCCGAGATGGTACAAGTCTATTACAAAATGTCTGATCCAGGCGTTGGCATTAGTTAATGTATGCCACTGAGTAGGATTCAACAAGATGTCTGCAGTACTGACAGCGTGATAAGTTCTCACAACCACTATCTATTCTGTCCTGTTATCTCCATAATTTAGGCCTGGCCCTAAATTTAAAGTAGGAAGTCTCAAGGACCCCACAAAGACAAATCTTTCCAGACAATATCTTATAGAATTTCATCTAAAACACAACGGCCTATAAATTACATCCTACCACGAAGAAATGTATAATAGTGTAGGATTGTATGGAGGTCTTGTATTAGATTTTGTAAATCATTGGATGAATGTCCCGAAGGTCAAAATGACAATTTAGCTCTTTCTGATCTTGTAGCACACAGGGTCTGTTAGTGACAAAAGTGTCTAGTAGTCACTTAGAGAGCTAGGTTGAAGGATTCTTTCTTAGTGTCCGCATTCAAGCTTATTGTTTATGTCTGTAAGTATTAATGTTCTTTTGAAAGCTCCGAGGAATGTTGCATCCAAAGCACTGGAATACTATTGGATGTACAGTAACTATTAAATTATCTAATTGTTTTATGAGGACTCTATTGTTGGTGTGTTTAATTAGTTAATGTAGGATCAACTAAGCACTTGCACTTGTGAAACTCATGCCTGTAGTGGTTCCTTTCCTGGTTTCATTGGACATCAACCAAGGGCCAGAAATCGCATTTGGTGCCTAAGACCCAGGGGTAGTTTCACGAGCGAGTCGGAATTCGGAGCTCCCCCAACAATAGCAACAATTAAGTGGTGACTAGGAACCATCCCTGAAATCTTTATGCCTTGCAGAAGTCTTTGTGACTTGGTATGTTGTATTTTGTGTGGTTTATTTGTGCATTCTGTTCATAATAAGCAAGGCATAAGTTACTTTGTTATGCCCATACACTTATTACCATATCTCCTGAACAGTCAAATCATTTGAGTCTGATTAATCCTGCCCATTACAGGACCTTTGATGATGTTTTGCTGAAAAGAGGACAGGCATTTTCTTGCCTTTGTGATACATAAAGGATATTGATATCATTTGCCTTCCACATGGTGACAATGTAGGTATCACAGGTTATATGTAGGTACACAAGCCAACCCTTCTCTTGAAGAGAGCCCAATTATCTAAAAACCTTATGCTCTCTCACTCCTACACCAGGTCCTTAACCATGTATTAATCTGTATCATTTTCTAGGTCTGACCTCACTAGCATGTGGCATGGGTAGAAATCCTGAGATCTCAACCCTAGACATCCTACCCTTTAACACTTAACACACTGAACAGAGCTACATCACTCGTTCTATCCACGTCATTGGTACCTAAATGGACTACAACTTCTGGCTGTTCACAGTCCCCCATAAGAATGCTGAGGTCTCGATCAGAGATATCCCAGACCCTAGCACTTGGGAGGCAATATACCATCTGGGAATCTAGTTCTCATGGACTGAACCTCCTATCTGTTCTTCTAACAAATCTCCTATCACCACAATGTACATTTTATCTCCCTTTCCCTTCTGAGTCACAGAACCAGACTCAGTGCCAGAGACCTCTCTGTGACTTTCCTCTGTTAGGTTAACCACTCCGACAGTATCTAAAGTGATATTGTTGATGGGGGGGGGGGGCTACAGAGGTAATTTGCAGTGGCTACTTAAGCCCGTTCCCCTTGCTGACTGTCACCCAGCTTCTTGCATCCTGGGTGTAACGACCTCTCTATATGTTCTAACTATCACCCGCTCAGCCTCTGGAATGATCCAGAGTTCGTCCAGCTCCAGCTCCAACTCCTTAACATGGAGCGTCAGAAGTTGCAGCTGGATGCACTTGTCACAGATATAGTCATCAGGGACACAAGGAAATCCCCCTGCCTTCCCACCTCCCGCAAGAGGAGAATTCTGCTATCCTGCCTGGCATCTCTTCTGTCCTAGCTATGCAGATATAAAGAAGGGAAGAAGAAAAAGACAGCCTGGTGTTTTTCCTTTCTTTTGCTTTTTCCAATGGAAGGGCCTCTCCTTGCTGAAGCCTCGAAGAACATCATGCCTCAAGATCAGCACTTTGACTCTGGTTGGATTAATGTTTCACTGGGTGAGCAATCAGAAGAATGGTGTTTAATTCCTGCAGCAGCCTATAAGGAGTGCATTCATTCTCCCTGTAGTCATCTGGGTTTCCTCTGGGTGCTCTGAATTCCCCCATATTTCAAAGATGTATGAGTTCAGGTTAGAAAGTTATAACTGAGCCCTGTTGGTGCCCGAACCGTGATGGCACTTGCAGGCTGCCCCCAGCATATGGAGTCAAGGAACACAGAAACAGCCCCTAATCTATGACCAGCCATTAATCCCATCGCACTGCAGCTAGTCCATAGCCCTCTGTACCTCTGCCAGCCATCTACCTATTGAAATCAGCCCAACATTCACCACTTGTGCTGGCAGCTTCTCCAATACTCTCACCACTTTTGATTAAAGAAGTACCCCTCATGATCCCCTTAAACATTTCACCTTTCATCTTTGAAAATCATGTCCTCTAGTTCTAATCTCACCCGCCCTCAGTAGAAGAAGCCCTGTTTGCATTTACCCTATCTATAACCCTCATAATTTTGAAAAGCAGGCAAACATTTTGTCAGGTTCTGTGGAATTATCCATTGTAATTTGCCTGAAAACAGCAAACACCTCCTCTTCTGTAATCATTCTTGGGTCCATGGCTTCACTGCTGCTTTGCTTCACATCAATAGACTCTGTGTCATCTCCAAACTAAGTACAGATGCAAAAAATCCAGTTAAGATCTTCCCTATCTCTTTCAGCTCCCTGTCTACATTGCTCCTCTGATTTTCCAGTGGAAGCATTTTGACCCTTACTATTCTTTACCAATTAATATATCTGCAGAATCCCTTAGGATTCTCCTTCACCTTGTCTGCTAGAGCAACTTCATGTCTTCTTTTGGCCTTCCTGATTTCCTTCTTGAGCGTTTTCTTGCATTTCTTAACTTCCTCAAGTATCTCATTTGTTCCTGTCTGCCTATACATGTTATGCACCTTCTTCTTTTTCTTAATCACAGCCTCATTATCTCTCAAAATCAAGGTTATCCTTGCCTTTTATTTTGAAAGGAACATACAAATTCGGTACTCTCAAAATTTTGCTTTTAAAGGCCTCCTATTTATCAAGTACACCTTTGCCAGAAAACAACCTGACCCAATCCACACTTGTTAGATCCTTTCTGATGCTACCAAATTTGGCCTTTCTCCAATTTAGAATCGCAACCCAATACTTGTTCAGAATCCAAGAGACAAGCTTATTGGTTGCACACCAGCTACCTTGGAGGTTTTATAGAATTACTTGGATTTCAAGCATCTGCAGATTTTCTTTTGTTTATCCATTTTCATCTACTTTTTTCTGGACCTCTCACGCTTGATCTTCTCCACCCATTATCTCCTCTCCTTTACTCCATCACTGAACTCTAAGCTCCCCCTACAGTCTACCAGTTACCCTCCTAGCCTACAGTCCTTTTCACTACAATTGCCCTGTTTTTACTCAACTTATGGCTATATCTTCCTTGTATACCAGGTTTGTTTCCACTTGTCACCCACCTACTATCTCTCCCAATTCCAACCTACTAACCCTCCCCATCTAATTCCTTTGAACATCATCCTTGGTCCACCTATCACCTATCAACCTTTGTCTCGCCTTTTGCTCTCTCTTCTTTATACTGGCAACTTTCCCATTTCTCTCTAAGGCCTAATGCAGAGTCTTGACCTAAAATGCTAGCAGTTCCTTTCCTTCCACAGTTGCTGCTTTACCAGCTTAGCTTCTCCTGGATATTATTTTTTTGCTGCAGATTCCAGCATCTACAGTCTCTTATATCTTTTGGAACATTCTTTTCCAAATGTGAACATTCCTGTGAGCTTAATTTTACCTCTGCAACATTACTTCCTCTGTCCTCAATATCACTGAAACACTTGTTAACTTTTTGACAGCTTGAACTCAACTTAAGAAGCTTAAGGTAAAGGAACTTCTAGAAGACACATTGCTAAAATGAAATGCGTCAGTATTACAATGGAGTAAAGGGAACTTCAGAAGCATGAGAAAGAAGCTGGCCAAAGTTATTTGCAAGAGTATACTAGCAGGGATAATGGCAGATCAGCAATGGCTGGAATTTCTGGACAAATTTAGAAAGTGCAGGATAGATTCATCACAAAGAAGAAGTATTCTAAAGGGAGGATGAGACAATCATAGCTGAACAAGGAAGTCAAAGATAGTATTAATAAAAAACAGAGGGCATACAATAGAGCTAAAATTAGTGAAAAGCTCGAGGATTGGGAAGCTTTTAAAAACCAACAGAAGACAACAAAAAATCAAAAAGGGGAGAAAAGGTGAAATATGAAGGTAAGCTAGCCAATAGTACTTTTCAGATTATATAAAAAGAGAGGTGAGAGTGGATATCAGATTGCTGCATGATATGATGCTTGAGAGATAGTAATGGCAGTCTGAGAAATGGCAGACCAACTCAATAAGTATTTTACATCGGACTCCACTGTGTATGCCAGAAATTTGAGAGTTTCAGGTGAGTGTAGTTGCCATTACTAAGGAGAAAGTGGTTGTGAAGCTGAAAGGTCTGAAGGTAGATAAATCACCTGGATCTGAAGTACTACACCCCAGAGTCTCAGAGAAGTCACTGAAGAGGTTGTGGAGGCATTACAAGTGATTTTTCAAGGATCACTTGATTCTGGAATGGTTCCTCGTCTGAAAAATTGCAGTTGACACGTCACTCTTTAAGAAAGGTGGGAGGCAAAAAAAAGGAAAATAAAGGGTCAGCAACACATCCAAAATGCTGGAGGAGCTCAGCAGGCCAAGCAGCATCTATGGAAAAAAGTACAGTCAACATTTTGGGCCAAAACCCTTCAGCAGGACTGGAGAAAAAAATAACAGTTTCTCCAGTCCTGCCAAAGGATCTTAGCCCTAAACTTCAACTGTACTTTTTCTCCACGGATGCTGCCTGGCCTGTTGAGTTTCTCCAGCATTCTGTGTGTTGATTGGATTTTCAGCATCTGGAGTTTTTCTCTTGTTTGTAATTTAATTATAGGCCAATTAGCCTGACTTCAGTAAGGTGTTGGAGTCCATTATTAAGGATGGGGTTTCGGGGCACTTGAAGGCACATAATAAAAGTCAGCAAGGGGAAATCATGCCCGACAAATCTGTTGGAATTCTTCGAGGAAATAGCAGGCAGCATAGACAACGGAGAGCCAGTCGATGTTGTTTATTTATATTTTCAGAAGGTCTTTGACAAGGTGCCACAAAACAAAATGCTATAAAAGGAAAGAGCTCATGGCGTTACAGCAAAGGAACTAGCATGGATGGAAGATTGAATGGTGGGAAAGAGGACAAAGTGGGAATATAGGGGGCCTTTTCTGGTTGGCTGTTGGTAACTAGTGCTGTTTCCAGGGGTTGGTTTTGGGACAGCTTCTTTTCATGTTATATGTCAATAATATGGATAACGAAATTGCGGATGATACAAGGATAGGTGGAGGGGTCGGTAGTGTTGAGGAAACGAGGGATCTGCAGAAGGAGCTAGGTCAGTGGTTCCCAAAATATATTGATATTGTTCCACCTGGGGGCGGATGAGTTTCTAAGGGGGCGATAAAGATAAAGGGTGCAATCAGGAGGGGTGCTTAGAATCAAAGGAAACAGCTGAGGGATTAATGGCTTAATTGAAGAAATTCATTACTTATTACAGTATAAGCATTTGATCCTCAGTACCTCATAATTGATTACAATGATCTCATAAACACTTATCTCTTGCTAACCCAACATTCTCTTAAACTTTGCTCAAGGTGCTTTATAATTGTTGAAAAGCAATATGATACTTTTTTGTGACCTATTTGGCATATCTTGAGAAATATAGACTGAAGAAATTGTGTCATTTCTTGGCCTGGCCCATGCATTATTGCATTCACTTCCGTAGTACAGTGTTAGCCAGTATAATTCTCATACTCTAATCATGCAGTGACGAAATTCCTGTGAATTATGGTATGACATCCATTGGGGTAAAGTTCAGAATTTGCCCCTTAGAATGGTCCTAACTGCATTTCTCTAGCCCATGGCCTAAGCAAAATATCACTGCCCCACTTTGTGTACCTTCAGGCAGAGTCAGAGGTACCTTCAGGTTACCTCTGATAACCTGCCTGAGTTATCAGGACATGATAACTTTCCCTTTTATTGACTGCAGCACTTGATTTTGCTTAACAATAGACCACAGTTATTAATCTACATCAAAAATGGCAGAAGCAGACTAAATGAAAAAGAAGTGTGGACAGTTTAGTGTGGAGTATCTCAAATATGGATTTATACCAGCACCAAGCAACCAACAGCAACCAATATGTCTGTTCTGTGAAAAAAAATTTCCAATGAGGCAATTGAAGCTGCTCCTTGAACATTAGAAAAGGATACACTCTGATAAAGCAAAAAAAAACTTCTGGCTTATTTTCAGGAGCGTTATGCAAACCCTCAGAAATGGAAAAACTTCAAAACATGTTTGCCAGTAGTTCACAATAAAACAGTGATGGTTGGTGTGCTTCATACAACATTTCACTGCTCATTGCTAAATCTGGAAGGCCCCATACAATTAGAGAAGAACTGATTCTTCCAGCAGTAAGGGAGGTTCTGAGTACAGATTTGCATAAGTCACCAGACCAAATAATTAAAGCTATTCTTACTAGCAACAACTCTGTTCAAATGTGAACTGATGAAATGTCTGAGAATGTGGAAGGCACACTGCACAACATACTGTACTTAGGACAACAGAATTTGCTCTGCAGTTCGATGAGTCAACTTTGCCAGCAAATAAATCTTTGCTTCTTGGTTATTGTTACGTATCCCGTAACTGGATAACTTACCAGCAAGGATAGAGAGGTCTGTTGAAGTCTGATGTCACTATTTTCAAAAGTTTTTATTTATAAAGGGGCACAAAAGTAAGATTAATGCAAACATTCAGATAATGCACATCACCAACACGCAATCTAAAGCCCGGATATAGTCATAATCATCATTAATCTCGGCTGTTGTCTAGGGGATAATATTTTTGTCCATTGGAAATATAAAGAGTCATTCAGAAGACTTTCGAGGAATTGTTGGGTTTCACGTGTCTTAGAGGGATCGGTGAGAACGAAAAGAAGACTTGCCCGTATCTTTTTGACCACTCCGTTAAAATCAGGGGAGCGTTGGTTTCCCCGTTGTTAGTTCAAAGTCCTTCTTGGTAGTATCAGCCACCCGCTCCCCAGGCAAAGGAGTTAGGAGCACACGTGGCGCGGAATGGCTTCCAGCTCTCCCGGGAGCGTTGAGAGAGCAAGTTCCTCTGGTGCATCGCTAGGGTACTGCCTCCTGCAGTCTGCTTTTATCTTTACTTGCAGAGTTGTAGCTGTCCATCAAAGTAGGGGGATGCAATCTCCACCCCCACATGGCCCGAGGGTGTTCAGGTTCATGGTAGTTGTCACGTAGCTGGGACTTGCACGTGACACAGGTGCCTCTAAGAACAAATGGTCAAAACCATTGTATTGTCTCTCACTTCCGAGTCCCGAATTAATAGCGATCTTGCGATTCTCCGGAAGGAGGGGGCTGCTCCCACTCCTTCGGCCCCTCAGAGCTGTGGTACCTTCATAACATTATGTTCACTTCATAAAAGATGAAAGTATGGTTCAAGAGTTGTAATTTGCAAAGGGATTAGAAAAGGATATGAAGAGGGGTCAATATTTCAGGTTGTTGAGCAATTTTTCAAAGAGAAGGACCCTTTCCAATTTCCAAGCTTCTCTGAGTTGGAAGAGAAAAAAGAATACCAAATGATGATCTTCAAATGTACTGTGCTGTTGTGCCCAACTTAACCGCTCAACAAAAGCCACCTCCGCTTGGGAGGCAGGGACTGGCCTACGGAAGGAACATTGCAACCCCTCCCACTAGTTTCCATTTAGCTGATGATTTCACAGTGCTGATAAGGTTTAAATCTACAGTAAACATGTGGTTCTTTTTTTCACTTTCGATTCACCATGGACTAGGTAGACAAGGGTGCTGCAGAAACCATAGACGGTGTGGATGTGCTGAAGTGAAGGGGGCCTGGGAGTATACTCTAGATAAGTACTTGCCACTGTGTGTATGTTCAGTGTCTGTTTTGTCTTGTAAGTAAATATCTAATTTACTTACCGCCGTCATGACCATGGACTCTGCTGAAGGGTCTGTGTACCCTTGCAGGCAGGCTGTGGAATGGGTTCGGCAATCATACTCTTAAATGTACCTGCTCCAGCTAATTAGTGTTTTATTGTGATGGTATTTAACTTGTTTCCCCTTGTTCAGTCTTGTTGAGACTTGACCAAAACCAGAGCAAAAACAGTCCCTGCTTACCATTGGCTGGCTTCTAGGAAAGAAGGCTACCATTTAGCCTGACACTGTTAAGGAGCAGTATCTGTTTATTATGAAGCTACTATGGCAGAACAGCTGTATCAGTGTTAGCTTTAGTTTGACAGTTCTAGTTAACAGCCCTTTTGGACTAGTAGAAACAGAAACATAGGAAACCTACAGCACAATACAGGCCCTTCGGCCCACAAAGTTGTGCCAAACATGTCACTACCTCAGAAATTACTAGACTTCCCCATAGCCCTCTATTTTTCTAAGCTCCATGTACCTATCCAAAAGTCTCGTAAAGGACCCTATCATATCCGCCTCCACCATTGTCGCCGGCAGCCCATTCCACACACTCACCACTCTCTGAGTAAAAAACTTACCCCTGACATCTCATCTGTACCTACTTCCCACACCTTAAACCAGTGTCCTCTTGTGGCAACCATTTCAGCCCTGGGAAAAAGCCTCTGACTATCCACACAATCAATGCCTCTCATCATTTTAAGTGTTTATTGTTTCTCCCCCTTATTGTTGCTTGACCTAGTAACATTAAAGGAACATTAAAAAAATTTCAATATATTTCCACATCAGAAATATCAGTGATCTGTGGAATTTGAAGCTGGTGGTTTTGTACATATCGCTGGCCATTTTCGTCAAGGTCATGGATTTGAATGCTGTTTGAAAGAATCTCAGTGAGCTGCTGCAAACCCTTGTTGAAAGATGGAGCAGACGAAGTGTGTTGCTGATAGCGGAGGTGCACGGCCAGATCTGGGACATCTATTAACTGAGTTGCTTTGCCATGGTTGCTATTGTTGAGTGTTGAAGGAGCTAGATCAGTTTCCATTTTTGCAAGTATGTATTCTGCTGGTATCTTCTGAAACTGAGACTGGAGTTCAAAGCAATAGCTAATTTCCAATTTCAAATCCTATTTTAGACTGCTTTTTATAAATTCATATGAGAATGCTAGAATGGATTTAACCTTCATCATCTTTCCCATTCCAAAAGGCCCTACGGTTAGATCTCCATATTATAGATTACATCCTCCCCTGTTCCTGCGAATCATGGGACTTGTTTTTTCCCTCCTCAGATTAAATGAAAGATTTGCCATCTGAGATTTGCCCACTGGTTAGAATATAATCAGCTCCGTTGATTTAAATGCAGCAATGACAGAATTTAATAAAGTGCTGGGATGTTAATTGATTTGGGACCTAACCTGCTATTCTCAGATGTTTCATGAGGTTACAGACTTTACATCATCTGATGAAGATTTTTAAAACATCGCTGTTGAAAATTTAGACTCGTGCTTATTTTAGAACATTAAGATGGCTAAATGAAAAAAAATGTACTAATGGGTATTAGCTATGTCTGGTGCTTTCATGATCAAACAAATGCTATTATTTAGTCTAAAGCATAGGTCATGATGACATAAGGGCAAGTCCAGAGGTCAAAGCATTTAGGAGTTCAAAGTCAGCTGTTTTACCCAAACCTGTTAAACTTAAAATGAATCATAATTATTGTTATACTGTGGCCCTATGGATAATTCTTTTAAAGAAATCTATCTGGTTTGTAGTTGATATAATCAACGTCTATTGTTCCATAGTCACAGTACATAGAACATAGAAATCTACAGCTCATTACAAGCCCTTCAGACCACAATGTTGAACTGACCATGTAACCTACTCTAGAAACTGTCTAGAATTTCCCTACCACATAGCTTCTGTTTTTCAAAACTCCATGTACCTATCTAAGAATCTCTTAAAAGACCCTATCTGCAAATACACAGTAAGGATATTGTTTCATAGATCTACTACTAATTTACTGAAATATTATTTCAATGAATAGTGTTGAGCATATGTTGTTCTAAATGTAGCATAATTTTCTTGAATATTGCGGAATGGTATTGATATATCAGCAGTAGAGAATTCCAGGAATTTGTGGACAGATTACTTCGAACTTATCAAAAATTCCATGGAACTGGTGCCAATGCAACAATGCTGTCCTCAAAATGGAGAGAAGCTCTGTTTTCTGCTGCGTTCAGCGAAGACCACAGCATTTCTGGATTTACACCACAACTGCACAGTCTAACAAATGGTGGTGCAGGTAACTGTTATGATTTATGGCTCTCATACAAACCTTGTCTGGGAAGGTGAAAAAGTGGCATTCAAGATGTGAAACCTAATACCTTCAGTCTGGAAACTGTTCTCAGATATACTTTTATGATTTTCTTTCATTTTTTCTGCTTTCCCATCTAACGGTCTTTTGAAGAAATACATTCAGCTCACCTAATGCACACTGTACATTCAGAAGGTGAAAGGACTGTAAGTACCCACTGGGCATTACCCTGGTCATAATTTTATTGAGCAATAGGGAAGGCAGGGAGCAAGAAGGATACAAATATGTCCATTACTCTGTTAAGCAGTTTCAATAATGCAGTATTTGATGTTGTGAATGATGAAATAACCTGAAGAAAAAAATGATAACAATTGCAAAGACAGTGGTAAAATAGCAATCAAGTAAGCTCAAGAGATTCAGCAGATGAATGTGTTGGTCTTATTTTCTCATTTCATTGTTGAGTGGTGTTTAGCAAAATGGATAATGTGGAACACATTGCTTGATCTGGTATAACCTTATTCTTGCTCTGTGTAACAGGTAATTATACTCCTGATGTCAGCAATTAGTCTGTAATTGTGTGTCACCTTGTCATGTAAGAAGATCAGGTCATCTTATGTTTCAGATCCATTTTCAGCCATCTAAAGAATAACATCATTTTAACTTTATAGGCAGACTGTCACAGTCGAACTGATTTCAATTTGGGTATTAATTGTACATCCATTTACACAACATAATAATCAGGTTGCATTTCATTGTTCTAGACCTTCAAAATTTTAGCGTAATTGTTTGGTCTAATTATAACAGCATGGTTGATTGGGATCGTTGCAATTATTGCTCTAGGTGTGATAGGATAAAAAATTTATATCAGTGTGCAAATATAAATTTAAAGCAGGTTAGCCTTGAACAGATACATCAATAATTCACAAGTAGATCCAGTAAAGGACAGTATAATATAATTGTTTGAACATGAATTATTCTGCTTTGAAAGCAGCATACATGGGGATCAGGATGCATTCCTGGGAACAAAAGTGCTAATTGACTGAGCTCTTACAGTGTTTGTTACATACTGTGTGTTCATTGGCTGACTGCCAGTAAATGATGTACAGTACTCTCTCTTTGACCAAGTGAGTAAGAACTTTTATCAGCACACTGTCAGAAGATGTCCGTAAACTGGTAAATTGGTAAATTTTGACATTTCTTCTTTTATTTTCCTTAATAGTACTTTTTGAAAATGATAATTTTCATCCAAGCCAAGGAAGTCCTCCCCACCTTATTAATGCCCAAATTAGCTCAAAATGTATAGAAATATATGCAACCTTGAGATCTATCTTCTTCCAAGTAACCAGAAAATAAAGAAACACAATAGAATTTACAAAAAGGTACACATTGCAGAGACCAACACTTATGTACAACCCGTGCATATGAGCGAGCATTTGAAGGACTGTCAGGATGCATTTGCCAGCTACCACAGGCAGGCATCCTCTGCCATATGGGAACCCAGCCTGCGGCTGTGTTCCTGATTTGTGAACCATTTGAATAATGAACACTAGCATAATTCTATCACCATGATGGGCATTAGGCTCCCCACCATCAACGGCATCAACAAAAGATGATACATCAAAAAGGCAGCATCCACCAGGACGTGCTCTCTTCTCATTACTACCATGAGACAGGAATACAGGAACCTGAAGAAACACACTCAATAGTTTAGGAACAGTTTCTTTCCCTCTGCCATCATATTTCTGAAGGGACATTGAATCCATAAACCACTTTTTTTCTCTCTTTTGCACCACTTATTTATTTTTTTATATATTTCTTATTGAAAATTATATTTTACATATTGCCCTGTACTTCTGCTGTAAAACAACAAATTTCACAACATATACCAATGATAATAAACCTGATTCTTTCACAGAAGTGGGGTTTTTCATAGCCGGGGGAAGAGCTGAAATGAATTAGTGTTTTGCTTAGCAGTGCTAAACAAGATGCTGGGTAAATACACAAGTTCTAGTTCCAACAAACATCACAACAATTACTTCATAATTATCTTACATCAGTTGGAGAGAAAAATAATCATAGCTTTGGTGAAACTGTATTTACTGACAGAAAATTCTAAAAGTGCAGTCTTATTTCTGTTGGTCCATGTAAAGGGCTTATACAATTAGTTAAGTGCTATTTTGTTTGATTGTTTTTATTTTGAATAAACATTGGCAGCTTCCTGCATTATGCTAATACAAAGCCAGTTTAATCTTCCACGTGCATTGCAAAATAAAAGTTAAAATCAAGGATGTCAAAGTGACTCCTCAGGAATGGATCTAAGGGAATTTTCATTTGTGATAGAGAGGGCCTGTTGAGAGGTCCAAGTGTTAGGATGGACAACAGTTTTTGATGGACTCTGAATCATAGTCTCTGGGGACTTGCTATTGCTTGCATTGTGAGTGGTGGGAGGGGGCTTTTGCTTCTGCTTGTGTGTGGGATGGGGAGTGCAGGGCTTTGGGGTTCTGGTGTTTTTCCATCACTCATTCTTTGTTTTTTTCTCTCTGTTTTGCGGATGTCTGTGAAGAGTAAGAATTTCAGGTTGTATACTGTATACATTCTCTGATTTTCAGTTGAGTGATTGAACCATTTGCAGTGCTAATCCATTAATTCTCTCACCATATTTCATGCAGCTAAGTAATTACTATTAGAAGACCACACCATTCTCACTTCAGCTTCTGTCTCATACGATGGCAGGCATTTTACCAATTTCCCGTAGATGTTATTTGCCATGTCAGGAAACAATCAACATCAAACAAGTAATACATGCAGTATTTTGATAACTAAAGAAGCCAATCGACACCTTTTTTATTTTTTTTAAATGGAGTTACCTCTTAGGAAGATCATTAATTCCCCCCCCCCCCATTAAGGGCAAATGCAGTACACGTGCTTACCTCTGTTGGCAGCAACTTCAACTTCCTGAGTCAGAGGTGTAGGTTCAAGCTTCTTTCTTGGGGAGTGAGCAGTGTTGGGAGTATACCACATTAGTAATAATGCCATGGTTATCTCCCTGTTTGGATAATCAGTAAATTATCTGATCATTATTATGTATTTGCTTTGGTTTCCCGGACTACAAAAATGACTTCACTATAAAACGTACTGCATTAGATCACCAGAACATCACCAGTCCATCAGCCGAGTATCATACTGACTGCATTTCAAACTTTACTAAATTCTCCGATAAAGACATTCAGGTCGACTTGAACTTATGGAACGTGTGATAATCTATAGCTTATGGAAACACAAATGGAATACATCAGAGCTTTTCAGCATTTAATATTGTGTTTAAGACTGTTACCATCACACTACCATGCAGAAAGTTTCTGCTAGCTGTGTGAATATCCCTTTAATGAGATTTTTAGAGTTAGTCTACAACTAGGAAGGGAATCCTCTTGGAATCGATCATTTGAGAACAAATTTGCACACAAAGAGCTTTCCAGAAAAAAGTCAAATTCACAAAAGCACAAGGGAAAATGTGACATGTCCTTTAAATCTGTCGACACTTCCTGGGGGGTTAAAAAAAAACCTAACATAATCAAGGAGCACAATCCACCAGCCTCAAGTACTGATTTCCATGCTAGAGTCAGAATCAGATTCAGGTTTACCTTCCCCGAACATATATCGTGAAATGTGTTGTTTTGCAGGAGTACAGTGCAAGACAGAGAAATTACTATAAGTTACAAACAAATAAATAAATAATGTGGCAGACAAGTATCAAACCCACTTTGGTCTTCAGTCTGCTCTGGATCTTTTCATTGCTAACTGCTGACAAGACATCAAAACCATCTCAACTTTACTACTCCCCTCTCCAATTTTAACCTCACTTCTTCTGAACACTTTGCTCTCCACTCTCTGCAAACTAAATCTAACCTCACCATCAAACCCACAAATACGGTGGGGGGGGGGGGTGTAAAAGTCTGGCAGAATGACCTCTACCTTGCTGAGGCCTGGCGACAACTATCAGACACCTTCTCTTACTGATTCCTCCAACAGTACCTCACTATGGAGCACCAAGCCATTGTCTCCCACACCTTCACTGAGCTAATTAGCTTTGGGGATCTCTCATCCACTGCCACCAACCTCATAGTTCCCTTATCCTGCACCTTCTGTTTCTACCTCCTGCCCAAGATTTACAAACCTGCCTGTCCAGATCGACCCATTAATTCTGCTTGGTCCTGCCTCACAGAACATATATCTGTTTACCTCGACTCTGTTTGAATCCCCCTGGTTCTGTCCCTTCCTGCCTGCATCTGTAACACTTCACGCACTCTGGATCTTTTCAATGAATTCAAGTTTGATAGTCTCATTTTCTTTTTTTTCTTCCCCTTTTAAATATTTTTATTTATTTATTAAATTTTAGAAAATTACAAGAATAAGAGAGATGATGAAATAGTGAGAAAAATAATATTAACCCAACCCACCTTAACCCTTGTCTAAAGAAAGAAAAAAAAGAGTAAGATTGCCTGGATATCGGAGGATCCCCACATGCTCCATGGAGTTCAAAATAATTTTAATATTTATTTTTACTTTCCCCAATTACTTTATAATTTTATCTTCAAAGGACCTATGTATTTAATCCTACCTTTTGTAAGTATGAGAGCCAAATTTTCAAAAATATATCATATTCATTTCTTAGATTGTATGTAATATAAAAATAAATCAATCCTTGAGTAAGTTTTATGTCTATTTGAATAAAATGAATAATCTCTTTCTCTTGGATTAATTTTTCTCCATATATCAATCAGGTTTAAGTCTTTCATTAATGATAAAGTTAGTTTTATTACTTTTGATTTTGTAGCAACTTTAGTTGACCTATCCAAAACTGGATCTAAACAAAAATTAAAATCTTCACCTATTAATATTTTATCATGTGCATCAGCCAAGTTCAAAAAAAAACTTCTTGTATGAATTTTGCATCATTTTCATTTGGTGCATAAATGTTCATAAAAGTCCATAATTCTGAAAAAATTTGACAATGTATAATCACATATCTCCCCACAGAATCAATTATTACATTTTGTATTTTAATTGGTAAAGATTTATTAACCAAAATTGCAACTCCTCTCGATTTTGAATTAAATGAAGCTGCATTGACATCTCCAACCCAATCCCTCTTTAATTTCTTATGTTCTGTTTCTGTTAAATGTGTTTCTTGTAAAAAAAAGCTATATCTCCTTTCATTTTCTTAATATATGTTAAAACTCTTTTTCTTTTCACAGGTCCATTAATTCCATTAACATTAAAACTTAAAAAAATAAGTAAATTAATCATTCATAATACCTTGGGAACTCTTTAAAATTCTCCATGTTGCTATGAGTCTCTCCCCAACCATCCAGGCAAAAAAGAAGAAAAATAGAAAAAAGATAACTAATATATAAGAAAAAAAAACAAAGAACCCCCCCCCACTAATGTTGCGAATAAAAAGAACACAACATTACCCCCCCCCCATTTTACGGGTCATGGCAATCGCCATGATTGTACACGTGAATCTCGCAGCCATCGATCAGGAGGTCCTCTAGCTCCTCTGCAAAAAAAAAGAAAATATATTAGTGACAAAAAGAAAGAAAATAATTAATGTCTCTACTCTCAATTAATACTCCTCAACTATTTTTTTATATAAATGTCCGTCAAGTCCAACCTTGTTTCAGTCTTTATCATTAGTCCATTTCATTTCTATAATTCTCTACTTCTCTTCGTGGACATCAGGTAATTCTTGTACAAGTTTCTCCGCTTTCTGGTAGTCAACAAAAAATCTTTCTTCGTTATCCAGGAAAATTATCAATTTTGCTGGGTAGCTCAATAAAAATTTATAGCCCTTTTTCCATAAAGATTTTTTCACTGGATTAAATTCCTTCCGCCGTTTCAGAAGATCATAACTTATGTCTGGATAAAAAAAGAACTCTTTTCCCTTCTATTGTCAATGGCCCATTTCTCTTTTTAGCACCTTGAGTAGCTGCCTTCAAGATCATTTCTTTATCTTGGTACCTTAAGCATTTTATCAAAATTGATCTTGGATTTTGATCTTGTTGAGGTGTTGGTCTTAAAACTCTGTGTGCTCTTTCAATTTCAATTACTTGGCTTCCCTCTTTCATTTCCAAAATTTTCGGAATCCATTCTTGAAAGAATTTTATTGGATTTTCTCCCTCTGTACCTTCCAAAAGACCAACAATTTTGATATTATTTTATCTACTTGAGTTTTCAAGTGCATCTATTTTTTCCAACATCCGTTTTCTTTCTATTGTCCAGGCAAGATTATTGTCTTCTATCTTGTCTATTCTTTCAGTGTTTTCTTCCACTTTTACTTCAATCTCTTTAACTTTATTATCCATCTTCTTTTGTTTTTCCACCACATTATCAGGTGTATTCTGCATCCTTCTTATAGCTTTTAATTCATTCATAATATATATCAGGATATCTTTTATGTCTCCTTTAATTTCCTCTTTCTTTTCCTTTTCTTCTTCCTCTGAATTTCCCATAGAGTCTGACTCCACTTCCGATTCACTTCCAGCCGTAGTTGGGATTTGTAGTTTTGTTAATATCTGTTCATGCATACTTGTTTCTTCGCACATGCGTTGTTCTTGCCGTTTCTTCTTAGAGACCGCCGACGTTGCTGCAACTTCCTGTCCCGCATCATCAGAAGTGCCATGCACTTCGCCGGGAGGGGATCCAACTTGAGTCCAAGGCTTCGCTGATACAGTTAGGCCTTTTTCCCTGCCGATTTGCGCAGTCTTCAAAGTAGTAACTTTCTTCTGTTTCGGTTTAGGAGCCATATCAAAAGATAATCCTGAGTTACTTATAAATAGTTTCTAGTAAATGTTTGTTAACTCTTCTTCATTTAAACCCTATTTCATTACTTTTTATGAGGGAGCTGGATTCCCAATGTCTCGACCCTACGTCATTACTTGACATCCCCCCGATAGTCTCATTTTCACCATGGATGTCCGTCAGGATGGTCTTAAATCTCTCTGCTTTGTTCTAGATAGCAGACCCATTCTGTTCCCTTCCACCACCACTCTCCTCCATCTTTTGGAACTTGTCCTCACTCTCAATAATTTTTCCTTTGGCTCTTCCCACTTCATCCAAATCAAAGGTGTAGGCATGGGTACTCACTTGAGTCCAAGCTATGCCTGCCTTTTGTCAGCTATGTGAAGCAGCCTATCCTCCAAGCCTACACTGGCATCCCTCCCCAACATATCCAATGCTACATCAATGACTTCATTGGTGCTGCTTCCTGTGCCAATGCGGAGCTTGTCAACTTCATTAACTTTGTCTCCAACTTCCACTCTGTCTTCAAATTTACCTGCTCCATTTGCAACCCTTCCTTCCCTTTTCTCAATCTCTCTGTCTCTATCCCTGGAGACTGTTCATCTACTAATATCATTTATAAACCCTCTGACTCTCACAGCTATCTGGACTGTACTTCTTCCCAACCTGTCACTTATAAAAATGCCATCCTCTTCTCTCAGTTCCTCCATCTCTACTGCATCTACTCTCAGGATGAGGGTTTTCATTCCAGAACTAATGAGATGTTCCCCTTCAAAGAACGGGGACTTTCCTTCCTCACACATCAATGCTGCTCTCAGCCGCATCTCTTCCATTTCGTGCACGTCTGCCCTCACCCTATCTTCCAGCCACGCCACAGAGATAGGGTTCCTCTTTTCCCCACCTACCTCCCCAGAAGCCTCTGTGTCCAGCACATAATTCTCTGTAACTTCTGGCTTCTCCAATGGGATCCCACCACAAAGCACATCCTTTCCTCCCCCGCAACTTTACACATTCTGCAGGGACAGTCCCTATGCGACTCCCTTGTCCGTTCATCCCGCCCCACATATCTCCATCCTAGTACTTATCCTTGCAAGCAGACCAAGTTCCACACCTGCCCCTACACCTCTCCCTCACTACCAATCAAGGCCCCAAACATTCCTTCCAAGTGAGGCGACAGTTGACGTTTAAGCCTGTTGTGGGGGGAGGTGTCACCTACTATATCCAGAGCTCCTGGTGTGGCTTTCTGTACATCAATGAGACCTAGATTGGGAGACCGCTTCACCAAGCACTGCTCCATCTATCAGAACAAGTGGGATATCCTGGTGCCACCCATTTCAATTCTATTTCTCATTCCCAGTGCGTTATGTCAGTCAATGGTGTCCTCTACTGCCATGATGAGGCCACACGCAGGTTGGAAAAGCAACACCTTATCTTCTGTCTCCAACTTGATGGCATGAATATTCATTTCTTGAACTTCTGTTAATTAACCCTTTATCTCTTTGACCTATTAACTTCCCAGCCCTTTAATTCACCCCTCCCCTTCTCCCAGTTTTGCTTATCACCTTGTATTTCTTCTTACCCTCCCCACTTCTTGCTCTAACTTTTTTCCCCAGTCCTGATGCAGGTTCTTGGCCTGAAATATCAATTGTTTACTCTTTTCCATAAATACTGCCTGGCCTGCTGAGTTCCTCAAGCTTTTGATGTGTGTTACAAAGTAGTGTTAGTAGACAATAGACAGTAGGTGCAGGAGTAGGCCATTCAGCCCTTCTAGCCAGCACCGCCATTCACTGTGATCATGGCTGATCATACACAATCAGTACCCCGTTCCTGCCCTCTCCCCATATCCCTTGACCCCGCTATCTATAAGAGCTCTATCTAACTCTCTCTTGAATGCATCCAGAGACTTGGCCTCCTGGGGCAGAGCATTCCACATATTCACTACTCTCTGGGTGAAAAAGTTTTTCCGCGTCTCTGTTCTAAATGGCCTACCCCTTATTCTTAAACTGCGGCCTCTAGTTCTGGACTCACCCATCAATGGGAACATGCTTCCTTCCTCCAGTGTGTCCAATCCCTTAATAATCTTATATGTTCATGGATGCTTTGACTGTTCAGAAACCAGATTTTGAATTGAATTGAATTTGTCACTTACATCCTTCATATACATGTGCAAGGTGCAATTCATAGTGATTTATAATAAATAGTATGTACAACAGGACAGTCAATATAACATAGAAATACAATTGTATCAGCATGAATTAATCAGTCTGATGGCCTGGTGAAAGAAGCTGTCCCGGAGCCTGTTGGTCCTGGCTTTTATGCTGCAATACCGTTTTCTGGATGATAGCAGCTGGAACAGTTTGTGGTTGGGGTGACTCTGGTCCCCAATGATTCTTTGGGACCTTTTTTACACACCTGTCTTTGTAGATATCCAGAATAGTGGGAAGTTCACATATTCAGATGCAGAAAGGAAGAGGTTATTCCTAAATTATTGAGCATGGTCTTCAGGACTCCTGTACCACTGCTTCAATGGTAGTAATGAGAAGAGAGCATTTTTAGAGAGGGTCCTTAATGATGATGCCACCACCTCGAGGCACAATCTCTTTATGATGTTCTTGATGGTGAGAGGGTTGTGCTCATGTTGGAACTGGTTGAGTCTACAACCCTCCGCAATCTCCTGTGATCCTGTGCATTGGTGTTTCCATACCAGGCGTCAATATAACCAGTAAGAATGCTCCCCAAAGTACATCTATGGGAATTTGCTCGAGTCTTTGGTGATATGTCCAATTTCCTCAAACTCCAAATGAAATATAGCTGCTGGCATGGCTTTATTTTTGTGATTGCATCAATGTATTGTCTCTAAGATGCATCCCCTGAGATGCTGATTCCAGGAACTTGAAGCTGCTCACCCTTTTTCACCACTAACCCCTCAATGAGGACTGGAGTGTGACCTTCCCAACCTCCCTACAAAATAATGAGTCTTTATGTGCAGCCCCCTCAGATGCAAACTTTAGCTGGCTCTGCTAATAGCCACAGAATTCAGTGGGAGAAAGCTACCTTTTATAAACAATGAACACCTGGGGTCAGTATGATTTAGGGTTCAACCAAACAGAAACGTCATGATGTTCCCATTAAAGAAATCTCGATTTGAATGGATACTGTGTAAATACTGCCCATACACAATTGTCAGCCGGCAAGAAATAACAGATAAAATTATAAAGAATGTATATTTGCAAATTTCTGCTTTATCAAACAGTTAGTAGTAAAGAGAAAAGAAAAATATAGATAAAAACACCCACTGCAGTAAAAATCTGGTCCAAATGTGCACATATAGTTGGAGTTTATCCTGGAGTTCTCTTTTTAATCGTGTTCTGGACCCACAGTCTGCATGAAAGCACACACCACATTCCAAACCTCACTCAAAATCCATCTCGAAACAACTGGCTCTCTCTGGAGAACTGGCTGTTCCTCATTGGAGCCATTCATCTACACAAAGCACTTATTGCAACTGGGACTCTCCTTCCCACGGTATTCTCAGCCATTTTCCTCCCTGCAGCTTCTGCCAAAAAGACCCGCAAACCACACTGCCCATCACCAAAGCTCTCTTGAACTTTCTCCCGATTCTACCATTCTGGTTGGCTGACACATTCCTAAACGGAACAGCAGGGCCCTTACCCCCAGCCGAAAGCAAAGCATTCTACAAGCAGGACGCACACAAAATGCTGGAGGAACGCAGCAGGCCAGGCAGCATCTATGGAAAAAGTACAGTTGACATTTCGGGCCGAGACACTTTGGCCAGACTGGCTGAAGTGTCTCAGCTGAAACATCGACTGTACTCTTTTCCATAGGTGCTGCCTGGCCTGCTGAGTTCCTCCAGCATTTTGTGTATGTTGCTTGGATTTCCAGCATCTGCAGATTTTCTCTAGTTTTTTACAAGCAGGACACACTACTCTTGCCGAAAACTGCTGAAATAAAATACCTACAGTATAGCAGTATAAATCATAACCAGGGCGTTACATATGCATTAAGGGGGAAAACAAAACCTAGAAGAGAAAAGTGGTTTTAAAATCAACAGCAGTAAATTATTCTGAAGTTCCACTGTGGGTCTCCGAGATTCCAGGAAACCCTGCAGAATGTCAGAGTCAAAAGGCAACAACCGAGCTAGGTAGGATTACAGACTCAAACAAAAACTAATCAACTAAAAATTCCATAACTCAATGAAAAGATTGGACTGATTATCTCAATTAAATTGGCTTCTTGAGACAACCAGCTTTCAGTTTTTAAACACTGCAGTGGGGATTATGAACAAGCAGCAATATTTTGCGCTTCTATAATTTTTAGCATCGTACTAAAATTCTTATTTATGCTTCTAAAGATAAAATGAATCAGAATCAGTTTTATTATCACTGACATATGTTGTGAAATTGAAACAGCACACGCAAAATGCTGGAGGAACTCAATAGGTCAGGCAACGTTTATGGAAAAGAGTGAACAGTCGACGTTTTGGGACAAGACCCTTCATCAGAACTGGAAAAGAGATGAGAAGTCAGAGTAAGAACGTGGAGGGAGTGGAGGAAGAGGTAGCAGGTGGTAGGTGATGGATGAGACGAGGATAGTGAGAGGGGTGAAGTAAAGAGCTGGGAAGTTGATTGGTAAAAGAAATACAGGGCTGGAGAAGGGGGAATATGATAGAAGAGGGTAGAAGACCATGGAAGAAAGGGAGGAGTACTAGACAGAGGTGGTGGGCAGGTAAGGGGATAATGTGAGAGGGAAGTGGGAATGGGGAGTGGTGAAGGAGAAAGGGATCATTTACCAGGAATTCAAGAAATCGATGTTCATGCCATCAGGTTGGAGGCTACTCAGATAAAATATAACGTGTTGCTCCTCCATCCTTAGTGTGGCCTCATTGCAGCAGAGGAGGAGGCCAGGGACTGACATATTGGAATGGGAAATGGAAGTGGAATTAAAATGGGTGGCCACTGGGAGATCCTGCTTTTTCTGGCGGACAGAGCGTAGGTGCTTGGTGAAGCGGTCTCCCGATCTACATCGTGTCTCACCGATATATAGGAAGCCACACCGGGAGCACTAGGCACAGTTTATGACCACAACAGACTCACAGGTGAAGTGCCACCTCAACTGGAAGGATTTTTTGTGGCTCAGAATAGTAGTGAAGGAGGAGGTGTTGGGGCAGCTGTAACACTTGTTCTGCATGCAAGGATCAGAGATCAGAGGAGCAAAATGTGAAAGTTCGTTGTTTAATGCCAGCATTACAATGAAATATATAAAATATACAATAAATTACAATCAGAAATATATATACCTATAAAGAATAATTAAGAAGTGCAAAAATAGCAAAATAGAAATGTTTATGGGTTTATGGACTGTTCATAAACATGATGCAAAAGAGAAGAAGCTGTTCCTAAAACATTGAGTTTGGCCCCTCAAGATCCTACACCTCCTCCCTGAGAGTAGTAATGAGAAGTGAGTCTGCCTTGGTGGGGGTTCTTAATGATGGTTGTCATCTTTTTTGAGGCATCACCTTTTGACGGTGTCCTGGAAGCTGGAGAGGCTAATGCCTTGATGGATCTGGCAGAGTCTAAAACTCTGCAGATTTTTCTGATCTCTTGCAACTCCCCCCCACCCCCCCTCCACCATACCAGACAGTGATGTATCCAGTTAGAGTACTCTCCACGGTACATCAGTAGAAATTTTCAAGTGCCTTTTGCGATGTACCAAAGTCCTAATGAAATATAGCTGCTAGTGTGCCTACTTCATAATTGCATCAATATGTTGAGCCCAGGGTCGACCTTCAGAGATGTTGACACCCAGGAACTTGAAACTGCTCACGCTATCCGCTACTGACCCCTTAGATGAGAACTACTGTGCATTCCCTTGACTTCCCCTTTCTGAAGCCCACAATCAATTCCCTGCTCTTACTGATGGCGAGCACAAGATTATTGTTGTGACACCACTCAACCAGCTGATCTATCTCACTCCTATACGCCATCTCGTCATCATCTGAGATTCGGCCAACAAAATTGGCACCATTATCAGACTTTTGACCAGACCTCTCATATGCTAAGTGATGAACTCTTGATCTCCCGGTCTATCTGAATGTGGCACTTACAGCTCATTTGTCTGCCTGTATATAAATAGGGATGTGGTTGAATGCAAGCGCCAAAATAGCATTGCAGTTAGTGTGATGCTATTACAGTTTGGGGTGTTCTGGAGATCCCGGAGCTGTCTGCAAGGACTCACTGTATGTCCTTCCCCTGGAATGTCTGGGTTTTCATCGGGTGTCCGGTTTCCTCCCACAATCCAAAGACAAACCGGATAGTTTTGTAAATTGGCCCATGATAGGATTAGGGTTAGTCCAGTTTGATGCAGTTGCTAGAGTGACATCGCTCGAAAGGTTGGTAGGACCTACTCTGTGTTATATCGCTAAATAAAATAAATGAGAATAGTTTAGATAGACATCTTGGTCAACATGGACTAAAAGGCCTCTTTCCATGCTTCGTGACGTGTGTATGGCAAATCTGTCTAGATGGCACACACAACAAAAGCTTTTCACTCTATATCTGCACATATAACAATAATAAACTAATACCATGTATTTTGGGTAAAATGTTAAATAACAGTCTTAAAAGTAAGGTTTATAATGTTTAGTGAAAGTAAGAAAAGTTGTTAGTAATGCACTTTTAAGTCAACATGCAAAAATGCCTTTTCAGTACAAATAGATACAGTACTGTCCAAAAGTCTTAGGCACATGTGGAGAGTTAGGCTGTCTAAGAATTTTGCACAATACTGTATTTGTCAACTACGAGTGGAGAGTGAATGTGTAACCCTGGTGAGAGCAAAGGCTGTTGGGAATCGCAAGGGTGGGGTACTGTGGAAGGGTGTGGGACAGATGGCAGAGGAGGAGTGGCAGGGGCATGGGTTGGCATGGGTGCAGACACACCCAGTTTTGACACACCTGGCAAGATAGTTTGATTCCAAACAATTGGTTATTGATCTCTACAGAATATCTCGCTGATGTTTCCCTCTCCCTCCTCTCTCCCTTCCCCTTTTCCCAACCATGATTCCCCTCTCCCTGCCCCCTTCCCACTCTCAGTCCACAACAGACACCCATCTCGGTGTCAGTTTCATTATCACTCACATATGTCATGAAATTAGTCTTTTTTGTGGCAGCAGTACCTTGCAATACATAAAATTATTACAGTACTGTGTAAAAGTCTTAGGCATCCTAGTTTTATATATACTTAAGACTTATGCACTGTACTCTTGAACATGTGGACAAAGATAGGGGTGAAGTGTAATTGAGCATCATCAACATGTGTCATTTTTTGCAACAGTGTGGTGCAATACATGAAATTCATAGAGTACTGTGTAAAACTCTAGCTATATATATGTGCCTAGAAATTTTGCTCAGCACTGTATTTTGAAGTTGTACACAGAAATAGATATCTGTAATTACTCATTACATATAAGTAAAATAGTCTAACAAATAGCAGATTGGAGTTTAAGTGGCGCTATCTAGTGGAGAAGGTAGAGAGGTAGTAGGTGCAATGTAATGGATACTCTGTGGCCACATTATTAGACACTTCCTGTACTTAATAAAGTGGCCACTGACTATGTCTGTGATCTTCTGCTGCTGTAGCCCATCCAGAGATGCTCTTCTGCACATCACTGTGGTAAGGTGTAGTTATTTGAGTTACTGCTAACTTCCAGTCAGCTTGAATCAGTCTTCTCATTCTCCTCTCACCTCTCTCATTAGTCCACAGAACCTCCACTCAGTCGCTGTTTCCTTTTCATCTTTCACACCATTCTCTGCAAACTCTAAAGACAGCTGTGTGTGAAAATCCCAGGAGATCAGCAGTTTCTGAGGTACTCAAACCACCCTGTCTGGCACCAACAATGATTTCACAGTCAAAGTCACTTTTCCCCACTCTGATGTTTGATCTGAACAACGACTGGACCTCTTGTCCACGTCTGCATGCTTTTATACAATGAGTTGCCGTCTCATGATTAGCTAGTCAGATATTTCCATTAACAAACTAATAAATTGTACCTAATAAATTGGCCACTGCACATACAATCTAGTGTTCATACTAATTACTTAACCCTTCCCACTCTTACTTTGCACTTTTACCCAAAAAATATTATGAGAGTTCCATACCTTCCAATTTCCTGAAGGTGCATTCCATGTCTCTGTGTCAAAGTTCTGCGAGTTAAACTATTTAAAAACAATGTCAAAAGAAGTATGTGATGTGTTTTTCTCTAATTTGCATAAAGTCAAGAAAAATTTAAAATAAACTGAGTACATACCAAAGAAATATTTGACTGTGTTAGAAAAGCAATTATAAAAAAGCATAAATGGAACTTAGACATTTCCAAAAACATTAACATAATTTAAGAATATTAAAAAGATCATTTCTGACATTTTGTCGTGTAACTGGTTCTCATGAAAAGTGCATACCTTGAGCTAATGTGTATTCTTTACAGATGCCATCAGAGCTGTTATATCTTTCCAGTGCTTTCCGTTTTTATTTTATGCTTTTGTATTAGTTTGGAGCCTGCCAATCACAGCACTCAGTGCTCTGCTCAGTTTGTTGTCCGACAGCATTAAATGCAAATAGATCATGTGAGGGCAGTTGAATGAACTGTCAACCAATTTTGACATATGCACCATCCCTGTTGCATACAGAAATAAAATGGAGTCACGCCCTGGAACATACTGGGGAAAAGATTGTATGTCAATGCAGTCTATTAGAAAATGCTTCATTGATTGCCTGGAATGCCTAAGGCATTCCCTGGGTGTAGTTTGGCCAATTGATCAGGTGCTTAGCATTGTTAATTGATAAATAAGTTTGGGACGTAGGTGATGAGGTAGAAGTAGACTTAATACATTTTTTTCAACTGCATTGTAAATTAAACTTCCTTCAGATAAATACTAGGTTTCACAGCACAATATTTTTTATCCCATGTGTTTACTGAAGGAAGACCATAACATCAATGGTCACAGATGGCCCACATTATCAGAATAAATGCAATAAACCTGTACTCTTCTTTCCTTGGTCTCCTTGTTATAATAAACTTCCTGGCTGGAAGCATAAAATTCAAGAGAAGAACTTAAATAGTAATGTCGAAGATTCGTGAATGAAAACAGAATACAAGCTGAAACAAGTTATGTAGCTGTTTTTCAGAAAGGTTCATTACATTCATGGTTACAATGATATTTAATGAACTGATTAATATAATCACAGATTTTTAAAATTATTCTTTGTTCATTTTCTTAATAGGTAATGCTTTCTTTGGACCTACTCATTAGCCTTCCACTGACGCTTTTAAAATTTGACGAAAGCTAAATTTTCAGTGACAGAAGTGTAATACATCGTGAATTCACTTCAGCTCAATAATAGGAGAGAAATTTAATTTATAGCTGCCTGCTTTTATCAATGGTACAACCAGTGAAAATTTTCTATATATTATATCACTATTTGACACACTCAAACTGAGTTAGAAGTGTGTCGACTATACAGTTTTGACCTAGTTTTCTGTAGTCTGTCAATTCTGGGTACAACCACAAAGGTAAGGAAATTGCTTCACATGTGAAGCCTTGGATTAACTCATACAGCATAATGATTTGATTTGGGCACCACACCTTAGGAAAAGATATATTGAGTTCGGAATGGATATGGATAGTTTCATTAAAATCAAGTGAAGGCATAAAATATTACATTAGGAGGAAAGAATATCATTTCACGGTGAGATGGTGGTGCACTCAGATGTAGTGGCCACACCTGGTCCAATCAAAAGTATATTTGTTCAGCGGCCCTACTGAAAAGTTTTGGCCCAAAATTTCGACTGTACTTTCTTCCATAGATGCTGCCTGGCTTGCTGAATTCCTCCAGCATTTTGTGTCTGGTGCTCAGATTTCCAGCATCTGCAGATTTTCGATTGTTTGTTCATCTTGTATATCTTTTTTTATGATACATCAAATACTGCAGGACTATCCCATCGCAGAGTTGCGTGATAGCAATGGAGTTGGTCTTATTGTGTACTGTTGCTGTGCTATCACATGGACTTGTATACTATTGGATGATGTACGTTCCAAAAGAAGGTGCAAGTGATTTTCTTGTGCAACTCTCGCTTCAGCTAGTGGCTTAATATAGGGTGTGATAACCCTCAGCCCACCCAAACTTAAGAAATCTCTCATTTGGTTGGATGCTGCACGATGTGTCCTTTGTTACAAATCAGTACACCAAAATAACAAACAGTGCACAATATCCAATTAAACGATTGAGCTTTATAATTCTTACTTTGACTATATGGTTAGTAAAGAAAACAAAAAAAAGAAAAAGGGCCCAATCTCATGAAACAGTCTATTGTTGAATGTTGGAGCTCACTGATAAGCCGGTTGTCCATCATTGACCTCCTCCAACCATCACTGACCTTCGGACCCTCGCTCCAAGTCCACTCCATCCAGCGGTCTACCAATTCTCTCCATTCGTCTTCTCTCCTCATCTCTCCCCAGCAAAAGACCGCGAAAATCTCTCTTCCAGACTCATAAGGAAGAACAACCTTTCTCTCATTGGGTAGCCCCAGCATTCCAAACCCCGTTATCTCTAGTCATAACCCAAACCTTGCTGCTACAGAGAAATCGTTATATTAGCAGTGAAACCTTACAGCATGTTACACATGGATGTTTTTTATTGTGATTGTAAGATCCTGTTGGGCATTGTTAACCAGCTTTTCCTCTATTTCTTTTACAGTTATGTGGCCCTACATTTTTACATGGGCAGAACACTTAAATGTGGTACTTTAAATGTGTTTTGCTTTTGTGATCAGAATCAGGTTTAATATCAGTAACACATGTCATGAAATGTCAACTCAGTCCAAAACATCGACTGTTTACTCTTTTCCTGGCCTGCTGAGTTCCTCCCACATTTTGTGTTTGTTGCTCAGATTTCCAGCATCTGCAAATTCTCGTGTTTGTGTCATGAAATTTGTTGTCTGTGCAGTAGCGGTACAATGCAATACATTATAATAGAAAAATGTGAATTACAGTAAATACATACAGTATATGTAATCATTAAATTAAATAAGTAATGCAAAGGTATAAATAAACAAGTAGTGAGGTGGTGTTCATGCGTTCAATGTCCATTCAGAAATTGGATGGCAGTGGGGAAGAAGCTGTTCCTGAATCGCTGAGTCTGTGCCTTCAGGCTTCTGTTCCTTCTTCCTGACGGTAGCAATGAGAACAAGACATACCCTGGGTGATTGGGGTCCTTAATGCTAGACGCCACCTTTTTGAGGCATCGCTCCTTGAGGATGTCCTGGATGCTATGGAAGCTAGTGCCCATGATGGAGCTGACTAAGTTTACAACTCTCTGCGCCTTATTTCAATCCTGTGCCCATCCTCCCCTTCCCCCATAACCATACAGTGATGCAGGCAGTTAGAATTCTCTCCATGGTACATCTGTGGAGAATTGCAAGTGCCTTTGGTCAAATACCAAATCTCCTCAAACTCAGTTTACTAACAATGAGCTACCAACTTCCATTCTGTGTTTATTGTTAAAATTTGTAGGTGTTGTAACTTGAAAGACTGACAATGTATGTATGTTGAAGCTCTAAAATGTTTCAAAGTAAAGGTTGTGGTAAGATTATTATGTAGAAAATTTATGGATTATATTCACGAACCACATAATTAGTTACAGGGCATTTCACAAATATACTAACATAGGTTTCAGAATTGTATTAATATCATACAAAAGATAAATCCAGCTGTTTGGTTACATGTGCGGGAGCATTTCAGTTACTGCACGGCCGCGCACATGTGCAGCTTAGAGGGATCACTGTTAGTAACGTAGAACATTGCAAGTCCAGTTCAATGATTCACTGCCGAGACTGATGACAGGGTGGTTGCATTGCTTTGGTTGTGGCGCGAACTAAGCCTAGGCCGCAGGGCTGGCTGTTGCCGTGGCCCAGGAAAGGAGATGCTGAGGCAGTGTGGGAGAGTCCTCTGTGGGCACGTTAGAATCCACTCTGGGTTGGGGCTGGCCCCTCCCATCCCCGCTTCTCTCCAGCATTCGCTCGGTGCTCACTCAGCGCTTCTCTCCAGCATTCGCTCGGTGCTCACTCAGCGCTTGCCTCCAGAGTTCGCTCGGTGAAAGAGTAAACTGGACACGCTGGGACTTGGGCTATATAAATATTTTTCTTTGTGACTGTATTCTATTTCTAAAATCATAACAATCTGTGCTATGTTTTGCTATGTGCTATGTGTAGTGTGTTGTTGCTTTTGGTAATGTGTTTTGCACCTTGGCCTTGGAAGAACACAGTTTCATTTGGCTGTGGTGACTGTGATCAGAGTCACTGGAGAGACACTGAAGCTGGTGATAGAGAAGTCTTTATTCAGCAAAACAAGATTCTCATGAAGACATTCTCAGTAGAGGCTCCCAACCCCAAAGGTACATCAAATTTTTATGTCCTTAAGATCAAAGCTGATACAATACAATTTCAATAGTTACAAAAAGTTTCCTTTACTATTTTGATCTGACAATGCATCCTTTGAATTATATACACTACTGTGTGAAACTCTTTGATAGATTTTCTATATACATTTTCTTTGTTTTTTTTTTGTCTTCTGCATAATTGTGTCAATAGAAAAGTGCATATTTGGATTTCCAAACATTCATTTCCCAAAAAATTAAATAATGCAGAGAAATATTAGTATTTCATTAAAGAAGTAACTGTGGTAACTTCTACTTTAAAAAAGGACCACTTGACAATTTCATGGCGAAAATAACATTTTTATCTGGAATGGCAAATGATATTTACAATACAGAGGCTTACTGGTATGGGTGGTGGAATGATATGCAATGCATACCGGAAATAAAACCCCGCCAACCCCAGAACCAACCTCTTTTTAAAAACAGCTTCCCGATTAGTATTAACTTACTTTTAATAATACTCACATTACAACAGTAACATATTAAGGAGTAGACCACTTTTCAAATAAAAACGTAATTACTTTGTGAGTATATAGCCCAGTGCATGATTAAGGAAAGATAATGAACAGGTGCCATAATCAATGACTTAATGAATTCAATGAACTGAACTGATTAACTGAAACAAAAACAGATGCAGAAGGAACCAAACTGGCCGAACTAAAAGGTGAGGGTGTGATAGATGTAACAATTTAACTTTCAAATCATCAATTCTTACACCATGGCAAGAGTGAGCATGGCAACAAGGCACAAGGTGGTCATCCTGCATCAGCAAAGTCTCTCCCAAGCAGAAATTTCACTGCAGACAAGAGCTTCAAGATGACCTGTTCAAGCACAAAGAAATGGGTATAATTGAAACACGGTGGTCAGCCACCGAAAGTAAGTGCAGCAGACAAACTGAAATCCTAAGTTGGAAGAAGTTCAGCGCTGCTATCATCTCTGGATTCACAGAAACCATTGGAAACCCAGTACACCACTTTACAATCTGGAGAAGTCTTGTCAGAAGAAGTCTTCATCAAAGAGTTGCTGTCAAAAAGACATTCCTCCAAGTAGAAGCAAAGCCAAGACACCTATGCTAAAAACAAGCGCAAGGACAGGCGTATTGAACATTGGCAGCAGGTGCTCTGGTCTGGTGAGACAAAATGTGAAGTTTTTGGCTCAAACAGGAGGCAGTTTGTAGAAGAGCCAGACAGCGCTGCGTGGGTAAATTTCTTCAGCCACAGTGAAGCATGGCAGAGGATCCCTGCAGGTTTAGGGCTGCAATTCTGCAAATGGAGTTGGTGATCTGGTCAGAATTAATGGAATCCTCAATGCTGAGAGGTAAAAGCAGACTCCCTCCTATCATGCAATGCCATCAGGGAGGCATCTGATCAGTTTGCAGTAGGAGAATGACTTCAAACACACAACAAAGGTCATAAAGAACTTTCTTCAGTGAAAAGAAGAACAAGAAGTTCTGCAACTGATGGTATTATCTCCCTGATCTCCACATTATCAAGGCTGTCAAGGATTACCTAGAGCGGGGGTCGGCAACCCGCGGCTCCGGAGCCACATGTGGCTCTTTTACGTCTGTGCTGCGGCTCCCTGTTACTTTGGGAAATAATTGGTTGTGGCGACCCTTTTCCTGGCACATCCAAACCGACTCATAATTAGATAGCCTACGGGGGTTTGCGAGCACAGAGCTTTGGAGCCTCTGCGCCATGGGGGGCAGGTTGAGGGAGGCTTAAAAGTGAGGCTGAAGATTTCGAATAAGGTTTTTTCCTTCGACTGCAGTTACCGACTCCGTGTCGTAATTTTAGCGTTGCGTGTAGCACACCGCTACATGGTCAGTATTTAATTAAAATGTATTTTATGTTAGTTTGTTAGTTTTTGAAATGTAAATCTAAATTTGAAGATTATGGTGATCTTGTACAATCTAAATAAGATGTTGTGGCGACCCATTTCCTGACACATCCGAACCGGCTCACAATTAGCCAGCGTTCAGGCTAAGGGAGATAGCCTACGGGGGTTTGTGAGTACGTGTCTTTTGCAGCATCCGCGCCCATGGGGGGCGGGTTGAGGGAGGCTTAAAAGCAAGGCTGTTTAGTTCGAATAAAGCTATCTTTGACTGCAGTTTACTGACTGCGTGTAGCAACCGCTACGTGTTTTTATCGCTGGCTGTCCAGAGGGGAGGTGCTGAAACGCTTTGTCGCGTGTCTGGAAGAAGTGAAAACTTTCCTGGGCAGCAAAGGGCTCACCTTTCCTGAGCTGGAACAGCCAGAGTGGCTGGAAAAGCTACACTTCATGGTAGACATGACAGCGCACCTGAACACGCTGAACACAGCTCTTCAACGGGGTAAGGACGTACAGCCCTGCACATGTTGGAGGATGTTTTGGCATTCGAGCGCAAGTTGACGTTGCTTGCCAGAGATTTACAGAAAGGCACATTGTCTCACTTGCCCAATTTGAGAGAGTTCAAACAATGTCACGACATGATAAATTCGGAGTATTTACATTCTGCAATCATCGCAATGCAAACATCGTTTGGGAAACGCTTCTGTGAGTTCAGAGAGGAAAAAAACACATTATCCTTCCCGGTCAACTCCCCTAAGCATCGATCCATCCCTACTGAATACGACTGCATTGTCAGGTGTGAGTCAACCTGAACAAGTATGATAAATATTTTAATTGCCTATTATTTTACGTATATTCATATGTTTTCATTGTTCAGTGAAATAGTCCTTTTATTTTTCAGGCTGACAGCTGGCTGATGTTATTTTTGATTTGCTGCTGGCGGCAAATTTAAGTTTGGCGTTTTTCATAAATACAAGAAGGACTCAAATAGACGTTGAGTATTTTACTTAAAAGTAACCTTTAACCTAACGTCTTTTTTTCGGAGTTCAAAATGTTTCTGTTGCATGCAGAAATGTAATTTCGTTTTCTCTGCAGGAGTTCATCAATTTCATAAATGCAACACATTATAGTTTGTTTATACATAGCATAAAGGCAAAACAAAACGTTGTATGCAGTGTTATTTCATTTTAAATGTCAAACGGGTTTTGCGGCTCTCAGTGTTTTCTTTTCTGTGGGAAACGGGTCCAAGTGGCTCTTTCAGTGGTAAAGGTTGCTGACCCCTGACCTAGAGAGACAGAAGCAAATGAGACAGCCAGAGTCTGTAGAACTGTGGGAAGTTCTCCAAGATGCTTGGAACAACCTACCTGACAAGTTTCTGATGAAACTACACAACAGTGTGCCTAAGAGAATAGATGAAGTTTTAAAAGCAACAATTGGTGGCTGAGCTCTTCTTCCGCTACCTTTGACTCTGCGCCTATTTCTTTGGCAAGGACTCTCCAGCCTGCACCAATGACCCTTTCTCCCATCTTCAACCCTCCTCTTCTTGCATACCTCATTCTGGCCTTCAGCCTGCTCTGGATCTTGTCATTGGTAACTGCCAATAAGACATCAACTGTCTCGGCTTCACTATTCCTCTCTCTAATCCTCACCTCAATTCTCCTGAATTCACTGCTTTCCACTCTCTCTGCACTAATCCTAACCTCACCACCAAACCTGCAGCTAATGGGGGGGAGGGGGGGAGATGTGCTGTAGTAGTCTGGTGGGCTGACCTCTACCTTGCTGAGGCCTGGCAACAACTCTCAGACAGCACCTCTTACTTACACCTCGAACATGACCCCACTAAGGAGCACCAGGCCGTTGTCTCCCATACCATCACTGACCTTTAACTCTGGGGATCTCCCATCCAATGCCACCAACCTCATTGTTCCCTCACCCCGCAACACCCTAACTTCCTAACCAAGATGCACAAACCTGCCTGTCAGGTAGACGCATTGTTTCTGCTTGTTTGTGCCCCACCAAACTTGTATCTGCATACCTCGACAGTTTTATCCCCCCAAGGTCAGACCCATCCTACCTACATCGGTGACACTTCACACGCTCTTGATCATTTAAATGATTTCAAGTTCCCTAGCCTCAATTGTCTTATTTTAACTATGAAAGTCTTGTTCCTATTCACCTCCGTCCCCCACCAGAAAGGCCTCAAAACTCCCCATTTCTTTCTGGACATCTGATCCAACCAGTTCCCCTTCTCTACCACTCTCCTCTGTCTGGCAGAACTGGTCCTCACTCTTAATAATTTCTCCTTTGGCTCCTCCCACTTCCTTTAAACAAAAGGTGTAGCCAATGGGATGCACATGGGTCCAAGCTATGCCTGCCTTTTTTGTCGGCTATGTGGAAATTTCTAAGCCTACACTGGTATCACTCCCCGACTTTTCCAATGCTACATCACCAACTGCACTGGTGTGCTTTCTGCACCCATGCCGAACTCATTGACTTCATTAACTTTGCTTCAGCTTCCACCCTGCTCTCAAATTTACCTGGTCCATTTCTGACACCTCCCTCCCCTTTCTCAGTCTCATTGTATCTCTGGAGACAACTTATCTACCTATGTCTATTACAAGCCCATGGACTCTCACAGTTACCTGGACTACACCTCTTCCTACTCTGTTACTTGTAAATATACCATACCCTTCTCTCCAACGTATCTGCTCTCTTTTCATTCCAGAACTAAGGAGATGTCCTCCTTCTTCAAAGAAAGGGGCTTCCCTTCCTCCACCATCAATACAAACCCAGGCTTTGGCCATCAGACCTGAACTTCTAGAATTATAATCAGCCTTCTGGCTTTGATCCAGACTTCCAATCGACCTTCGGGCTTTGAAACATTCAAAGTTACTAAGGTTGGGGATGAATAAGTTGAGGGTGAATCTAGAAAAAGGATACAGAATCTTAAAAATTTGAGGTAGGCTGTTTAGGAATAAATAAACACTTTGCACAAACTGGAGTTCAAATCTGGAAATTGCTCCAAAAAGATTGAGAGTCCTAGGCCTATTGAAACTAATAACCATATCACAATTACAGCATGGAAAAAGGCCATGTCAGCCCTTCTAGTCCATGCTGAATGCTTACTCTTACCTAGTCCCACTGACCTGCACTCAGCCCATAACCCTCCATTCCTTTCCTGTCCATATACCTATCCAACTTTACTTTAAATGACAATACTGAACCTGCCTCTACCACTTTTACTGGAAGCTCGTTCCACACAGCTACCATTCTCTGAGTAAAGAAATTCCCTCTCGTATTACCCTTAAACTTTTGCCCCCAACTCTCAACTCATGTTCTCTTGTTTGAATCTCCCCTACTCTCAATGGAAAAAGCCTATCCACGTCAACTCTATCTATCCCCCTCATAATTTTAAATTCCTCTGTCAAGTCCCCCCTCACCTTCTATGGTCCAAAGAATAAAGACCTAACTTGTTCAACCTTTCTCTGTAACTTAGGTGCTGAAACCCAGGTAACATTCTAGTAAATCTCCTCTGTACTCTCTCTATTTTGTTGACATCATTCCTATAATTTGGTGACCAGAACTGTACACAATACTCCAAATTTGGCCTCACCAATGCTTTGTACAGTTTTAACATTACATCCCAACTCCTATACTCAATGCTCTGATTTATAAAGGCCAACAAAATGAAACTTCTGTTTTAAGATGGTGCAACCGAAAAAATGCAACAGTTTACTGGCAAGTCATAAGGCAAGAGAATCAACTACAAATATAACTTAAAACATCTTCCATGAAGCAAATTGTTGTGAACTATCACCGCAGAGAGTGAGGAGGCAGTGGAGGCGAGGCTGGTTCGGAGGTGTGAGCCACACTGGGGGCTGCCGGGTTCACGTGGTGGTATCATTGCCTGCAGTGGAGTGAGCTTTTTGGAGAGGAGTCGAAGCAGAAGAGTTTTGATGCACATGCAGCTTACCTGAGTGCGAGGTTAGGTTGCTCCAATTTGAGGAGATCCAGAATGTCTTTGTGGGGTGGGGGGTGGGGAGGGCAGTCCAGGCATATCAAGGCACCTGGATTCGGGTCCTGGAACATGGCACTACCTGGTACTTAGACAATTTAAACGTCAGACTGGAGGCCCGAGTGTCAGATACGGAGGCAAGGATTGGGCTGATTTTACTCACTTTCCTGCAAATGCTCATTCCTTTCTTCATGGCGACGAGACTGTGAACTGATCCGGCTGCTGAGTGTTCCTGCCCCGCTGGTGTGAAAACTAGAGACCAAGGCTTGGGCCTCCTCTGGCTATTCCGGGAGCAGATCTGGGGCTCAGTCTGGTCGGGATATTGTTGGCCTGGATTCAACTGTTTGCACAATGTGTGTTTTCTTTCTCTCCCTCAAAGTTCAAAGTAATACAATCATTAGGTTTGGCTCCTAACAAGCAGCTGCACAGTGGTTTTTAGTTTTTCTGCTTTTTAAAATTGTGTTATTTGAGTTTCTTGATTTGTGGCTGCCTGTAAGCAGACAAATTTCAAAGTGTATAATTTATACATTCTTTCATAATAATGTGCTTCAGATCTTCTGAGCATCAGTAACTAATATCACCAAGGCTGAAAGGTACTAGTCTGGAAGTCACTGATCTAACAGATTGAGCAGTCTGCGGCTTGGTTAGTGCTTGTATGGGGAAACTCCAAATGCAGTTTGGTTTGTTGGAAAGGAAAGGGTACAACTAGGTCACTTTGCTCAAAAAACTCCCAAGGTGCAAATTGACATTTGAAAATTATGGCGGATCAGTAATGTTCTTGTATGGATTGGCTGTATGGTTGAAAAGCTTAAGGAATTGAGCTTAAGACAATAAGATATAGGAGCAGAATTAAGCCATTTAGCCCATCAAGTCTGCTCTGCCATTTCACCATGGCTGATCCAATTTTCCTCTCAGCCCCAGTCTCATGCCTTCTCTCTGTACCCCTTCATGCCCTGACCAACCAAGAATCTATCAACCTCTCCCTTTTAAAAAAAAAAAAGACTTGGCCTCCACAGCTGCCTGTGGCAAAGAATTCACCACACTGGCTAAAGAAATCCCTTCTCATCATTCTAAAAGGACAGCCCTCTATTCTGAGGTTGTGTCCTCTGGCCATAGGAAACATGCTCTTTACATCCACTCTATCAAGGGCTTTCACCATTTGATGGGTTTTAATGAGGTCACCCCCACCTGTCATTCTTCTGAATTCCCATGTATACAAGCCCAGAGCCATCAAATGAGCCATCATTTATATTTCAAGCCTTTCAATTCTGGAATAATTTTTGTAAACCTACTCTGAACCCTTTCAACTTTCGGCACATCCTTTCTAATGATAAGGGGCCCAAAACTGCTCACAATACTCCAAGTGAGGCCTCACCAGAGCTTAATAAGGCCTCTGTACCTCCCTCTGTAACTGGACCCTCAGCTTCCTAACTGGAAGACAATAATCTGTGCAGATTTGGTAATAGCATCTCTACATCACTGACAACTAACACAGGAGTTCCACAGGGATGTGTATTTAACCCACTACTCTTACTCTCCCTTCACTCATGATTGCGGGAGTAGCTCAAACAGCCTCTGTAAATTTGCTGATGATACCACCGTTGTTGGCAGAATTTCTGACGGTGCCAAAAGAGAATACAGAAGTGAGATATGCCAGTTAGTTGAGTGGTGTTGCAGCAACAACCTTGCACCCAGAGAGCTGATTGTGGACTTCAGGAAGGTTAAGATGAAGGAACACAAACCAATCCTCAGAGGGATCAGAGGTGGAGAGAGTGAGCAATTTCAAGTTCCTTGATGTCAGTATCCCTGAGGACATAACCCGGGTGCAACATATAGATGCAGCTGTAAAGAAGGCAAGGCAGCAATTATTTTTCATTAGAAGTTTGAGGAGATTAGTTTGTCAACTAAAATGCTTGAAAACTTCTACAAATCTACCCTGGAGAGCATTCTGACTGGCTGCATCACCATCTAATATACTGTACAAGATAGAAATTAGTTGAAGAAACTTGTAAGATTAGTCAGCTCCATCATGTGTACCAGCCTCTGTGGTATCCAAGGCATCTTCAAGGAGTGGTGCCTTTGGAAGACTGTGTCCATCGTTAAGGATTCCCACAACCTAGACCTTGCCCTTTTCTCATTGTTACCATCAGGATGAAGGCACAGAATCCTGAAGGCACACACTCAGCGATTCAGGAACAGCTTCTTCCCCTCTACCATCTGATTTCTAAATGGACATTGAACCCATGAATACTACCTGAATACTTTATTATTTCTGTTTTTTTGCACTACTTACTTTAACTTAACTATTTAATAGACATATATATACTCCATGTAACTCAGTTTGTTTTCTCTATAAAGATAACTAATTTCACAACTTAAGCCAGTGATATTAATTTTGATTCTGAATTGTATCACCTTCCTGTGACCGATTCACATTCTTATAGCACTATAATAGAATTGAGGCTGCCTTTTGACTATGAGTTTTAAAAAAATGTAAAAGGTTGCTAAGGGAATGCAACTCTTGTGATTCTCTGTCCTTCCAGATCTTCTTTAAATGGAACAGGTGAAGATATAGTGAGTGGAACAGCAACAATATCCCAATGATAGGTACTGGCTGCAGAAAAGTCTGTCCATATCATACTACTTTACTTGGTCTCTCCAGAAACTGTAATGGAAGCAGCAATGCAACAATAATATACAGTCAGATTAAGTACTATTGCTTCAGCCCTGCTGGTTACACCAAAAAGCAGTGTACCTTCTGACTGCATTGCTAATGCCTCGCTCCACAGGAAATAACAGGAATCAGAGAAACACCAGTGAGGCTATCCTGCAAAAGCTCCACCACAATTCCTGCTGGACAGGAACGCTGAGTGTTTAAATCAAGAAAATCTCTATTAAGTGCATTACTTTTAATAATATAATGAATAATAAATGTAATAATAATTATATCATTAGTTTTAATAATATAATGAATCAATCTTATGTCAATTAACCAATGTTAATTTTTTTCATATTTTTGCATTATATTATTTTACAATTTTCCACAAGCACCCAATGATATTAATTCAACATGGTGTCTTGAACATCATTTTCTTGGTAGCTCAACAAAGACTACTTAATGACTCAAACAATGCTTGGGCACTTGAGGACAATTTAAGAGTTCACTTAAAACTGGGAACATACAAAAAGTTAAAGGTTCCAAAAGATTCAGGAAGTAGCGCATACGTGTGCACTCACCCACACACCCGAATATGGATTAAAGCAAGCTTGCCATTTCAATGATGGATGCATCCAGATAATTATTAATTTTAATTAAGTTTATTCCTGGATATTCAAAATTAAAACAATTGATAAAATATCAAGTGTATATATACTGTAGTCTATTCCACAGAGTTGTAAGTCGAAACACAAGGGTATTTTTTATTGATACCTTTTATTATTCTTTTATAATGCATTCTTCAGTTTTAATATAGCTCTCTCATCTCTGTACCAATCATTACTTTAGCTCATGATCAGTTATGAAAAGGCAATTATTAAGGTAAATATATGTTACATGCTATTGTCTGGTAATTGCTGCAAATTCTATTGCACATTTAACACCATTTTAAATATTTCTGTAATGCAATTTCATCTGCTGAGATTCACAATAGTGGAGTTTGCAAATAGAAAAACTGCAAAATACCAAGATAATTACAAGATCACAAAGCTGAATTCAAGGGGAAAAAAGAGAAATTGGAACATAATCAAGTCCATTTGTCGTCTTTTTGCAGATTTCAGGTTTATTGCTGTTAAATGGGAGCATCTTGGTAGATTACAAATCAGTACAATCAAGGAGTTGGGTTTGTTGATCTTATTGTACAAACACTTATCATGCTTGTGCCAAGTTCTTTTCCCTTATGCTTGAAAATGTATTGAATAAATCCATTGTTAAATTAGTGGAGAAAGAAATTCAATATGAGTGTACTAAGGGCCCATAGACTAACATTATTGACAGTACACTGATAACTCTAAGATTATGTAAGTCAATATCAAGCCTAGAAGGACCGACTTTTGTGGCATTGCTGCCTAACTGCATGTAATGTGTAGATTTTTAGTTCTGTAACTGAAGTGGATAACAGCAACAATATCCCAATTCCTTAGATTTGTTACAGTAATAAACTACTGGAGTCCAGGCTAATTCTGGAAACATTGAGAATAATGAAAAGAATATGTGCTATTGAATTACATTAATTGCACTCATGAGGATTTAATTTAAGATCAAGGACAGTGTATTCTCCCCCTCGGGGATTTTTGTATACGATCCCAAGATTTGTCCTAAATCCCTAACATTTTGAGATTAACTAGTAGCACATTGTTCATTGATTTCAGTAGCCTTCAACTATCATGTATTTGGAGTTTACTTCAATCTCCTTAACCTGTAAAGGGAATCTACTTCATTTATTTCTAAACCAATAAGAAAAACAACAAATTAATATTACCTGTTCAGTTCTGGTCGGCTCATTATGGGAAGCTTTAGAGAGGGTGATGAGGAGATAAACCAGGACACTGGTTGAATTAGAGAGCATATTTTATGATGATAGGTTGAGCGAGCTAGGCTTTCCTTTTTGGGGCAAGGGAGGATTAGAGGTGACTTGATAGAGGATACAAAATGTTAAGAAGCATAGATTGAGTGGGCAGCCCAAGACATTTTACCAGGGTGGAATTGGCTAATATGAGCATAAGGGAAGCTCAGAGGTTATTTATTTATTTATTTACACAGAGAGTGTGAGTAGTGGGAGAGGCAGATATATTAGGGACATTTAGGAAACATTTAGATAGGCACAACGTAAGAAATAGGAGCAGGTGTAGGCCATCTGGCCCATCAAGCTTGCTTCACCATTCAATAAGATCATGGCTGTTCTGGCCATGGACTCTTCTCCACCTACATGCCTTTTTCCCATAGCCCTTAATTCCCCTACAATGCAAAAATCTATCCAAACTTGACTTAAATATATTTACTGAGGTAGCCTCCACTGCTTCACTGGGGAGAAAATTCCAGAGATTCACCACCCACTGGGAAAAGCAGTTCCTCCTCATCTCTGTCCCAAATCTACTCCCCCGAGTCATGAGGCTATGTCCCCTAGTTCTAGTCTTACCTGCTAGTGGAAACAACTTTCATGCCTCTATCTTATCTATCCCTTTCATAATTTTATATGTTTCTATAAGATATTCTCCCATTCTTCTGAAGTCCAGTGAGTACAGTCCCAGGTTACTCAACCTATCCTCATAATCTAACCCCCTCATCTCTGGAAACAACCTGGTGAACCTCCTCTGCACCGCCTCCAAAGCCAATATATCCTTCCTCAAGTAAGGAGACCAGAAATACACGCAGTACTCCAGATGTTGCCTCACCAGTACAGTGTACAGTTGCAGCATAACCTCCCTGCTCTGAAATTCAATCCCTCTAGCAATGGAGGCCAACGTTCCATTTGTCTTCATGATAGCTTGATGCACCTGCAAATCAGCCTTTTGTGATTCATGCACAAGCACTCCCAAGTCCTTCTGCACAGCAGTAGGCTGTGATTTTTTACCAATCTGCTCTTTCATTTTTTCTTGCAAAGTGGATGACCTCACATTTACCAACATTGTTTTCCATCTGACAGACCATTGTGCACTCACTTATCCTATGTCTCCCTGCAGACTCTCTGTATCTTCTGCACAATTTGTTTTCCACTCATTTACACACAAAGCTATTAAAAATACATAGGAGAGAAGGGTTAGGTTGATCTTAGAATAGGTTAAAACGTTGGACATCATAGGCCAAAGGACCTGTACTATGCTCTAATATTCTATATTCAACACTCAGTGGCCACTTCAGAAGGTACCTGCCCTACCTAATAAAGCGACCACTAAGTATGTTTGTGGTCTTCTGCTGCTGTAGTCCATCCATTTCAGGGTTCCACTTGTGCATTCAGAGATGCTGTTCTGCACACTGCTGTAGTAACGTATGTTTATCTAAGTTACTGGAGTCTTCCAGTCAGTTTGAACCAGTCTGGCCATTCTCCTCTGATCTCTCCCATTAACAATGTTTTTGACCACAGAACTGCTGCTCACTCAATTGAGTTGCTGCTAGTTGATTGGCTGATTCGATATTTGCATAAACGAGCAGGTGTACGGGTGTATCTAATAAAGTGACCACCCACTGAGTGTGTATTCTATGTTCTATGTTTTGAAGTTATTTAACATCCATCTGGCTAAAACAAAGAGACAGGAATGAGCCCTAAATATTCTTGAACACAATATTAAGGAAGAATAGTGAAAGGAGAAACAAGGGGACAATTGTACAGGACATTAGTGAGATTATATTATCAACACTGTGTGCTGATTTACCTTGTTACTTAAGATAAAGTGTACATACAGCAAAAGTAGTTCAGGGAAGGTTTAGTAGACTGATATCTGCAATGGTATGATGAAGAATTGACTGGCTAAATTTGTGTCCACTAGAATTTCAATGTACATGCGACAAATAAAGATAGCCTTTCATCTTTGATTTAGAAAAGTTAAGAGTGACTTTGAAACATGTAAGATCATGACAGCGGAGAAAGTAAAAGATATTTTCTCATATGAAAGTCTAAAAGTGGGGACTATTGTTTAAAAATCACAAAATTTTCTCCCCCAGGATTGAGAGTTTTCAGAGCTTTCGGTCATAAAGAGAAAACAGAATTGGAATATTTTGCAGGTGGCTTTAGGATAATTCTTGAATTGTATTGGTGCTGAAAGATTACTCTAGGCAGGAGAAAATGCAGAGATGATTTACAAGTCATTGAATGATGGACTAAATAATAAGAATACTGAGTAGAAAATTTCCAGAGAAGTAACTACAAACCATCAGCATAAACGGAGCCAGAACTAGAGTTCTTTTGGAGAAAGGTGGATTATTTAGTAGAAACCAGGTTGGATTTCTTAAAACTAAATTCCATTATATGTAATTAATATTTCTAATTGTACGTAACTAACATTTCTAAGTTTTTGATGAAAATGCACAGAGGGTCAACAAGGGAAATTTAGTTTAGATGGTTTGTTTTGACTTCCAGAAAGCATTTGATAAAGTACTCCATGATAGCCTTACCATCAAGAACTGGAATTTAAAGGGATAGAAAATTGACCAAGCTTTGAGAAAGGTTGGTTTATACTGGAGCATGTTCCCCTGGGGTAGTTACTTTTCACAGTGTATAGTACTGGTATCAACATGGGTCCACAGGGCACAAATACCACATGCGAAGATTACACCATATTAGGAGGTATATTAAGGGTAGCAATGGGGTTGACAGAGATATGAACTGGTTTGAGGAATGAATGAAAAGGTGCAGATGAAATTCTGAGGAAATTGGAAGTGAGACATTTTGGTAAAAAGGAGGGGAAGAGGCAATAACAACTTGACAGAATCAAGAATTGTTACAACCAGAATAAGGGTATTTGGCCCATTGCCTCTCTACTGTATTTTTGTTAGACCAACTCACTAGATTTCTGCCCACTGACATTTTTTCTGTAGCCTTACAATTATTTTCTACAATATATACAGTATTATCGAATTGCCACTTGAAAGCCCCAGTGGAACCTAACCTGAGCACCGTACATTCCAGACTCCAGCCACATTGGCTTCCAACCTGATGACATGAATATTGAATTTTCCTTCCAAAACTTCCCTCTCCCTCCCCTTTTCTTCTATTCCCCTCTCTGGCTCCTTAACTTTTCTCACCTGCCTAACACCTCCCTCCGGGTCCCCTCCCCCTTCCCTTTCTCCTCTGCTCCACTCTCTTCTCCAATCAGATTCCTTCCTCTCCAGCCTTTTACCTTTCCCACCCACCTGGCTTCTCCTATCACCTTCCTCCTTCCCCTCCCCCCCAATCTTTTTATTCTGTCATCTTTCATCTTCCTTTGCAGTCCAGAAGTAGCCCGAAACATCGGCTGTTTATTAATTTCTGTAGATGCTGCCTGACCTGCTGAGTTCCTCCAGCGTTTTGTGTGTGTTTCACTGGCCAAAGAACATTTTCCTCATGTCACTTTGAGTTCTCTTCCTTTTTTTTTGTACCTGTGACCTCTAGACCTTGAGCCATCCCCCACTAAACAGCCTGCAAACTATCCCCTCTCAGCAGTTCACACATCTTCTGGTATTACAACTCCAATAATCCAGCCTGATCACAACTCCTGTCCAGGCTTGGCAGATGTTCTGTCACAGTGAATATTCTATTAATACTGCAATACTCCTTTAGTCACATTTTTTAGATATTTTGTTTTTTTGACATTGCTTTATAAACAAAATGACTTTTTCCAACAAGACAGGCAAAATAACCTCCAGCCAGCCAGGTGATTTGAAAGAGAAGGTGAAAACTGGGGCCCAGTTAGTGAAAGGAGCAGGCAGGAACCAGGACCATTTCAATGAGAAAGCAGCATGAGAACCAGCATCCCACTGAGTAAAAAGGGAGCATGATACCCAGAGCACAGGAGAATGCAAAGGGAACACGGCAAATGTCATCCTGTGAACCACATGACAAACTTCCTCCACCATCAACGCTGCCCCCAACTGCATCTCTTCCATTTCACACAAGTCTGCTCTCACCCCATCCTCCCCTCACCCTACCAGGGATAGGGCTCCTCGTGCCCTCACGTACAACCCTACCAGCCTCTATGTCCAGCGCATAATTCCCCAGAACTTCCACTATCTCCAACAGGATCTCACCACCAAGCACATCATTCCCTCCCCCCCAACTTGCTGCTTTCTGCAGGGATCGCTACCTATACAACTCCCTTCTCTACTCGTCCCTCCCCACTGATCTGCCTCCTAGAACTTACCCTTGCAAGCAGAACAAGTTCTACACCTGCCCTTACACCTTCTCCCTCACTATCAATCCAGGTGAAGTGACACTTCACCTGTGGGTCTGTTGGGGTCATATACTGTGTCCGGTGCTCCTGGTGTGAACACCTGATATCGGTGAGACCTGATGTAGATTGGGAGACTGCCTTGCCAAGTGCCTACAATCTGTCCTAGTAGCAACCCATTTAAATTCCACTTCCTATTCCCATTCCAATATGTTAACCCAGGGCCTCCTCTACTGTCGCAATGAAGCCACATTCAGGTTGGAAGATCAGCTCCTTATATCCGCCTGGGTAGCCTCCAAACTGATGGCATGAACATCAATTTCTCAAACTTCCGGTAATGCCCCCCCCCCCCCATCCACTCTCCTTCAGCAATCCCCATCCCCTTTTCCCTCTTTTATCTTATCCCCTTGCCCGCCCATCGCCTCCCTCTGGTGCTCCTCCCCCTTTTCTTTCTTCCATGGCCTTCTGTCCTCTCCTTTAAGATTCCCTTTTCTTCAGCCCTGTACTTCATTCACCAATCAACTTCCCAGCTCTACTTCATCCCCCCCCCCCCCCCCCCCGGTTTCACCTACCACCTTGTGTTTCTCCCTCCGCTCCCCCCACCTTTTAAATCTAATCCTCATCATTTTTCCTCCAGTCCTGCTGAAGGGTCTCAGCCCGAAACATCGACTGTACTTAGTTCCATAGATACTGCTGGGCCTGCTGAGTTCCTCCAGCATTTTGTGTGTGTTGCTTTGATTTCCAGCATCTGCAGATTTTCTCGTGTTTGCACATGACAAACTAGTGTGATTTCAAACAGCTGGATACAGAGTATTTATTATCATTGTGTTTAGAGATTCAGCACAGTAACAGGCCATTCCAGCCAAATGAGCCCACGCTGCCCAGTGACCAATTAACTTACTAACCCATGCGTCCTTGGAATGTGTGAGAGAATTGGAGGACCTGGAAGAAAACTACGCATCACAGGGAGGACGTATAAACTCCTTTCAGACAGCTGAACCTGAGTCGCTGATACTGTAACAGCATTACGCTAACTGCTACGGTACAATTATCATCACCTTCCTTCAGCCTTCCCTTTTCCAAAGACAGCAATTGCAGCCTATCCAATCTATCATTTTAACTATAGACCATTATTACAGGATGCATTCTCATAAATCTTTTCTTGACCCTCTCAAATGTTTTACTCTAATGTAGCAATTCTGAACGAAATACAAATCTCCAGTTGAGGCATTGTTACAGTCACACAGGTATTCGCAGTAGATCTGCTACCTTACAGTTCTGGCGATAAGCGTTTAATCCAGATCTCACGAGATAAAGTGTGGAGTTTCCACACTTCCCCTTCACCACAGGTTTACTCCTGCATTTCAAAGGCTTTCGAAATGTGTAGTTTGAACAATAAGATCTGGAGGAATTTGCTGGAAACAAGGGGAGAATAAAAATAGAATTATTTGATGGTCAGTGCATATTGAATGCACTGAAAGGCCTGTTTCTGTGACAATCAGACTTTAGCATAACATCCTAGTTTCTATAATCTACTTAGCAGCCACTTTATTGGGTAACTTTTGTACCAAATTGATGCACCATCAATAACTCTTGGAGATTTGAGGTGAGATATAGGCTTTTATTGGCTGGAAGAAAGAACAAGCAGCAATTGATCACCACACTACATCCTGGAGAATGAGGCCAGGGCCCTTTATACCGGGGTCCGTGGGAGGAACCACAGGAGCAGTCAGCAGGTGGTGGGGGGGGCGTGTCCGGACAAGTATATGTAGTTCACCACACAAATATAGTGGACATTGAGCTTGTGTTCATGGTCTCCTGCTGCTGTAGCTCATCCACTTTAAGGTTCTACATGTTGTGCATTCAGAGATGCTCTTTTGCACAGCACTATTGTAACTCATGGATATTTGGGTTACTGTTGCCTTGCTGTCAGCTTGAACCAGTCTGTCCATTCTCCTCTGACCTCTCTCATTAGCAAAGTGTTTTTGCCCACAGAACCACTGCTCACTGGATGTCTTTATTTTTGGCTTTTCTGCACCATTCTCTGTAAACTCTGGAGACCATTGTGCAGAGAAAAGCACCTAGGAAATCAGCAGTTTCTGAGATACTCAAATCACCCTGTTTGGCACCAACAATCATCCATAGGTCCAGGTCACTTAGATCTAATTTCTTCCCCATTCTGATAATTGGCTTGAACTACAGCAAAACCTCTTGCCCATGGCTGCATGCTTCTCTGCATTGAGTTGCTGCCAAACGATTAGCTGATATTTACATTAACGAGCAGGTGTACAGGTGTGTCTAATAAAGTGGCCACTGAGTGTGTGTCTCTATTTAGGTGCCCAGAGGATTTTTATTATTTCTGGCAACTGCTGGAGTACAAAAGCAGAGAGAGTTTTGAGGTAGCTGTAAAGTTGATCAAAAATGGCAGTGTGAGCTTAGGTGTTAAATGTTGACGGGTATAAAGGAAGCCACATCGAGGTGGTTCAGCCTCAAGTGGAACATGATGTATTTTGTCAAATGGTCAAAGGGAAGTAGCTGTGCTGGAACCCAACGCTGTGGAGCTTCAGGCTTGTTCTGGATAGTGCTGACCTTTGATGCTGCCTTCTTGTCACAGCACATCCTGCAGATACCACTGACTGTGTTACTCTCTGCTGCTTCTTGCATCCCTGCACATTTGATTTGCCAGAGAGATCTTTGTTACAAGCTGAATCCCCCTAATGCCCTGAGAAAGTGAAGATGCTAGAGTGCTTTCCTTATGATTGCATTTATGTGCTGAGCCCAGGACAGGTCACCTGATAACATCCACACTCAGGAATTTAAAACTGCCAATTCTCTCCAACTCCAATACCCCAATGTATACTGGCACATGTTCAACCCCCTTTCCCTTCCTGCAGTCAACAATCAAATCTTTGAGCAGGATGTTGACGGTGAGACATGCTACCAGGTGTCCTATCTCACTCCAGTGTGCTGACTCACCAACAACAGTAGCGTCATTAGCAAATTTAAAGATGACAATGGAGTTGTGCTTAAGTGCACCGTCATGTGAGTATGCAGACTAATGTATGGGACTAAGCACTCATCTTTGAGGTGCACCTGAGTTTTCGATCAGCGAGGAGGAGATGTGGCTACCAATCCTCAGTGACTGATGTTTACTGCTGAAGAAGTTATGTACAGTGTACAGCTGCAGAGGGATGTCTTGAAGTTTGTCGATGAGCTTAAGTGTGGGATGGATGTGCTGTAAGCCGAGCTGTAGTTGATAAACTACAGAGAGTGTGGGGAGTGTACAACAAGCCGCCAGCACAACTCGTGAATGCAGGTTCCCTTTCAGCATTTAAGAGCAATTTGGATAGGTGCATGGATGAGGGGGGAATGGAGGGCTATGGTCTTGGTGCAGCTCATTGGGAGTAGGCAGATTAATGATTCAGCAAAGACTAGATGGGTCAAAAGACCTGTTTCTGTGCTGTAGTGTTCCATGATTGTAGCTCTAACAGGAGCCTGATATTGGAGTTCCTGTTGTCCAGATGATCCAGAGCAGGGTGAAGAGACAGAGAAACTGCTTCTGGTGTTGATAAGTTGCAGCTGTAGGCAAACTGGAGTGAATCCAAGTCATCTCTGCATCATACCCAGTTCCCTGAAGCACTTCATTACGGTTGATGTAAGAGCCATCAGATGATAGTCACTAAGGAAGTCACCACGCTCCGCTTGGGCAATGGTACAAAAGATGGCTTCCTACAACATATGGAACCTCAGACCACAGAAATGAAAGGTTGAATATATTCACATATATTCCAGTCAGCTGGTCTGCACACATCTTTAGCACATGGCTGGACCAGTAGCCTTTCGTGCATTCACCGTCTTGAAGGATGCTCCAACCTCAGCCTCAGAGACTGAGATTACAGGTTCATCACGAAATGTGGGGTCTTATGTGGGTGTGTTAAAGGTCTCCCTATCAAAGTATAGCATAAAATGAACTGAGCTCATCTGGGAGTGATGGGTTATGGCTACTCGTAGTGCTGGAACTCACCTTATATGTTTTAGTAATATTTTGCAAGTCTTGTCACAGCTGTTGAGCATCCATCATTAATTCCAGTTTAGCCCAAAGTTGCCTCCTGGCACTCACAATAACCTCCCAACTTCCAGAGGTCGTACCTAGTCTTCTTATAACTCCAGGTTGCCAGCTCTAAACACAACGGATCTCGTCTTCATCAGATTATGAATCTCCAGAAGTTCTAGTTGGGGATGATCAAAACATTTTTGCAGGTAAACACTTACCTATACAGTATACATCCTTATGAAGTTGCAGATTACTGTGGGATATTCTCTTAGGTCTGCTGATGAATCCTTCAACATAGCCCAGTCCACTGACAATCCCAAATTCACTACTTTGCTTCTGCTATCAGCTGTTTGTAGATCACTTCACCAATGCCTCCTTCTTCTAGCTCTGTCTGTACAGAGAGGTGGTCAGATTTACCAAAGCAGGCAAGGGAGGTATTCTTGATGGTGCTTGAGAAGTGGTAGAGTCTATTGGATCTAGTATTGTAGAATTGCAGGAATAAATAGTTTGTTTAGAAATAAAGTGTAAAACTTTCTCTCGTTTGATTCCTCAATGAGGGATTAGTCGTCTGATGAAAGACAGAACAGAATGAGCCTGCATTCTCTAGAATTTGGAAGAATGAGGGGCTTTGAAAGAGCAGATGTGGTGAGAATGTTCTCCTGGTAAGTCAGACTAAAATGAAAATGAGTGAGGCAAAGCAGCAGATAATGAGTCAACTACTTAGGACCAAGGAGAGGAAGAATTTCTTATCTTGGTGGAATTTTCCCTTGGAATTCACTACCTTTGAGGTTGTACAGTTCACGTCACTAAGGCTGAGTTCGAGTTTTGTACTGATGGAGTATAAAGGCTAAAGGCGATGCAGCAGGAAAATCGAGTCAAATCCAAAGACCAATCGTTACCACAGTGAATATTATTGAATGGCCTGCTCCTACTCCTGCTTCCTATGTTCCACTTATGCACACAAATGTGAAATCTGCAACTTGTACAAAATCTTGTACATTGAACCCGTGAATACTATCTCACTTTTGTTTACAAATGAGAATATCTGCAGATGCTGGAAATCTGAGCAACACACACAAAAGCAACTCAGTAAGTCAAGTAGCATCTACGGAAAAGAGCACCATTGATGTTTCAGGCTGAAATCCTTCAGCTATTATTTTGCATTGTTTTTAATCTAAATATTTAATATACATATATACAGTATACTTACTGTAAATGATCTCCTTATTTATTTTCTTTCTATATTATCATGTGTGTACTGCTGCTGCTAAGTTAACAAATTTCACGATGCATACTGGTGATAATAAACCTGACTCCGATTCTGATTTTGATCTTGACAACAAATTCTCTTTTCTTGTCAGTTCTAATATGTTTATTCAATAAGCTCCCCTTTCATCACCTCTGTGTTGTTGCTGTAAATTGCTTTGCAACAACTCAACAAGCTTTGTTCAGCAATATCCTTCAAGCCTATAGTTTCCTACACATGGAAGACCAAGAGTAGGAGATTTATTAATAAATCATAACAAATATACTGTCCAATTGTTGAAGCGTCCTGTCTTCCTGTGTTGAAACCTTAAAACTCCATTACACTTAATTCTACAGCATATCATCACATGGAAATCGGGGGTTCAAGAGCCAATAGACCATATTTCTTTCATGCCATTAAGAGATGGGAAATATTTGATGCCATTGTCAGTCCTAAAATTGAGACAAACACAAAAAACATTGACTTTCACATCTGTAAATATGCATCTTATTGGTTTTCTTTCACTGATTTCTAAGTATTTGTGCATGTTCTTACACAAACATGGGCCACTTCTATGTACTGATTAAGGAAACTTCCCTGAACACATTTGACAAACTCTATCCCACCTGGTCCTTTTACAGCTTAGTAATGCCAGTCAATATATGGAAGATTAAAATCATCTACTATTATAACCTTATGTTTCAATTCAATTCATTTCAAATTTAAATCTCATTCAACCATACATGAATATCCACAAATACAGCCAAACAAGGCAGTGTTAACCCAGGGACAGGTGCAAAACATAGTACACACAGTCACACACAGCCAAAGCAGACACAGCACATGCAAGATAGCAAGTATATAAGGTATCTGTAAGATACAGCCACGCGATAAAAAGGAAGTCCAAACCTGAGCCAACATTGCAGAGACCTGTGGCTGATCACAATAGAGCTTGTTTTCTTCTGACTGAATACTGGTGCGGAGGGGGGGCCAGTGCCAATTCCAGGCCGGATGCCACCCCCAGTGGAGTGCCCTCTCCTGCCGGCTGTGAACAGGCAACACCACTACTTGAGGCCCCAAGTCCATTGACTGCTGCAGAAATCTGCAGTCAACCACAATAAAGCTCTTGTTGTCAACTGCAGATTTTTTGTAACAGTCTGCAATTCCCCAAACAGATTTGTGCCTCCAAATCCCACAGACTGTTGTGTGGCCTATAATATAATACCACTAATGTGGTCATGCTTTTCTTATTCCTCAGTTATACCCATAAAGCCTCACTGGATGAATTCTCCGGGCTATCCTCACTGAGCACTGCCATGACATTTTCCTTGACTAGTAGCACCATCATTCCTCCTTTAATCACTCCTGCTCAGCTGTGACTAAAAAAGCGGAACGCCAGAATATACAGTTGCCAGTCCTGCCCCTCCTGCAACCAAGTCTCACTAATGTCACAATATCATAATTCCATGTGTTGATCTATGCCCTGAGCTCATCTGCCTTTCCTACAATACTTCTTGCATTTATGGAATATATGGTTAGAGGTTTGATCACTACTAACGTGTGTGTTGTTCTGGTGGCCAATTAATACAATAGCAAGATTTCAAATAGAAAATGAACCGAACTGATGTTTGCCACTTTTTGTGATATTATCTATTACTTGGGACATTGGAAGACCTCACTTCTCTTTTAATATTGACCTGAAATTTTTACCATCTATTTGAATGGACAAACCAATATGAATCATTTTAACTTTGGACTGAAACAACAGTGTTCTCAATCTATGAGATGGAAGTAAATATGAAAAGATAGCAACAGTGAGACACAAGAGGGAAACAATTGAGTTGCAATGCTTTGTTTGGCTTTTAAAAAATGAGATTTTAGAAAGTGTAAAGATAGGGCAATTGCAAAGACAAATTGGCACCTAGAAATGGATTATACACCCAACAAAGCTGTCAAGCCAACCTTTAGATGATAAGGGAATATGGGCTTCATCATTCACAGAGCCATATTCTGTGGTCAAGAAGGCTGAAGAAATTTAATAAAGGCCTTCAAATCCGTGGGAGATTTTGATAGAGTGAGCAGTGTGACACTAATTCTTGTCCAAGAAGTCATGGATAAAGAGTTGCCAATTTAAAATGGGGCCAGATTTTAAGTTTCTATGCCTATTGGACAACTGGTTAGAGTGAATCAGTTATATGTTATGCTGGTCGATTTTCATTTCCACTACAGCCAGTGGAAAGGAATTCTACAATGATGGACAGCTCATTTACTTTGCTGAGTTTGCCAGCATACAATAGAAGTTGATTAATATCAATTCCAATAAACATAAGACAGTACAGAACAGTATAGGCATTTCAGCCCATGCTGTTGTGCCAAGCTTTTAACATACTCTAAGATCAATCCCTCCTACACAACCCTACTTAGTTGAATCATCCATGTGCCTATCTAAGTGTTCCTTAAATGCCCCTAAAGTATCTGCCTCTACCACCACTCTTGGTAGCATGTTCCAGCCACAACTCTCTGTGTAACATCTCCCGCTCTCTCCCTATATATTCTTCCAATCATCTTAAAATCGTCAAAACAGCCGACATGGATCACCAACACCTCGCTGTTTGTAAAAAAAACCACAACAAAGCCTCTTCTTCCTCAGAAAGCTGAAACAGGCCAAACTACCACAAAAGCTGTTACTTAACTTCTACAGAATCACAATTGAAACCATCCTGACCAACAGTGCCACAGTGTGGTATGCCAGCTACACAGCCGCTGAGCGACAAGACCTGCATTGCGTGGTGAAGGCGGCCCGGCAAATCGTCAGGATGGAGCTCCCAGGACTGGACACCATCTATTCCAGCAGACTCAGGAGGAAAACAATCAGCATAACCAGAGACACCACACACCCCAGCCACTCCCTATTTGACCCACTGCCATCCAGCAAAAGGTTCAGGACACTAAAAGCCAGAACAAATAGACTGAGGAAAAAGCTTCTACCCCAGAGCTGTGGCCTCCATCACACCACTCCCACAGAACAATGACTGAATCTGTGAGCACACACATGCACACACAAGGACTCAAATACTTGCACTACCGGCACTTTGTGCATTACTGTGATATTCTGGTGCTGCTGCAACTTATTTTCTGCTACTTATCTATTTAATAGTGTTTTTCTATTACTGTTTTAATCTACCGCTTTATTTAATTGCCTGAGAGGAAGCCAAACAGAGTTTCATTGTATCTATGTATAATGACAATAAAGATCATTTATTTCTACCCAAGGAAAAAAAAATCTCTGGCTAACTACTCAATCTATGTCTCTTCTCAATATTGGGTTATCAAGGCAGATTTTAGATTCCTGATACAGTGAAATCAGCTAGAGATCAGCAAGCAAAAGAATTTTACAGAATTTACAAAATAAGCATTTTACAGAAGTCTGTTGAACTCGGTCATAACGTTATTTTTGCGTTGTGAATCCTGACTCTGGGTTTCAAGTTGAAACATTGACAAACCCTTTCCTCCCACAGATTCTCCCACTGAGTTTCTCCAGCCAATTGTTTTTGCTGTTTCCAGCATCTACCATCTCTGATGTCTCCATTATTTCTAATTTTCCTGGTCATTTATGTTGAACATAATGAGGCCCTCACTCAGTCAGGGTCAACCATGGATGTTGCCTCCAAGTGGTCTATGTGTTACACAAACTAGTAAACAAGCCAGGGTGACACAATATGGAGAGCAAGCTGTTGCCCATGTAGCAGGCTGCCCCTCTCCACATAGCTGATGAAGCCAAAGGCACAGCAGAGACTGTTGCCAGTCAGCATTGAACTCAAAACGTGAAGGCCAGGAGTTGGACTAATTGTCAGAGGCTGTTTGAGACGCACACCATTGGGAGCATTTAATAGGCAGTAGGAGCTTATCCTCACTACCTGCCCTGGATATGAAAACCTTAAGGAGTCAAAATTACACTATATCAAGTCTATGTAAAGTGATACAATATGTGTAGCTATAGAAAATGATGTTTCTGGCTTGTGGAGCAATCATCTCAGGAATGGACCTCTCACACATTTGCTGTATATCTAAAGACGTGGCCTCCACCACCCTCGGGGGACAGAAGTTTTCAGAGATTCACTGGCCTCTGAGAGAAGTCCTATATACCTCCGACTGAAATGACCAGCCCGATTTTGTGTGCTGTGTCCCTTTGTTCCGGAAATCCACTCCGCATATTCCAACTTGAACCCGTAAAGGCCTGCCAATGACTCATTGATTAACATCTTGTGATTTGCATCTTACTTGTTCCAGGAGATTCCCCACGCGAAGCCAGGTGTAACCAAGTTAGATGTGTTTTTCTCAAGTACTGTTTTTAATTCTCCAATTGTTCAATTCATGGAGTCAAGGAAGCACACAGGATGCAAAACAGACCTTGCAGTATACCAAGGCTCACCAACCATCAAGCATACTACACTAGTTGTATTTAATTTTCCTCGCATGTTATTTAAAATTTTATTTCATTTTGTTTTATTTTCCCGTCAGCTGTCCCCTCCCCCCCCCCCCCCACCCACCCCGCCAAGTTTGTACCACACACCTGCATGCTTAAATTTGCAGAGGCCAAAAAACCTACCGAAACAGAATGTGGAAAGAAACAACTGGAGGAAACAGGGAGAACAGGCAAAGGCCACACTCACACACCGAAGCTCTGGATCAGGATGCTGTGGGGCAGCAAGTCTGCTCGTTGTGCCACTGTGGTAACCCATCCCTTCTACTCTGAGACTCAAGATGGGTGTTAGAAATGTTCCTTTCAGCTCTTCCTGTCGGAGTACAGAATACCTTGTGACATGGAGTGGGTGAGGTTCAGACAACCACATTTTTTAAGTGAACTTAAGTAATTGTTTTAGCTGAGAGAGATATGCGGAGATAATGATAGAGCTGGGCTGGGGTGCTCAACAGCCTATTCTCATGGTAAGTGAATACAAATTATTGTGTTTATTCTGAGTAGACTTTCTGAAGAGAATTTCTGGGCACTTTCTTTAAGTCATGTAAACGGACACTCAATGGGCACATCATGAAGTATGCCTGTACGCCTGCTTGTTATTGCAAATATCTAATCAGACAATCACACGGCAGCAACTCAGTATATTAAAACATCCAGATGTGGTCAAAAGATTAATTTGTTGTTGGGACCAAACATCAGAATAAATTGAATTGAATTGAATTGGTTTTATTACTTACATCCTTCATATACGTGAGGAGTATAAATTTTTACGTTATGTCTCCATCTAAATGTGCAATGTGCAATTTATAGTAATTTGTAATAAATATTATGTACAATAGGACAATCAATATAACATAGAAATACGATTGTATCAGTGTGAATTAATCAGTCTGATGGCCTGGTGGAAGAAGCTGTCCTGGACCCAGAGGTCCTGGCTTTTATCCTGCGGTACCGTTTCATGGATGGTAGCAGATGGAATATTTTCTGGTTGGGGTGACTTGGGTCCCCAGTGATCCCTCAGGCCCTTTTTACACACCTGTCTTTGTAAACATTCTGCAGTGTGGGAAGTTCACATCTAAAAGCGTGTTGGGCTGTCCGCACCACTCTCTACAGGGTCCTGTGATTGAGGGAAGTACAATTCCCAGACCAGGCAGTGATCCAGCCAGTCAGGTTGCTCTCACCTTGTGCCCCTGTAGAAAGCTCTTAGGATTTGAGGGCCCACACCAAACCTCTTCAACCATCTGAGGTGAAAGAGGCACTATTATGCCTTTTTCATCACACAGCTGTTATGTACAGATCATGTGAGATCCTTGATGAAGTGGATGCCGAGGAACTTAAAGCGGTTCACCCTCTCAACCCCAGATCCATTGATGTCAATAGGGGTGAGCCTGTCTCCATTCCTCCTGTAGTCCACAACCAGCTCCTTTGTTTTGGCAACATTGAGTGAGAGGTTAGTTTCGTAACACCGCTGTGTCAGGATGATGACCTCCTCCCTGTAGGCTGCCTCGTTATGATTTGAGATTAGGCCAATCAGTATAGTATCGTCATAAAATTTAATTAGCAGATTGGATCTGTGGGTGGCGACACAGTCATGGTTATACAGAGAGTAAAGGAGGGGCCTTAGCACACAGCCCTGAGGGGTATCTGCAGTGAGAATCAGAAGGGCAGAAGTGAGGGAGCCCATTCTTACCACCTGCCAGCAATCTGACAGGAAGTCCAGGATCCAGCTGCACAAGGCAGGGTGAAGGCCAAGGTCTTTGAGCTTCTTGTCAAGCCTGGAGAGAATTATGGTGTTGAATACAGAACTGCAGTCTAAGAACAGCACTCTCACATAAACATCCTTCTTTTCCGGATGTGTAAGGACGGTGTGTATGGGGTAGAAATGTGATCTAAGTGACTTTGATGATGGAATGATTGTTGGTACAGATGAGGTGGTTAGAGTATCTCAGAAACAAAAGGTTCAAATGCTTAAAGGTTCACCTTGTTCTCAAAGTATGCATATACAATACAACTCTGATATTCCGCTTCTCCAGATAGCCATGAAATACCGAAAGACCGTGGGAGGCATTGAAAGAAAGGACATCAAACCCCCTCCCAGACGAAAAAGAAAAAGAAACAAAACTCGCAAACCACAAATCCCCGACCCCCTCCATCGCACAAAAAGCACATCTCCCACACAGAAAACGGCAGCTGGAACACCAAACCCCCCTCCCTGGGAAAAAAATAGCGACAATAACATCAAATCCCCATCCCTCTCCCTTGGAAAAAAGAACAGCAACAATAGCATCAAGCCCCCAATCCCTCCCTCACACACAAAATCTAACAGATCGTACCTACAGAAAAGCAGCAACAAGAACATCGGACTCCAAATCCCCAACCCCTCCCTCTCACAAAAGTAACATATCACCCAACGGCCAGTCAGCAACAAGAAAGGAAACACAGAAAACTGAAGGAAACCAATAGTAAGTGCAGTCCAATATTCACATAAATCTCAGATTTCAGAAACACTCTCTCATCAGCGTTCAAGGTGAATGGCCGCACAAACTGTCTTTCCGTGAAGAGTGACTACCACACCAGGTCTGAACCCATGGCCTCCACAGAGTGTGACCACTGACCTCGCTGTTTCAATCACCCTTGACGCTTCAAAATGGAGTCGATCACAGCATCATGACCCGTCTCTGTTCTTCTCCATGCGGCAGCTCATACTGGCAGTCCCTTCTGGGGACACTGCTGAAACATTCGATCCTATTCCAACCTGAACGTCACAGGTTCCAACAGCTTCTGAAAGACAATCAAGAATGAAGAACAAGCAGAGGACACAGAGAAAGTGAGATAATTGAAGAGATTGGCTAGCTGAAAGATGTCGCTTGAGGAATCGTTGGCCAGTGGCATCCTGATCGAAACTGCTGCTCTCCTCAGATTTTTACACACAACTGTTTATAGAGTTTACAGAGAATGGTGTGCAAAACGAGAAAGCATCCAGTGAGCGACAGTGTTGTGGGTGAAAATGCCTTGTTAATGAGTGAGATCAGAGGAGGATGGCCAGACTCATCAAGCTGATAGGAAGGTGACAGTAACTAAAATAGCCACACATTACAACAGTGGTGTGCAGAAGAGTGTCTCTGAACAATTGTAATACACCCAGTGGCCACTTTATTAGTACACCTGCTTGATAATGCAAATATCTAATCAGCTAATCATGTGGCAGCAACACAATGCATGAAAAACATGTGGACATGGTCAATCAGTTCAGTTGTTTTTCAGACCAGACATCAAAATGGGAAAGAAGTCTGTCCTAAGTGACTTTGACCATGGAAGGATTGTTCGTGTCAGACAGGGTGGTTTGAATATCTCAGAAACTGCTGATCTCCTGGGATTTTCACGCACAACGGTCTCTAGAGTTTAGAGTGTGCGGAAGGGCATGTCTGAATGCACAACATGTCGAACTCTGAAGTGGACGGGCTACAGCAGCGGAAGATCACCAACATACATTCAGTGGCCACTTTATTAGTTGCAGGAGGTACCTAATAAAGTGGCTACTGAGTGTATAATGTAATAAGGCAATTTGTTTTGGAGAAAACACTTTGGCATGTCAGATCTGTCATAGTATTATTTATATTTTGAATCATTTCAGCATGCAGCATAGGAACATAAAACATCTTACTATGACCATTGTATTTACTTGTTCTTTTAAGGCTTGTACATAATGTACATATCCAAAATAACACTGTTTTACACAATTCTGCACATATATTTTAGGAAGGCGGAATTCATTTCTGAAAGCATCTAATTTCTGAAATAAACGTGATGCATCACGTAGGCTTCACTATAATGTAGCATTGGTCTTGATGCCTTCGTCTAGAAAATGCATGAATTCTAATTTCCGAAATGTCACTCGTGCATTAAATACAAAATATATATCATATTAAATCCAGTTGTATTGCACAGATTTACTAACAGGTATTTTCTTAACAGTGATGTTCAGCTCACAACATGGTCAAACAGACAGACAATTTTCCGAATTTTGTTTCATTGACTGAGAAAAGCAGCAGATTTTCCTTGTCATGCAGGTTACTGCACTAAGATTGCTGATGCATTTTTCAGAACCTGAACTCATAGCATCCCTTTTCTGGAAAAAGGATGATTTATCTGGCCAGTGGTACTGTTACATTCTGCCTCACTCCTAATAGATCGATAACACCTCTTTCTCAGCCATTCTACTTTCCTGCTAAGTACGAGTTTCTAGTTCAATTAAAGTCTTCTTGCAATTTTCTTTTCCATTACACCAATCTCACAACTCTGATTAACAATATTTTGTGAGATAGTCCAAGCCCCTACTTTGCAATCCAAAATGTCTCATTATGCCTGCAAGCTATAAATATAATTGTGAGCCAATATCATTTTAATTGTTTCTCTTATGTCTTTTTTAAATGATTCAACGGTCATCAATAAGATAAGTGTTTTCATACCCTGTAGGCTAATCGAAGGATGGTGTTATAAAGGCACTGTAACAGAATTTCTGTATAATGAAACCTTATGCAGAAGATAATGACAAAGCACTTATATCTCTCAGAAGATAAATGAAAACAGTAGATCTTCTTTTCTCTCTGTTATAACTACCATTTTGCCTCCCATTTCAATGGTCAGACCTCAGTAAAACAGATTATTCTAAGGAGAGGATGCATGCAGTTCTCTTAATTTCACCATTCATTTCCCAGTTCCTGACTGTGAGTGATGATATTAACGAACTATACAAATCTTCTTGTTCATTAACTAAATTTTAAAAAGCCAATAAATTATCCCTAATCCCACTAGATAATTGCAAATAAAGATGCCTCAGTCTTTCATACTTGCAAATCGACTCTTGTAATTCTGCCAGATACTTCACGGGAATTTATTAAGCAAACAGCAGGTTGCAATTATAGTTTACTGGTAGTCCGATCCTTTGCTCAAGTAATAAACAGCATCACGTAATGACATTAATTAAAGAAATAATTGCCTATTAAAGAGTTGCAGTGTAGAATTACAGCATAGTGGGAACAAAAAAAAATCAAGACAATGTGTGCATTATATTTGAGCTTTACTCACAGCAGACTGCAGCCTAATGTGAAACACGTAATTTAACACATTTGGCCTCCAATATATATCTTGGTTAAATACGGTGCTAAACATGCCCTGTCTTTTTCTTTGAGTCTGATTCTGTAAATTCTCAGTTATTTTCTATCAAGCTAATATTTCCTTCATCTTCAGTGCTGACATAATTTGATTGCAGTTTTTCACAAAGGCAGTCTATTCTAAGCCAAGCTTTCAACCTTTCTGACATGATGGATGGGACCACATTCACCCATTAGAAATGAGTTTAAAAAATGAACTGCTGTCACACTGAACTGAATTTCCGACAAACCCACAGGTCACCGTTTGTCTATGAAATGTCACTGGAGAAGTGAGCAGTCCAGATTCATCTGCCTATGGCCGTACATTTCAAACCAGAGAAGTGTAGAACGAATACAGGGGAGAATTCTTAAGCCCTTCACAAATTAGTGTCACTTTAAAGCTTTTAGTGTTGAGAAGTGCAGAACTGAAGACTTTTTTTTCTTTGTTTTACATTGTAATTACGATCTACTTTATCGCTGCCCATTACACTGCTGGCATTTAGGACCGCAATGAAGCACCCTCCATCTCTGGTGGTGTACATCATTTCAGAAGCTTCCTGTCAGTTTTCACTATTGCAGTCATGCAAGTCCCAGGTGGAGACTCAGGGATACCATCACACTCAGATGTAGAAGGATTCTTCACTGCTGCTTAGAAACATAGAAAACCTACAGTACAATACAGACCCTTTGGCCCACAAAGTTGTGCCAAACATGTCCCTGCCTCAGAAATTACTAGGCTTACCTGTAGCCCTCTATTTTACTAAGCTCTAGGTACCTATCCAAAAACCTCTTAAAAGACTCTATCATATCTGCCTCCACCACCGTTGCTGGCAGCCCATTCCATGCACTCCCCACTCTCTGAGTAAAATCTTACCCCTGACATCTCCTCTGTACCTTCTCCCCAGCACCTTAAACCTGTGTCCTCTTGTGCCAACCATTTCAGCCCTGGGAAAAAGCTTCTAACTATCCACATGATCAATGCCTCTCATTATCTTGTATACCTCTATCAGGTCACCTCTCATCCTCCTTCACTCCAAGGAGAAAAGGCTGAGTTCACTCAACCTATTCTCATAAGGCATGCTCCCCAATTCAGGCAACATCCTTGTAAATTTCCTCTGCACCCTTTCTATGGCTTCCATATTCTTCCTGTAGTGAGGGGATCAGAACTGAACACAATACTCCAAGTGGGGTCTGACCAGGGTCCTATATAGCTGCAACATTACCTCTCGGCTCCTAAATTCAATTCCATGATTGATGAAGGCCAATACACCATACGCCTTCTTAACCACAGAGTCAACCTGAGCAGCTGCTTTGAGCGTCCTATGGACTCGGACCCCAAGATCCCTCTGATCCTCCACACTGCCAAGAGTCTTACCATTAATACTATATTCTGCCATCATATTTGATCTACCAAACTGAACCACTTCACACATACCTGTTTCCATAATAATTTTGTTTTACTATTCAGGATTGTTAGTTCTGAGCTGAACCCCTGAGCCTTGAGGACTGGTGGATCACTCTTAGTCTGGCCTCTACCCTTTGACCTGATTGACATGGGTGACCCTACCAAGAGTCAAAGCATAAAGCCCTGACTCCAGCCAACATGTATCTCTGGGTCATTGAGGCACACAAGACTCGAAGCCCTATGAAATGGTTGTGGTCCTCTTGGAGGTTTATAATCCATGACCTTACATTTAACAAGAAATGCGCCAAGTTCTTCTTTATTTATTAAAATACACACAGAATAGGCATTTCCAGCCCTTTGAGCTGCACTGCCCAGCAATGCCCTGATTTAACCCTAGCATAATCATGGGTCAATTTGCAATGATCAATTAACCTACCAACTGGTATTTCTTTGGGCTATGGGAGGAAACCAAAGCACCCAGAGGAAACCAACGTATTCATGGGGAGAACATACTGCTTCTTACAGGCAGCAGCAGGAATTGAACACAGGTCGCTGGTACTGTAAAACATTGTGCTCATCAGCATGCTACAATGCCACCCGTTCTGCATGAATAGAATTCATATTTTCTATAAAATAAATGCTTGGAAATGAGTGGTGTATTAAAGAGGCAGTGTGGTTTTACTCCTCTACATGGGCTATCTTTAGAGCTACTTTAGAAATTATAATTCTGAATACGCAGCTACAAACATGCTGACATCTGGTGTAGTGCGGAACTGCACAGGGGAGTATGGACCAGCTTAAAATGTTGCTCTGTTGTTCAGGACAGTTTAAACTGTTCACAGGACGCTAAAGCACTAACTCAGCTATGAGGAGGGAAAGAAATTGATCCTTGTTATCATGTGATACTTGTGGTTCTAGCATGAAGACAAACCCATGGGTGAAAGGGGAAGATTGTTTCATCGGCAAGTAAAGACATCCCCTCCTTTTTATTATCGTCATTTTTTATTCTGCCAGATAAAATCATAGAATCATAAAGTCATAATTCACAACGCACAGAAACAGGCCCAGCCTAGTTAGTCCATGCTGAACAGCTATTTTGCCTAGTCCCGTAGACCTGCACCTGGGCCACAGTTCTCCATACCACTCCCATCCACATACTTCCACCTAAATGTTGCAATCAAAACCAATTGGTTTGCTTGTGTTTCATTGGTTCTGTTGTATTTCTTTGCTTCACCATGAATGCCTACAAGGAAATAAATATGCAGTGTGTACTTCGACAATAAATTCAGTTTGAACTCTACATCCACCACTTATGCTGGCAGTTCATTCCACACTCACACCACCCTCCGAGTGATGAAGCTCTCCTTTGACCTTTCATCTTTAACCTATGACTTCAAGTTCTAGTCTAACTGCTTGCACTTACCCTATCTATACCCCTAATATTTCACAGAAATTTATTAAACATAGAGTAGTTTATGGTGCGGAACAGTGGCATGTCTCGTTGAGTTTCTACCTTTCAGTTTCAGTGACCTGGCTTCACACATGATCTCTGGTGTTGTCTATGAAGATTTTGCACATACTCTCTGTTATCCTTAAGGGAAAATTTTGCCTGAAAAATCCGCTGGAATTCTTTGAGGAAATAACAAGTAGGATAAGCAAAGGAGAATCTGTGGATGTTGTGTACTTGGATTTTCTGAAGGCCTTTAACAAGTGCCTTGACAGACAAGATAAGAGCCCATGGTGTTACAGGAAAAATACTGACGTGGACAGAGCGTTGGCTGATCGTCAGGAGGCTAAGAGTGGGAGTAAAGGAAGCCTTTTCTGATTGGCTGCTAGTGACTAGTAGTGTTCCACAGGGGTTGGTGTTGGGACCAGTTCTTTTTACATTGTATGTCAAGGGCTTGCATGATGGAATTGAAGGCTTTGTGGCCACGTGTGCGGACGACACAAAGGAGGGCAGGTAGTGTTGAGGAAGCAGGGAGGCAGCGAAAGAAATTAGGCATGTTAGGAGAATGGCAAAGAAGTTCAGATGGAATACAGTGTTGGGAAGAGTCTGATCATGCATTTTGATTAGAAGGAGTGAAACACAGACCACTTTCAAAAATTCGAGATGCAAAGCGACTTGGGAGTTGTGCAGGATTCCCAAAAGGTTCATTTGCAGGACGAGTTGAGATGAATTGCAATGTTAGCATTCATTTCAAGAGGACTTGAATATAAAAGCAAGGATGTAATGCTTGATAAGTCAGAGATGAGACCTCACTTGAGGTATTCTGAGCAGTTTAGGATCCCTTATTTAAGAAAGGATGTGCTGACATTGAAGGGGCTTCAGAGAAGGTTTATGGAAATGATTCCAGGAATGAAAAGGTTAGTGTATGAGGAGTTTTTGATGGCTCTAGGCCTGTACTTGCAGGAATTTAGAAGAATGGGGGGCTGGAGATCTCATTGAATCCTATCAAATGCTGTAAGTTATAGATAGAGTGGATGTGGAGAGGATATTTCCTATGGTTGGGGAGTTTAGGCTCAGAGTGTACAGCATCAGGATAGAGGAACATCCATTTTGAATGGAGATGAGGAGGAATTTCTTTAGCCAGAGAGTTGTGAATCTGTGGAATTCATTGCAATTGGCAGCTGTGTTAGCCAGGTCATTGGGTGTATTTAAGGTGGAGGTTGATAGGTTCTTGATTCGTCAGGGGATGAAGGTATACAGGGAAAAGGCAGGAGACTGGGTATGAGACGGAAATGCATCAGCTATGATGAAATGATGGAGCAAATTTGATGGGCTGAATGGCCTAATTTTGCTGCTATGTCTTACTGTCTTGGGTTTCCATGATTGCACCAGTTTCATCCCGCATTTTTTAAAAAATTTTTTTAATTGAATTTTCAAATAGGTTACAGAAAGAAAAAAAATTATCAACCCTTCCCCTCCTTAACCCTCCCCCTAACATATCCCTATAGAAAAAAAGAGAAGAAAAAAGAAAGAAAGAAAGAAAGAAAGAAAGAAAGAAAGAATGCCTGGATATCGGAAGATCCCCACATGCTCCATGGAGTTCATAATAGCTTTAATAGGTATATTTATTTCTTTCCCCAGATAACCAATAATTTTATCTTCAGAGCACCTATATATTTAATCCTATTTTTTGTGAATAAAGGCGCCAAATTTTCAGAAATATTTCATATTTATCTCTTAAATTATAAGTAATTTTTTCAAGTGGAATGCAGCTAAAAATTTCATTCTTCCAACGATCTATACTTAAGTATGAATCCGATTTCCAAGTAACTGCAATAGCCTTTTTGGCTGTTGCCAATGCAATTTTTATGAATTCTTTCTGATATTTATTCAATTTGGATTTCGATTTTATCCCTTCAATATTGCCTAGTAAAAATAATGTTGGATTATGTGTAAGTTGTATTCCAATAATTTGTTCCAGTAAAACTCTTAAATGTGTCCAAAAAGGTTGAATTTTAAAAACAAGACCAAGTAGAGTGTAAAAAAGTACCAATTTCTTGATTACATCGGAAACATTGATCAGATAAATTTGAGTTTAATCCATTTATTTTTTGTGATGTAAAAAGTTATATTTGACGTAAAAAGTTATATTGTACTAATCTTAGTCGAACATTTATTGTATTTGTCATACTGTCAAGACATAATCTTGACCAACTTGTCTCATCAATTTTAATATTTAAATCAGTTTCCCATTTTTGTCTTGACTTATGAATTCCTTGTTTAATTGCCTGTTTTTGAATCAAATTATACATACCAGAAATAAGTTTTTTAATTTTTCCTTTATGAGTTAAAGTTTCTATTTCATTAGGTTTCAGCAATAACATTGTTTGACCCAGTTTATCTCTTAAATAAGCCCTTAATTGGAAATAACAGAAAAGAGAGTTATTTGATATTTTATATTTATTCTTTAATTGGTCAAGTGACATTAATATACCTCCTTCAAAACAGTCTCCTATATATCTAATCCCTTAGTTGATTATAAAAGTTGATTATCCATTGTAAAAAGGATAAGTTTATTTTGAATTAAAGGTCTCTTTGTTAATAAAGATTTCTTTATCTTATCATCAACATTTATCTTATTCCATAAATCAATCAAATGTTTTAGTATAGGAGATTCTTTCTTTTCCCGTATCCATTTAGATTCCCATTTATATATAAAATCTTCTGGTATATTTTCTCCTATTTTATCTAATTCTATTCTAATCCATGCCGGTTTATCTTCATCAAAAAAAGATGCAATAAATCTGTTGATTTGCTTTGTAATAATTCTTAAAATTTGATAATTGTAACCCTCCTAAGTCAAATTTCCATGTCAATTTTTCCAACGATATTCTTGACATCTTACCTTTCCAAAGGAATTTCCTCACACATTTATTTAACTCTTGAAAAAACTTCTGCGGTAATTGTATTGGTAGTGTTTAGAATAAATATTATAATCTCGGGAATATATTCATTTTTACAGCATTGACTCTACCTATTAATGTTATTGGTAACATCATCCATTTATCAAGATCCTCTTGAATTTTTTTCAATAATGGCAAATAATTTAATTTATATAAATTCTTTATATCATTATCAACTCTTATACCTAAATACTTTATACTATTTATCGGCCATCTAAACTGAGTTATTAATCGACATTGACTGTAATCTCCTCTAGTAAGGGGTAGAATTTCACTTTTATCCCTATTTATTTTGTACCCTGATATTTTCCCATATTCTTCCAATCTAGAAGATAGTTTACACAACGAATGCAGTGGGTTAGTTAGATAAATCAGAACATCATCAGCAAATAAGTTAATCTTATATTCCTCCTGATTAACTCTGAAACCAATAATATCTGAGTCAGTTCTAATTAATTCAGCTAATGGTTCTATCGCCAACACAAATAAAGCAGTTGATAATGGAAAACCTTGCCTAGTTGACCTTGTTAACTGAAATGATGTTGAAATTTGGCCATTTGTCACCCATTAGCTTTGGGGTTAGCATTTAAGGTTTTAATCCATTTTATAAAAGATACTCCTAATCCATATTTTTCCAATACCTTAAATAAAAAATTCCATTCCAATCTATCAAATGCTTTTTCTGTATCCAAAGCAACTGCTACACTCATTTCTTCCCTCTTTTGTGCCAAATGAATTATGCTAAGTAACCGAGTTACATTATCTGCCGATTGTCTATTTTTAATGTCCTCTTTGAACCATGTGTATTAATTTTGGTAAGTATTTAGATAATCTATTAGATAAAATCTTTGCTATTATTTTGTAGTCCGTGTTCAACAAAGAAATAGGTCTATATGATGTTGGCTTTAAAAGATCTCTGTCTTTTTTTTGGCAATACTATTAAAATAGCTGTCAAAAAAGATTCTGGAAGTTTATGCGTTCTTTCTGCTTGGTGTATTAGCTCCGTAAAAGGAGGAATTAATAAATCTTTAAACTTTTTGTAAAATTCAGGTGGAAAACCACCTTCTCCTGGAGATTTATTACTCTGAAGTGATCCTAGAGCTTCTTCAACCTCTTTTAATGTAAAAGGCACATCTAATCCCTTCTGTTCTTCTGAATTCAATTTTGGGAGAGTTATTTGTGATAAAAACCTTTCTATCTCAGCAATATAATTTTGTGATTCTGAATGATACAGTTCAGAATAAAAAAATTTTAAAGTTTCATTGATTTCTAAAGGTTTATAAGTAATTTTATTTACACTTGTTCTAATTGCATTTATCGTTTTGGAAGCCTGGTCTGTTTTTAACTGCCAAGCAAGAATCTTGTGTGATCTTTCACCTAGTTCATAATATCTCTCTGTTTAGCTCTCTTAATTGCTTTTTCTGTTTGTTATGACTGAAGTGTATTATATTGTAGCTTCTTATTAACAAGTTGTCTTTGTTTTTCTTCTGTCATATATCTTTGAGATTCTTTTTCTAATTTTGTAATCTCTTTTTCCAATTGATCTATTTCTACCATATATTCCTCCTTAATTTTAGAAGTATAACTTATTATCTGGCCTCTCAAATATGCCTTCATTGCTTCCCATAATATAAATTTATCATCAACTGAATGTGAGTTTGTATCTAAAAAAAACTGAATCTGTTTTTTCATAAAATCACAAAAATCTTGACGTTTTAATAATATTGAATTAAATCTCCATCTGTAAATCAATTCCTCCTTATCCATCATTATCATTATCATTATCATTATCAAGGGGGAATGATCTGACAAAATTCTTCCTTTATATTCCATATTTTTCACTCTGTCTTGAATATTCGCTGATAGAAGGAAAAAATCTATCCTTGAATAAGTTTTATGTCTATTTGAATAAAATGAATAATCTCTTTCACTTGGGTTAATTCTTCTCCATATGTCAATCAAATTTAAATCTTTCATCGATGATAAAGTTAATTTTGCTACTTTTGGTTTTGTAACAACCTTTGTTGACCTATCTAAAACTGGGTCTAGACAAAAGGTAAAGTCTCCACCTATTAATATTTTTTCGTGTGTGTTAGCCAAATTCAAAAAAGCCTCTTGTATAAATTTTACATTGTTTTCATTTGGTGCATAAATATTCATCAGAGTCCATAGTTCTGAAAAGATTTGACAATGTATAATTACATATCTTCCCACAGAATCAATTAATACATTTTGTATTTTAATTGGTAAAATTTTGTTTACCAAAATTGCAACTCCCCTCGCTTTTGAATTAAATGAAGCTGCTATACCATTTCTGACCCAATCTCTCTTTAATTTCTGATGTTCTATCTCTGTTAAATGTGTTTCTTGTATAAAAGCTATATCTATTTTCATTTTCTTAATGTATGTTAAAATTCTATTTCTTTTCACCGATCCATTAAGCCCATTAACATTAAAACTTTAAAAATTCAGTAAATTGGTCATTATTTTTAATGAGGTTACTCCAGTCTATAATAATACATAATATTTCAATTCTCATAGTACCTTAGGGAATTATTTTAAAATTCTTCATGTTGCTATGTGTCTCCCCTCCGATCATCCAGGCAAAGAAAGAAAGATAAAAGAAAAATAGATTATAAAGAAAATAAACAAACCCCCCTCCCCCCACTAATGTTGTGAATGGAAAAAACACAACATTCCCCCTCTCTGTTGTGCGGGTCATGGCAAACGCCATGATCACACACGTGAATCCCGTAGCGATTGATCTGAAGTTCCCCCAGCTCCCCATAACATGAAAAAAGTATATATAAGAGAAGAAAAAATAATATCACTACTCTCCATTAATATTTCTCACATTTTTACCTTTCTCCCCCTGTATCATATAATTAAAAGTATATTTAAATATTCTTCTGTCCTTAATGTCCACCAACTCACTTCAGTGTCCCCATCTTCATCTTTAATCTGTTTCACTTTTAAATCTTTACTGTGTCTAGTGAATATTTGGGAGTTCTTGTGCAAACTCCTCTGCATCCCGATGATCAGTAAAAAATCTTTTTTTTCTGTCGTCCAAAAAAATTATCAGTGTTGCCGGGTGGCACAATATAAATTTATAACCATTTTCCCATAAAACTTTTTTTGCTGGGTTAAATTCCTTCTTTCTCTTCAAAAAGTCATAACTTATATCAGGATAGAAAAGAACTGCTTTCCCTTCTATCATCAATGGCCCGTTTCTCTTTCTGGCACATTAGGCAGCCGCCTTCAGGATCTTTTCTCTATCTTGATATCTTAAGCATTTTATCAAGATTGGTCGTGGGTTTTGATCAGGTTGAGGTTTTGGTCTCAAGGCTCTGTGGACCCTTTCGATTTCAATCAACTAGATTCCCTCTTCCATTTCCAAATGTTCCGGGATCCATTTTTGAAAAAAAATATTGGATCCTCTCCCTCTATCTCTTCTTTAAGACCATCAATTTTAATATCATTTCGTCTACTAAAATTTTCAAGCACGTCTATTTTTTCCAACAGTCATTTTCTTTCTGATGTCCAGGCAAGAATATTATCTTCCATTTTATTCACTCTATCAATAGCGTTTCCCATGATTTCTTCCAGCTTTTTAACTTTCTTGTCCATTTTCTCCTGTTTTTTCACCATTTTATCAAAAAATATCTTCATATTTTTAATACCTTCTTTTATTATTTTTAATGTTTTTAATTCTTTTAATTCATGCATTATTTGTGCCAAAGCTTCTCTTATGTCTCCAGAATATCTTCCACCTCCAACCTCTTCCTGTTGTTCTTCTTTTACCTCCTCATCTTCATCTGTATGTTCCAGAGAATCTGAATCCACCTCGGGTTCATTTTCACTTCCACTTCCAATCGTAGCTGGGATTTGTAGTTCAAATTGCTCATGTTTGCGCATGCCCTTTCCTTCACGCACACACAGTTCCTGTTGTTCCTTCTTGAAGACTGTTGATGTTGCCGCCGATTCCCGTTCTGTATCGCCGAAGGTGAGATGCACTTGAGTCCCAGGCTTCTTCATGGTGGCCGGCCCAGCTTGTACTGTCTTTGAAGTAGTAGTTTTCTTCTTTGTCTGTTTAGGAGGCATATCTAAGGAAAAGCCTGAGTAGTTTAGACGTAGTTTTTAGAAAATATTTACTAACTTTTCTTCACTTAAACATTAATTCATTAGTTTTTTACAGGAGAGCTGGATTTCCACATCTCGATCCTATGTCATCACGTGACGTCTCTCCCCCCACCCCCGCATCTAAAAGATATGCAGGTAGACAGGTTAGTCAGTAATTGTAAATTGCCCTAGTGTAGACTGGTGACAGAACTGATGGGAAGGCGGAGAGAACAGGCTATAGGAAAAAAACTTAGTGGAGCAAATTTGATTGCTCAAAGAGCCATCATAGATTTGATGGGTAGAATGGCCTCCTTCCAAACCAGAAAAAAGAAACAATTAAGCAGATGGCTACAAAAAAGAATGTAGCAGGAACTCAGTAGGTTAAGCAGTATCCATGAAGGAGAGAGAGTTAAGTCAATGGGGACCTTTGGGATAAAGGCGGGGGGGGGGGGGTTGGGTACAGAATAGATGTCAGTTATGGAAGGATTGTTAGACAAAAGGAACTAGATGGAGAAGGTGCTGAGGAAGGATGTGAAAGGCAAACAGAGAGATAGAATTATATAGTCATATATCATGCCATTCGGCCCATCTAGACCATGCCGACCTGGTCTTGTGACTAGTCCTATCTACCTGCACTTGGGCCATAGTTCTCCATACCCTCTCATAATCCAACCTTTTTATTAATGTTACAATTAAACTCACATCTACAACTTCCACTAACAAATCATTCCACATTCTCACCATCCTCTGAGTGAAGAAGTTCCCCCTCATGACCCCCTTAACTAATTCACCTTTCACCTTGAACTTATACCCTCTAATTCTAGTCTCAACCTGCAGGGAAACAAACTGTGTTCAATGTCTTCCCCAGCCAGAAGTTCTGGATGAACCATGAGATCCACAATCTGCTGAGGGCCAGATCAGTAGCACTCAGGTCTGGTGACCAAGAAAAACTCAAGAGATGCAGGTATGATCTTCAGATCACTGCAAAGTGGCAATTCCAGACCAAACTTGAATCACTGAAGGGTGCTGAACAGCAGTGGCCAGGCTTTGATGCTATCACCTCTTACAAAGTGAAACCAAGCAACAGAGGTGACAACAAGGTTTCACTCCCCAATGAGCTCAGTGCCTTTTATTCTCACTTTGATTGACAAAACATGGAGGTACCTTCACAAACTTCCACAGTTCCTGACGACCCTGTGATCTCAGTCTCTGAGGCCAATGTGAGAGCATCCTTCAGAAGGGTGAACCTATAGAAAGCATCCAAGCTAGATGGTGCATCTGGTCAAATACTAAAGACCTGCGCTAATCAATTGGCTGGAGTGTTCACCAATACCTTTAACCTCTCACATCGGCAGTCTGAGATATCCATCTGCAAGAAGGTTTCAATTGTACCAGTGCCCAAGAAGAACGTGGCAACTTTCCTTAATGACTATCACCCATTACACTTACATCCACTGGGATGAAATGCTTTAAGAGTTTGGTGATGAAACGTATCAACTCCTGTCTTTGATCAGCTCCAGTTTTCCTACCATCACAACTGGTCAACAACAGATGCCATTTCATTGGATCTTTGCCAAACAATGGAACATAAGACCATAAGATTTAGGAGTAGAAGTAGGCCATTCAGCCCATTGAGTCTGGTCTGCCATTCAATCATGGGCTGATCCACTTCATCCAGTCATCCTTACTGCCCTGCCTTCTCCCCATATCCTTTGATGCCCTGGCTAATCAAGAACCTATCTATTTCTGCCTTAAATACACCCAATGACTTGGCATCCACAGCCACTCGTGGAAACAAATTCCACAGATTTACCACCCTCTGACTAAAGTAATTTCCCCGCATCTCAGTTCTAAAAGGACGTCCTTCAATTCCGAATTTATGCCCTCTTGTCCTAGAATCCCCTACCGTGGGAAATAACTTTGCCATATATAATCTGTTCAGGCCTTTTAACATTTGGAATGTTTCTATGAGATCCCCCCTCATTCTCCTGAACTCCAGGGAATACAACCCAAGAGCTGCCAGACGTTCCTCATACGGTAACCCTCTCATTCCTGGAATCATTCTCGAGAATCTTCTCCGAACCCTCTCCAATGTCAGTATATCCTTTCTACAATAAGGAGCCCAAAATTGCACACAATACTCCAAGTGTGGCCTCACGAGTGCCTTATAGAGCCTCAACATCACATCCCGGCTCTTACATTCTATACCTCTAGAAAGAATGTCAACATTGCATTTGCCTTCTTCACCACTGACTCAACCTGAAGGTTTACCTTTAGGGTGTCTTGCACAACAACTCCTAAGTCTCTTTACATCTCTGCATTTTGAATTCTCTCTCCATCTAAATAATAGTCTTCCCATTTATTTCTTCCACCAAAGTGTATGACCATACATTTTCGAACATTGTATTTCATTTTCCACTTCTTTGCCCATTCCCCTAAGCCAGGGGTCGGCAACCTTTACCACTGAAAGAGCCATATTGACCCGTTTCCCACAGAAAAGAAAACACTGGGAGCCACAAAACCCGTTTGACATTTAAAATGAAATAACACTGCATACAATGTTTTTTTTGCCTTTATGCTATGTATAAACAAACTATAATGTGTTGCATTTATGAAATCGATGAACTCCTGCAGAGAAAATGAAACTACATTTCTGCATGCAACAAAAACATTTTGAACTCCGAAAAAAAGACGTTGGGTTGAAGGTTACTCCATAGTTAGCCTATCTTGGATCAAAAAATTAAAAGAAATCGCGCACTGGCGGGTGTCAGGCATTGGCAGTGGTGACGTATATTAATAGCGATAAAAAACACGTTGTAGCGGTGTGCTACACGCAGCGCTAAAATAACGACACGGAGTGGGTAAACTGCAGTCAAAGATAACTTTATTCGAACTAAACAGCCTTGCTTTTAAGCCTCCCTTAACCCGCCCCTCCCCCCCGCGTGGGTGTGGTTGCTCCAAAAGACACGTACTCACAAACCCCCATAGGTTATCTCCCTTAGCCGGAACGCTGGCTAATTGTGAGCCAGTTCAGATGTGCCAGGAAATGGGTCGCCACAACATTTTATTTAGATTGTACAAGATCACCATAATCTTCAAATTTAGAATTACATTTCAAAAACTAATACACTAACATAAAATACATTTTAATTAAATACTCATCATTTATTTTCCAAAGCCACAGGGAGCCGCAGCACAGAGGTGAAGGAGTCGCATGCGGCTCCGGAGGCGCGGGTTGCCGACCCCTGCCCTAAGCTATCTAAGTGTCTCTTTTCTTCAACACTATCCACTCATTCACCTATCTTTGTATCACCGGCAAATTTAGCCACAAATCCCTTCATACTGTAGTCCAAATCATTGATATACATTGTAAAAAGTAACACAGAGCCCTATGGAACTCCACCGGTAACCAGCAGCCAGAATAGGTTCCCTTTATTCCCACTCTCTGTGTTCTGCCGACCAACCAACGCTCCACCCATGTTAGTAACTTCCTTGTAATTCCATGGGCTCTTATCTTGCTAAGCAGCCTCATATGTAGCACCTTGTCAAAGGCCTTCTGAAAATCCAAGTACACCACCTCTACTGCATCTCCTTTGTCTACCCTGCTTGTAATTTCCTCAAAGAATTGCAGTAGGTTTGTCAGGCAGGATCTTCCTTTCAGGAAGCCATGCTGGCTTTGGCCTATCTTGTCATGTGCCACCAGGTATGCTGTAATCTCATCCCTAACAATCAATTCCAGCAACTTCCCAACCACTGATATCCTGCTATCAGGTCTATAGTTTCCTTTCTGCTGCCTCCCACCCTTCTTAACAGTGGAGTAACATTTGCAATTTTCCAGTCATCTGGTACAATTCCAGAATCTATCGGTTCTTGAAAGATTATCGTTAATGCCTCTACAATCTCTCCAGCTACATCCTTCAGAACCCAAGGGTACATTCCATCAGGTCCAGGAGATTTATCCAACCTCAGACCATTAAGCTTCCTGAGCACTTACTCAGTCATAATTTTCACTGCACAAACCTCACTTCCTTGACACTCTTGAATGTCCGTTGTACTGCAGACGTCTTCTACTGTGAAGACTGATGCAAAGTACACAATTACTTCCTCTACCATTTCTGCATCTTTCATTATAGTATCTACAGCGTCATTTAGTATTGGTCCTATATCTACCCTTGACTCTGTTTTACCCTTTATAAACTTAAAAAAGCTTCTAGTATCTTCTTTGATATTAGTCACCAGATTCCTCTCATAATCCATCTTTTCTTTCCGAATGACCTTCTTAGTTTCCTTCTGCAAGTTTTTAAAAGCTTCCCAAGTCTCTATCTTCTCACTACCTCTGGCTTCCTTGTATGCCCTTTCTTTTGCTTTTACTTTGGCTCTGACTTCACTTGTCAGCCATGCTAGTGTACTTCTTCCCTTTGAAAATATATGTCTTGCACTTCCCTCATTTTTCAAAGAAACTCCAGCCATTGATGCTCTGCTGTCCTTCCTGCAAATGTCCCTTTCTAGTTAACTTCGGCCAGTTCCCCTCTCATGCTATTTAAAATTCCTTTATTCCACTGATACACAGACACATTAGATTTTATTTTTTCCATCTCAAATTTCAAAGTGAACTTAATCATATTGTGATCACTATTCCCTAAGGGTTCCTTAATCTTAAGCTCTCTTATCACCTCCGGATCATTGTACAGCCCCCAATTGATCCCCTAGTGGGCTCAATAACAAGTTGTTCTAAAAAGCCATCCCTTAGACATTCTACAATTCTCTCTCTTGAGGTCCATTACTGACCTGGTTTTCCCTATCCACTTTCATGTTAAAATCCCCATCGATGATCGTGACATTGCCTTTCTGACATGCCTTTTCTATCTCCTGCTGTAATTTATAATCCACATCCTGGTTGCTGTTTGGAGGCCTGTATACAACTGCCATTAGGGTCCTTTTACCCTTGCCATTTCTTAACTCAACCATAGAGACTCTACATCTTCTAATCCTATGTCATCCCTTTCTAGTGATTCAATATTATTTCTTATACACAGGGCCACACCACCCCCTTTGCCTACTAACCTATCTTTCTGATGTACCGTATATCCTTGGACGTTCAGCTCCCAATGGCAGCCATCGTTTAGCCAAGCTTTAGAGATGGCCACAATGTCATACTTGCCAGTCTGTAACTGAATTACAAGATTGTCTATTTTATTCCTTGTGCTGCATGCATTCAAATGCAGCACTCTTAGTCCAGTATTTGTTGCTTTCCGATTTAACTGCACCACACCTCTATTGCCCTGTAACTCATGCCACTGGCTTTGATTGAGCCTCATTTTCTGGTTGTTCTTTCTATAATCTCAGTTGCACACTATCTTTGATTTATTTCTATTTTCCCCTTCCTCAGCCCTATCACTCCAGTTCCCATCCCCCTGCCAAATCAGTTTAAACCCTCCCTAACAGCTCTATTAAATGTGCCCACCAGGATATTGGACCCCTTTGGGTTCAGGTGTAACCTGTCCTTTTTGTACAGGTCGTACCTCCCCTAGAGATGCCCCAGTGATCCAGAAACCTGAAGCCCTGCCCCTACACCAGTCTCTCAGCCACACATTAATACGTCTGATCATGCTATTCTTGCACTCGCTAGCACGTGGCACAAGCAGCAATCCTGACATTACTACCCTAGAGGTCCTGCTTTTAAGTTTCCCACCTAACTCCCAGAATTCTCTCTTCAGGACCTCCTCCCTTTTTCTACCTATGTCATTGGTACCAACATGTACCAAGACTTCTGGCTGGTCACCCTCTCCCTTCAGAATACTCTGCACCCGATTTGATATCCTGTACCCTGGCACCTGGGAGGCAACAGACAGACAGACATACTTTATTGATCCTGAGGGAAAGTGGGTTTCATTACAGCCACACTAACCAAGAGTCTCTGGCTGAATGTACTCCTGTGCCTAACCAGTACATTATGGAGTGGATGGGAGTCAATGTCCAAGATGGCATGCAACTTGGACAGCATCCTCCTTTCAGACACCACCATCAACACACCATGCAGGTATCTCTATCAGGCTGATAGAACCTCCTGTCTGTTCCCCTCACTATGGAATCCCCTGACTACGGCATTCCTCATCTTCCTCTTTCCCTTCTGTACTAGGGAACAAGGCTCAGTGCCAGAGAACATCTGGACAATGAAGATGCATACATCAGGATGATCTTTATTAACTACAGTTCGCCATTCAATGCTATGAAAATAATCATAAGCTCCAAAACCGTAGCCTCAATATCTCCTCAATCCTGGATCCTCGATTTCTTGCAGACTTGCAGACCCCACTCAGTTTGGATTGGTAACACCATCTCCTCCACAATCAGCAAGGCACATCACAAGGCTGTGTGCTTAGCCCCCGCTCTACTCGCTTTATACTTCTGACTGTGATGCTAAGCACACCTCCAATGTAATATGTCAATTTTGCAGATGACACTGCTGTCGTTGGCTGAGTCAAAGGTGGTGACAGATCAGCATATGGAAGGTAGGCTGAAAACCTGTCTGAGTGGTGCCACAACTAGAACCGTTCACTCAGTGTCAACAGGACCAAGGAGCTGATTATTGACTTCGGTTGGGCGGGGGGAGGGGGGGAACCAGAAGGTCCACGAGCCAGTCCTCATCGAGTGATCAGAGGCGGAGAGGGTCAGCAACTTTAAATTCCTCTGTGCTATTATTTCCAGGGATCTGACATGGAAATAGCACATAAGTGCCATTACAAAGAAAGCACAGCAACTCTTTTACTTTCTTAAAAGTTTCTGAAGATTTGGCATGTTATCTAAAATTTTAATACACAGTATTTCTATAGATATGCAGTGGAGAGTATACTACCTGGTTGCAGCATGGTCTGGTAATGAAATACAAATGACCTTGAATAGAAACAGCAAACAAAATGTAGTGGATACAGCCCTGTCCATCATGGTAAAGCACTCCATCAACACATCTACAAGGAGCGTTGTTGCAGGAAAGGAGCTTCCATCATCAAGGACTCTCATCACCCAGGCTGTGCTCTCTTCTCGCTGCTACTATCTGGAAGGATATAGTACAGCAGCCTCAAGTTCAGGAACAGTTATTACCCCTCACAAGTATGAGAAAATCTGCAGATGCTGGAATTCCAAGTTACACACATGAAATGTTGGAGGAATTCAGCAGGCTAGGCAGCATCTATGGAAAAGAGTAAACCGTCGGCATTTCAGGACAAGACCCTGCATCAGGACTGGAAAATAAGGTGAGAAGTCAAAGCAAGAAGGTGGGGGGGGGGGGAGGAAGATGTACAAGGTGGTAGGTGATAGGTGAAGTTGGGAGGAAGATGAAGCAAAGAGCTGGTAATTTGATTGGTGAAAGAAGTAAAGGGCTGGAGAAGGGGGAATCTGATAGGAGAGGGTAGAAGACCATGGAAGGTAGGGAAAGGGGGAGGAGCACTATAGGGAGGTGATGGGCAGATAAGGTGAGAGAGGGAAATGGGGAAGGGAGAATGGTGGTGGTGGTGGGGGGGGGGGGCGGTGGAAATTACCAGTAGTTCGAGAAATTGATGTTCATGCCATCAAGTTGGAGGTGGAGTAGCCTACAACCTTATGGAATGAATATCGATTCCTCAAACTCATCTCCTTACCTTTGCATCTCCTCCCTCTTGTGCTCCCGGGTGCTTTCTGTATTACCTAGAACTGATAAGTTCATTGGGTTGTAAGCTACCCTAGAAGTGTATGAGATGCTGTTATTGCATTTAATTCAATAGCCCAATTAAACATTTGAAAGAATCTAAAACATGTTTTTCTCTTTATACTGCACCTACCGCCGCCACTGGTCTATAAACGTGCAGGAGCAATGTGTGGTTAAGTGCCTTGCTCAAGAAAACAACACACCGCCTCAGCTGAGGCTCGAACTAACGACCTTCAGATCACTAGACAGACGTCTTAACCACTTGGCCACGCACCACACATTCACTAAGTCATCTTAATGAACTTTTTAAACATAAGTTACCCGAAGTTTCAAAGAAAGATTCAAAGTACATTTATTATCGAAGTATGCATTGAATTGAATTGACTATATGTAGTATATAACCCAGAGATGCATCTTCCCCACAGACAGCCACAAAACAAAGAGAAAAGCAGGGAACTTGTTCAAAGAACAACATCAACCCTACCCCCCACCACACCCGTGCAAAAAAACAACATATCATGTAAGTGTCAATACAAAAAAATGAGCAAGAAACACAGAATATAAAACACAAAATTGAAAGAGTCTGGGCATATTCTGTTCAGCTCGATGTTCATTATCCGCAGGCCAACCTGATTCAAATTCGCCCAAAATAGCAATAAAGAATGGAGCATCCTGAAACCAGGAACACATCAGAACATGAACTAGAGTATTAACCACAAATTGCACTGGTTAAGCTTTGCGCTGGCATCATTCTCTGACAACATTGAGGGAGAAAGAGATAATTCGGACGCAGGTACGCTCCTCCAATGGCAGTGAGCAAGAGGGAGAATGAGACCATCACATGCAGACACCTTCCTCCAGCAGCAGTGAGGGAGAGACTAACAGAGGGTGCTGAACACCCATTCGCCTTCCACTCACTCTTCAATTATTTCATTGACGCTTTATTCGGCGAGAAATGGAGTTGATCCTGGGTTCGCACCCCGGCTCTAGACCTCTTGGCCTTGAGACCGCACACTTCACTCGAGGCTTCATGGAACCCTCTTGGAGACAGCAAAGCACCAGATGGCTCAATTGGCCCAAAAGCACACCACTGAAATGTAGATCGCCAGCACTGAACAGTGGAACATAGGCCCCAACAGTAACAGAAGCTCATTCGAAAGATAAAAAAAGACGTAAGCAAAGTGAAAGAAGTAGCTTCATGAGCATTCTGGAGGATGTCATCGTTGGTCATGTTGTTCGCTGGTGCCACCTTCTTTCGGAAGAAAACTCCGCAATTTTCAGCAAACATACCAGTCTCCTTTCAAGTTCTGCTGTCTGTTGAAAGGAATGGAGTAGTGGAATGTCTGTATGCACATTGGGTTAACCCTGGCAGACACTTAGCCAGCTGACTTTACAAAATGTCAGATGACTGTGGAAGTTCACAATTTCTTTTTGGACTTATTTCAGCATTGACCGTAATGCATGCCACAACTGCTATCAGCTGTGTAGAAATTAAAGACCTCCATGACAGTACATTTTGTGCAATAGGTTTGAAATGCTTCACAGTCATGGATCTGTTAACTCTTTAGTGATAATTCTTGGCCATTGAAGAAAACATGTCCAGCACAAGGCCATGGGCACTGGGAGTTTACATTGAGATTTGTGCTGGTAAAAAATATTGACTTCACAGAAAATGCTATTAATATTCAGCAAGTCAGGCAGCAGAGAAATAGAGTTATTGTTTCAAGTGTCATCGACCTTTACCAACTTTTATCGACGCACCACATGAAGAATTCTATCTGAATGCATCATGGCTTGTTATGGCAACTGCTGTGCATGTGACAGCAAGGAACTGCAGAGAATTGTGGACACAGGCCAGAATCAGAATCAGAACTAGAATTGGAATCAGGCTTAATATCACTGGCATATGTTGTGATATTTGTTGTTTTACTGTAGCAGAACGTAGCAACACGTAATAAAAAAGAAAAAAATTACATAATGAAATATGTATTAAAATTAAATTAAATAAGTAGTGCAAAAAATATAAAAGCAAGGTTGTAATGTTGAAACTTTATAAAGCACTGGTGACACGTCACTTGGATGATTGTGAGCATGTATGGGCCCCACACCTTAGAAAGGGTGTGCTGAAACTGGGGAGGGTTCAAAGGAGATTCACGAAAATGATTCTAGGATTGAACGGCTTGTCATATGAAGAACATTTGATGGCTCTGGCCCTGTAGAGAGCAAAGAAAGTAAAAATGTAGTGAGGTGTTGTAGTGTTCATGGGTCAGTGGCTGTTCAGAAATTTGATGGCAGAGGAGAGGAAGCTGTTTCTAAAACTTTGAGTGTAAACCCATCACATAAACAAATTACCCCTACATGGATTCTGTCTATGCTTCTTGCTGCTTCAGTAAAACAACCAGCCTAATCAAAGACTCCCACCCACTGGACATTCTCTCTTAGACCATGGGTCATCTATAAGATTATAAGATATAGGAGCAGAATTGTTCCATCTGGCTCATCAAGTCTGCTCCATCATTTCATCATGGCTGATCCAATTTTCCTCTCAGCCCCAATCTCCTGCCTTATCCCCATATCCCTTCATGCCCTTACCAATCAAGAATCTATCAACCTCTGCCTTAACTATACATACAGACTTGGCCTTCACAGCTGCCGGTGGCACTAAATTCCATAGATTCACCACTCTCTGGCTAAAGAAATTCCTCCTCATCTCCGCTCTAAAAGGACAACCCTCTATTCTGAGATTGTGTCCTCTGGTCTTAGATTCTCCCAACATAGGAAACATCCTCTCCACATCCACCCTGTCAAGGCCTTTCACTATTTGATAGGTTTCAATGAGGTCATCTCTCATTCTTATGAATTCAGAATACAGGCCCAGAACTATCAATGCTCTTCATATGACAATGCTCTTCATATTCAATACTGAAAACACTTTTGTGAACTTCCTTTGAACCCTCTCCAGTTCCAGCACAGTCGTTTTAAGATAAGGGACCCGAAACTGTTTGCAATACTTCAAGTGAGGCCTCACTTTACAAAGTCTCTCCATTACATCCTTGCTTTTATGTTCTAGCCCTCTTGAAATGAATGCTAACATCTTTTTATTTCATCTGCAAACTTTGCAACAAAGCCATCATTTGCGTCATCCAAATAATTAATATATAATGTGAAAAGAATCGGTCCCAACACAGATCCCTATGGAACACCACTAGTCACTGGCAGCCAACCAGAAAAGGCTCTCTTTATTCCTAGTCTTTGCCTCCTGCCAGTCAGCCACTGCTTTATCCATCCTAAAATCTTCTCTGTAATACCATGGGCTCATAGCTTGTTAAGCAGCCTCATGTGTGGCACCTTGTCAAAGGCCTTCTGAAAGTCCAAGTACACCACATCTCTGATTCTCCTTTGTCTGTCCTGCTTGTTGTTTCTCTCTTCTCCCATCAGGCAGAAGATACTAAAGTCTGAAGGTAGGTACAGTCAGGCCCAAGGACAGCTTCTACCCTACTATTATCAGACTCCTGAATGGACCTCTTATATAATAAGTTGGACTCTTGACCTCACCATCAACTGTGTTATGATCTTGAACCTTATTGTCTAACTGCGCTGCACATTATTTGTAGCTGTCACACTTTATTCTGCATTGTTATTGTTTTACTTTGTTCTACCTCAATGCACTTTGTAATAATTCGATATGTATGAACAGTTTGTAACCTTTTCACTGTTTCTTTGTGCATTTGCAATAATAAACTAATACCAATATCAAGTCCAAAATGCTCTATAAAATGAAATTCAGAATAAATAGTCTCCAATGTGAAAATTCAGCTATTTTTGTTTTGTTCTGTGATTTCAAAGCATTAAACTAATTCAAAGGAAGACATGGGAGTCAAAAATGAGAGTCTAGCTTTGAGTTTACTGTAAGCAAGGCATGTACATATCATGTCGTAGTGTGACGATGTATGCAGTCCATGTATTTATACAAACAACTAGTCATGAATTATTTTAAACAAACAATAATGCTAAATCAACAACATACTTACAAAATTACTCAAATATTACTTAAAAATTAAGTACACCACTATTTCTCTTTCCACTGATGCTGTCTGGCCTACTAATCGTTCCCAGCATTTTATGGCTTATTTCAGTTGCCCAGCATCTTCAGTTTTGTGTTTGGTTTTCAACATCGTGTTTCAATCTCAGTCAGCAGCTTCAAGAAAAGCAGAAGCAAAATTACAAACAGTGGGAGTGGAGGGTCAGGAGAAAGGCATACTCAGGGCCTCATCATTATTTTCCAATGAAGTTTCAACAAATCGAAGGAACAATTAAATAAAAAGGAGGATGGCTTTTCAGACATCTTGACTTAACTCTTCAGTGTAGATTGTTCCTGAGTAATTTAACACCATCTTGTTATATTAAGATGCAGATGGAATTTAGTTAGAAAATTGTTTCTATGAACTATGATTTTCTCCATTAGGTATACTTGGACAGAAATTATTTGAGAAATTCCATGCAATTATGGCAATAGATGACAGCTAACTGATAATTTTATGGATTTCATTTAATACCTATTGTGAATATAACATGTTTTAAATAACTTAGCCAGAACAAAACTATATAAAGCAAACAAAAGCCGCGTTTTGGTCTGAACTGCATGAAGTCTGTGTCTGTTCAATATTTGTACCATTTGTTCTCATAACATTCACACTTCTCAATGAGTTCAGTCCAGCCGCCGCGGTGACTATAAAATCTACCGTGGCAGAGAATGGGTTCGATTGTTGAAGTGCTGAGCACACTAAAAGCACTCTGTATTACTTGGCACATCTATGGACTGGAAAGCCATGAGAATAGGAGCAGGAAATGAAGAACGCAGAGATAGCTGCCACAGTTCTCAAAGCGCACTTATGTTTGGGTTTTCACCTTATTGCTTTTTGCCAGATGTATTTTTTTCTCTGTTTTTATTGTTGACAGATGATGTGTGGTTTTCTTTGGGCTCTGCAAGTATTTTTTTTGCAGAAAAATATGCAGCTCTGTATTGTGAGAGGGAAGGTTGGCTCAGTAGCATGATAGTAGGCAAGGATGAGAGCTTTTCTTTATTTGATATATCTGGAGGTTGAAATACCTTAGTTCATTCATATACTGCCCACAGTCTCACATCTATCTATGTGCTGTATAGACCAATTCCTTTGCAAAATGAATTCCAGCTGATTGAAATGCCATCGATCGGAGTACCCATAATCTGGCATTCCATTGTTGGAAATCTCAGAATTTGCCCTCTGACTTGTTCATTAGACTGGAATGTGAGCTGTGGATGCAGAGTGAAAGCAGCGCAAGTGGCTGAAGCCAGCAGTGTACAGTGGCCAGGGTCCAGGCTGTGGGCTTGCGAGCAGGAGGCACCAGGTTCGCGTCTGGAGTACCAGGAGTCAGGAACGTGGGCTGGGACTGAGATCCAGTGTGCCTGGATATTTCCCTTTAAACTCACAGGTTCACTGGAAAGTGTATTATACAAATGTGTAATGTTGCAAAAGAAAGTGAAATAAAACTATGGGTATTGACATACAATAGTCTGGAAACTCGACTATCCAGCACTACCGAAGTCTCAAGAGGGCTGGATAATTGAAGTTGTACTGCATTGGTCATTTACACTGATCTGAGTAGGTGAGCTAAGCATATCTGCACAAAACGCACAAATATTAGAAAGGTCACTCAATCTTCACAAATCTCAAAGACAAACTGTATCAGTGCCTACTAAATCATTTCAAATTTTAAGGAAAGGATTATTTTTAGATGGTACATATAATGAGGCGTGGCTACTCACTAGGCTGTGTCCACTGTGCTGCCTCAGTTGATCTTCACAGTGATAGAGTGATAGAATGCAATTACCTAATCTGCATTTGGTTTCTTTGTTGTAGAGGAAACAACGTTGTGAAAACTGAATACAGTACACTAAGCTGAAGGAAGAGTAGGTGATGGCTGCTTCACTTGGAAAAGTTGTTTTGGTCGGAGGAGTTGAATGTTGGGAATGGAAAAGTTGAAGACCCTTGTTGTGAGACCTTCTCTTTCTGCATCCTCTCTTCCATATGAGGTAAAGGGTAGGAGAGGAGATTTGGCACTCCTCTGTATGACCACCTGTTCAAGGACTGAGCCACCCAAAATGACCAACCACTGACTGATAACTCGGAAGTCACTTAGACTCCATCATTCAATTTCTAGGTGGGTATCTTTGTGTTTTCAGTGTATTTCATTCCCTGTCTTTCCTCAGTCACGTCCAACTTCCAGCAGCTTAACAGCTCCATCTTTGATACTTTGCTACCTCAAGTAGCCTTCGATTCTTGTTCAAATCATTTTTCCTTCTCTTGCCTTCATCTTCACTCATCAACATCCAAAAGACATGAAATTGAATACTTCTTTTCTTTATATTTTCTAACATAATTATTGCAATTAGTCTCAGTTGCACAAAGTGTTAAATATTTTGATGTTCCATTTTAAAAGAATGCTCGTGATATTCTTCAATGCTATGAACTTTGAAATAAAAAAAAACCTTGAATTTCTAAGGTGCATCTCATGTCCTGGGTCCTGGAATCAGATGTCCATGTGAGCAGGAGGCATATGGGCCAGTGACCCCAGTTGGTGAGTCCAGAGGTTGAACACCAGAGTTTGGGGTCCTATCATCAATGAGTCCAGAGTTCAAGGCCAGGAGTTCAGGGTTCTGCCATCAACTAATCCTGGGATTAATAGTGGAGATCATAGCTCTGGAGTTGAGAGAGTTACTAATGGTTACTAAGGGACAAAAGATTGTCATTTGTTTAATTAAATAATTTAAACATAATACACAGTGGGAAAGACACAAAGACCAATAAAATAAGGATATTGGTCTTATAATGAGGAGGTCCAAGAGACCGCAGATGGTGTAATACGGAGTGAAAGATATCAAACTGCTGGGGGATCTGAGATGGTCAGGAAGTTTCTGTGGAATATGTGGAAGACTACACATGCTGATTTCCTGAATGAGCTACAATGTAGGAAGTCTCCTAAATTTGATGAGTGCTTTCACTTACTGGGCTTCCCTTCCATCCATGTTTCCAGATGTGCCTCCACACAACGATAAATATGTATTTTGGAGAGTGGTGTTATTTTCTGTAATTTGTATTTTATGTTCATTTCTATAACCGTATTTTTTGTGGAGTCCTATAATAAAGAAGACAAATTTCTGTGATAGTCAAGATTTCAAAGTACACAACTTAAAGTTGTAAGTATTAAGTGGAAAGGAGGATTTCACTTAAGGTATGTTCAAAGCTATTGCCCTGAAGACACAATTAAGAATTATAATTCTCATCAAAAAGATCACTGGTAATATATTATCAGCGGGTAACATGTTTATTTTTTAATTAGTGATAGAATGCAGAGTAGGTCCTTCCAGCCCTTCAAGCTGCACCACCCCAATAACCCCCAACAAATCTGATTAACTAATCATGCTAATTACTAATTACTAATTAGTAATTACTAATTACTAATCATGCAACAATTTACAATGACCAATTAAGCTGCCCAGTCTGTCTTTGGACTGTGGGAGGAAATCGGAACACCTGGGGAAAACCAATGCATGGGGAGGACATACAGGCTCCTTGCAAAACTCTGAATTGAACTCCAAACTCTGGAACACCCCGAGCTGTAATAATGGTGTGCTCACCACTACACTACCATAGTGCAGAGGCTGTGGGTTTAAGAACTGAGCATGAAGTTTGCATATGAAAAAATCCTCTCAACTTGATTGCCCTTATACCAACATTTAGAGACTGGTATCCAAGATAAGTAAGCTCAGCTTGTGTCTGGCTTTTGTCTAGGCATTATGTTTACACAACAAACACTCTGCTCAAAGATATGTTAGAAACATAGAAAATAGGTGCAGGAGTGGGCCATTTGGCCCTTCGAGCCTGCACCTCCATTCAGTATGATCATGGCTGATCATCCAACTCAGAACCCTGTACCTGCTTTCTCTCCATACCCCCTGATCCCTTTAGCCACAAGGGCCATATCTAACTTCCTCTTAAATATAGCCAATGAGCCAGCCTCAACTGTTTCCTGTGGCAGAGAATTCCACAGATTTACCACTCTCTGTGTGAAGACGTTTTTCCTCATCTCAGTCCTAAAAGGCTTCCCCTTTATCCTTAAACTGTGACCCCTCGTTCTGGACTTCCCCAACATCGGAAACAACCTTCCTGCATCTAGCCTGTCCAATCCATTTAGAATTTTATACATTTCAATAAGATCCCCCCTCAATCTTCTAAATTCCAGTGAGTATAAGCCCAGTTGATCCAGTCTTTCTTCATATGAAAGTCCTGCCATCCCAGGAATCAATCCGGTGAACCTTCTTTGTATTCCCTCTATGGCAAGAATGTCTTTACTCAGATTAGGGGACCAAAACTGCACACAATATTCTAGGTGCAGTCTCACCAAGACCTTGTACAACTGCAGTAGAACCTCCTTGCTCCTGTACTCAAATCCTTTTGCTATGAATGCCAACATACCATTTGCCTTTTTCACTGCCTGCTGTACCTGCATGCCCACCTTCAATGACTGGTGTACAATGACACCCAGGTCTCGTTGCATCTCCCCTTTTCCTAATCGGCCACCGTTCAGATAATAATCTGTTTTCCTGTTCTTGCAACCAAAGTGGATAACCTCACGTTTATCCACATTAAATTGCATCTGCTATGAATTTGCCCACTCACCTAACCTATTCAAGTCACCCTGCATCCTCTTAGCATCCTCCTCACAGCTAACACTGCCGCCCAGCTTCGTGTCATCCGAAAACTTGGAGATGCTGCATTTAATTCCCTCGTCTATATCATTAATATATATTGTAAACAACTGGGGTCCCAGCACTGAGCCTTGCGGTACCCCACTAGTCATTGCCTGCCATTCTGAAAGGGTCCCATTTACTTCCATTCTTTGCTTCCTGTCTGCCAACCAATTCTCTATCCACATCAATACCATACCGCCAATACCGTGTGCTTTAAGTTTGCACACTAATCTCCTGTGTGGGACCTTGTCAAAAGCCTTTAGAAAATCTAAATATACCACATCCACTGGCTCTCCCCTATCCACTCTACTAGTTACATCTTCAAAAAATTCTATAATGTTCATCAGGCATGATTTTCCTTTCACAAATCCATGCTGACTTTGTCTGATGATTTCACCTCTTTCCAAATGTGCTGTTATCACATCTTTGATAACCAACTCTAGCATTTTCCCCACCACCGATGTCAGACTAACTGGTATATAATTCCCCGGCTTCTCTCTCCCTCCTTTTTTAAAAAGTGGGGTTACATTAGCCACCGCAAGAACTAATCCAGAATCTAAGGAGTTTTGAAAAATGATCACTAATGCATCCACTATTTCTTGGGATACTTCCTTAAGCACTCTGGGATGCAGACCATCTGGCCCTGGGGATTTATCTACCTTTAATCCCTTCAATTTACCTAACACCACTTCCCTACTCACATGTATTTCCCTCAGTTCCTCCATCTCACTAGACCCTCGGTCCCTTACAATTTCCGGAAGATTATTTATGTCCTCCTTAGTGAAGACAGAACCAAAGTAGTTATTCAATTGGTCTGCCATGTCTTTGTTCCCTATGATCAATTCACCTGTTTCTGACTGTAAAGGACCTACATTTGTCTTGACCAATCTTTTTCTTTTCACGTATCTATAAAAGCTTTTACAGTCAGTTTTTATGTTCCCTGCCAGCTTTCTCTCATAATCTTTTTTTCCCTTTCCTAATTAAGCCCTTTGTCCTCCTCTGCTGGTCTCTGAATTTCTCCCAGTCCTCAGGTGTGCCACTTTTTTTTGCTAATTTATATGTTTCTTTTTTGGACTTGATTCTATCCCTAATTTCCCTTGTCAGCCATGGGTGCACTACCTTCGCTGGTTTATTCTTTTGCCAAACTGGGATGAACAATTGTTGTAGTTCATCCATGCGATCTTTAAATGCTTGGCATTGCATATCCACCATCAACCCTTTAAGTATCATCTGCCAGTCTATCTTAGCTAATTCACGTCTCATGCCTTCAAAGTTACCCTTCTTTAAGTCCAGAACCTTTGTTTCTGAATTAACTATGTCACTCTCCATCTTAATGAAGAATTCCACCTTATTATGGTCACTCTTACCCAAGGGGCCTGAAAACTATCCCACATACATTCCAAGAAATCCTCTTCCTCAGCACCCTTACCAATTTGGTTCACCCAATCTATATGTGGATGAAGTCACCCATTATAACTACTGTTCCTTTATTGGAAGCATTTCTAATTTCCTATTTAATGCCATCCCCAACCTCACTACTACTGTTAGGTGGCCTGTACACAACTCCCACCAGTGTTTTCTGCCCCTTAGAGTTATGCAGCTCTACCCATATCGATTCCACATCCTCCAGGCTAATGTCCTTCCTTCTATTGCGTTAATCTCCTCTCTAACCAGCAATGCTACCCCACCTCCTTTTCTTTCCTGTCTATCCCTCCTGAATATTGAATGTCCCAGGATGTTGAGCTCCCATCCTTGGTCACCCTGGAGCCATGTCTCTGTGATCCCAACTATATCATATTCATTATTAACTATCTGCACATTCAATTCATCCACCTTGTTACGAAAGCTTCTCGCATTGACACACAAAGCCTTCAGGCTTGTTTTTACAACATTCTTAGCCCTTATACAATTATGTCGAAAAGTGGCTCTTTTTGCTTTTTGTACTGGATTTGCCTGTCTGCCACTTTTACTTTTCACCTTACTACTTTTTGCTTCTACCCTCATTTTACACCCCTCTGTCTCTCTGCACTTGTTCCCATCCCCCTGCCACATTAGTTTAAAGCCTCCTGAACAGCAGTAGCAAACGCTCCACCGGGACATTGGTTCCAGTCCAGCCCAAGTGCAGACCGTCCTGTTTATACCAGTCCCACCTCCCCCAGAACTGGTTCCAATGCCCCAGAAATTTGAATCCCTCCCCCTTGCACCATTTTTCAAGCCATGTATTCATCTGAAATATCCTCCTATTTCTACTCTGACTAGCACGTGGCACTGGTAGTAATCCAGAGATTATTACCTTTGTGGTCCTACTTTTTAGTTTATCTCCTAACTCCCTAAATACACCTTGTAGGACCTCATCCCATTTTTTACCTGTATCGTTGGTACCTATGTGCACCACGACCACTGGCTGTTCACCCTCCCATTCCAGAATGTCCTGCCACTGCTCAGAGACATCCTTGACCCTTGCACCAGGGAGGCAACATATTATCCTGGAGTCTCGTTTGCGGTCGCAGAAATGCCTATCTATTCCCTTTACAATCGAATCCCCTATCACTATAGCTCTCCCACTCCTTTTCCTTCCCTCCTGTGCCGCAGAACCACCCATGGTGCAATGATCTCGGCTGCTGCTGCCTTCCCCTGATGAGACATCTCCCCCAACAGTATCCAAAACAGTATATCTTTTTAGGAGGGAGATGATCTCAGGGGACTCCTGCACTACCTGCCTACTGCTATGCTGTCTAGTGGCCACCCCTTCCCTTTCTGCTTGTCCCTTGGTCACCTGACCTCAATTGCCCAATCAGCTGCTTTCCGCTGAGTCTGAGCTATTCAAATCTTGATTGACTTGATTGCACAGTCCAGCTGCCAAAACTGTCAGAATCTCTTGAGTCAAAGCCTCAAATCTCCACTCCTTCACTGGCCCACTCGCTCACTGGCCGCTTTCCAGTGTTGAATTAATGTTAAATACATTAATTCTGAATTAGAAAATGCATCAGAATTTGGCTTGAGTTTAATTTCAGAACAGTAATTTCCTGGTTCCATTGATGGCATTTCCACTTCAAAGGAATCTGGGTTCAGTTTCACTCCACGTAATCCAGGCTGATACTCCAGAGCACAAGAGATTTTGCAGATGCTGTAAATCCAGAGCAACAGACACAAAATGCTGGACAAACTTAGCAGGTCAAGAAACGGTCATGGAAGTGAATAAACAGTCAACATTTCGGGCTGAGACCAATGTCCTGATGCAGGGTCTCAGCCCAAAATGTCGACTGTTTATTCCCAGCCATAGATGCTGCCAACCTGCTAAGTTCCTCCAGCATTTTGTGCCTGATACTCTAAAGCAGGAGTTCCCAACATTGAGTCCAATGGACCCCTTGGTTAATGGTAGTGGTCCATGGCATAAAAAAGATTAGGAGCCCCACGTTTTAACACTTTTGAGAGAATTCAGCTGGGTAGACATACTATCTCTGTTGCATGCACTGAACCCACTTTAGTATAATGCAGGGTTTCCCAACCTGAGGGCCACAGACCCCTTGCTTAATGGTATTGGCCCATGGAATAAAAAAGGCTGGGAACCCCTTATGTAGCGTGAATGCTCACTGATGGGGAATATCAAAGCTTGAGTCAGGAATAGAAAGGAAATGTGCATCATTTTTAGATAACTGGGTATGAATCTCTCGACAAATATAAAATGTTTAAGACCAGGCTTAAGACAAATCAGGAGGGTAAAAAAATGTCATTAGATGTATTTTGTAGGTAGGCTTAAGATTAATCATAAGAGATTTGTCCGTTATATTAACAGTAAAAGAGTAACTATGGAGAAACCACATCCTCTTAAAGATCACCACGGCCACTTCTGTGTGAAGCCATGGGAAATGGCCAAGACTTTTTTGCTGTCTATTCCTCCTTGATATTATTAAGGAGAATATCATGGATGCCAAAAAAATTAGGGTGTTAAAACGTGAAGTCTTGGATCACGTGGATATTATGAGGAGGGAGGTATTTGCATCTTTGAAGCACATTAAGGTGGGGAAATAGCCAAGAATGGAAAAATGAAGCTCTCAGCCCTCTTGATGTAAACAAGAGCATGCGCAATAACCCCCCCCCCCCCCCGCCCTTCCTGGAGTCAATGACCAGCTCTTTCTTTTTGCTGATAATGAGAGAAGGGTTGTTGTCATAATACCACATCACTAGGCTCTCTGCCTCCTACCTGTGCACATCTGATTATCACTTGAGATACTGCCCACTTGGGTGGTGTCATCTGCAAACTTATAGATGGAGTAAGTGGAGAACCTGGTACACAGCTGTGAGAGTATAAGGAGTAGAGTAGGGGTTGAGGATGCAGCTTTGTGGGGCAGGAGTTGCTGTCTATTCTTAGTGGTTGCAGTCTGTTGTTCAGGAAATCAAGGATCCAATTACAAAGCAAGATCAAAGACCGTAAGATATAGGTTCAGAATTAGGCCATTTGGCCCTTCGCATCTGCTCTGCTATTTCACCAGGGCTGAACCATTTTCCTCTCAAACCTAGTCTCCTGCCTTCTCGCCGTATCCCTTTATGTCCTGACCAATCAAGAATCTATCAACCTCAGCCTTAAAGATACATGAAGGAGGCCTCCACAGCTGCTTCTGGCAATGAATTCCATAGATTCACCGCCCTCTGGCTAAAGCAATTCCGCCTCATTTTTACTCTGAAAGGATGCCCCTCTATTCTGAGGCTGTGCCCTCTGGTCTCAGACTCTCCCACGATAGGAAACATCCTCTCCACACCCACTCTATCAAAGCCTTTCACCATTCGATGGTTTCAATGAGGTCACTCCTCGTTCTTCTGAATTCCGGTGAATACAGGCCCAGAGCCATCAAACATTCTTCATATGACAAGCTACTCAATCCTGGAATCATTTTCATAAACCTCCTTTGAAGCCTCTTCAGATTCAGCACATCCTTTCTAAGGGGCAAAACCCTGCTCACCGTACTCTGAGTACTCAGTACTCCAAGTGAGGCTTCATTCAGCATTACATCCTTGCTTTTACATTCCAGTCCTCCTCAAATGAATGCTGCCATTGCATTTGCCATCCTCACCACAGACTCATCCTGCAAATTAACCTTTAGGGAATCCTGCACAAGGACTCTCAAGTCTCTTTGCACTTCATTTTTTTTGTATTTTCTCTCCATTTAGAACATAGTCAACCCTTTCATTTATTCTGTCAAAGTGCTTGGCCATACATTTCATGCCACTGTTTTCCATCTGTCACTTCTTTTCCCATTCTTCTAAACTGCATAAGTCCTTCTGTAGCTTCTTTACTTCTTCAAAACTACCTGCCCCCCCCACCTATCTTCATATCGTCTGAAAACTTTGCAACAGAACTATCAATTTCATCATCCAAATCATTGATGTATAATGGGTAACACCCTAGTTCACAGTTTTACTGCAATGCTGTAAGTATTTCATTTTAGCAGTTCTGTAAGAATGGTCTGTTTTGCATTCAACCTGTTTAGGTTATTTTTGAAGATGAGGGATGCTGAAGACTGTGTGCCATCCAATTGCAATGATGAACTCGGGGTGGGGAGGGGGGAGTTGGTTTTGTGAAGGACACTAAGGTTGGTCTTGGGTTTTTTTTTGTTCAGTGGAAGATGAAGAGAGAAGACACTGAACAGAACCAGTCATTAGATTTGACCCAGTGGGGGATGGTGATTTGGTGGAGCAAGGTTCAGAAAACATGTACGACTTTTGGGAGAGTTGAGCTCCAACTTGTGCACATTTGACTGTTTAATTATAATGGGCCCTTTTTGATTTTTTTGTCTTTACTAACCCTTTAACTAAGATTCATAAATATAATTATTTAGTTTTATGCAGTGTGTTGTCTGTTATTTCTTGACACTGAGTTGTAACAGAGTAGCAAATTGCACAGCATCCACACAAACTGGGGTTTGGGGTGGGAGAGCCGTCTCAATTTCACAGGTTTGGCGGGACCGGAGTGTGCATTCCCTAGACTTATGCAGCCAAGGAAACCAACGGGGTTTCAAATGAAAAAGGAATTGGTCCCAACACAGACTCCTGTGAACACCACTCCTCATGAGCAGCCAGTTAAAGAACTCCCTTTATTCCCACTCTTTGCCTCCTGCCAATCAGCTACTGCTATATCCATGCTAAAATCTTTCCTGTAATACCATGGGCTCATAGCTTGTTAGCATCCTCATGTGCGGCACCTTCTCAAAGACTTTCTGAAAATCCAAGCATGCAACATCAACCAGTTCTCCTTTGTCTATCCTGTTTGTTACTTCTTCAAAGAATTTCAACAGGTTTGTCAGGCAAAATGGTCCCTTGAGCAAACCATGCTGACTAAAGCCTATTTTATCATGTGGCTCTAAGTACCCTGAGACCTCATCCTTAATAATCAGCTCCAATATCTTCCCAACCACTGACGATGGATTAACTAGCCCACAGTTTCCTTCCTTCAATCTTGAAGAGTGGTGTGACATTTACAATGTTCCAGTCTTCTGGATCATTTCCAGAACATAGTGTTTCTTAAAAGACCATTACTAATGCCTCCATGACTTCTTTAGCTACCTCTTTCAGAATTCTGGGGTGTACACCATCTGGTCCAGGTGACTTATCTACCTTCAGATCTTTCAGTTTCCCAAGATTGTTTTCTCTAGTTATGGTAAATTCACACAGTTCATGACCCCTGATACCTGGAACTTCCAGCATATTGCTAGTGTTTTCCATAGTGATGCAAAATACTTATTCAGTTCATCCACTATTTCCTTGTCCCCCATAACTAACTCTCCAGTATCATTTATCAGTGGTCCGCTATCCACTCTCACCTCCCTTTTACACAATGTATCTGAAGAACCTTTTGGTATTCTCTTTAATATTACTTGCTTGATTACCTTTGTTTTCCATCATAATGATTTTTAATTGCTTTCTATTGTTTTTAAAAGCTTCTCCTTCCTCTAACTTCCTACTGGTTTTTGCTCTATTATATGCCCTCTTTTTGGCTTTTATGTTGGCTTTAACTTCTCTAATTAGCCATGGTTATGTCATTTTCACTTCAGAATACTTCTTCCTCTTTGAAATGTATATATCCTGTGTCTTCTGAATCGCTTCCTGAAACTCCAGTCATTGTGTCATTGTTGTTCTACCATCATCCATGCCAGTGCTCTTAACCAATCAGTTCTGGCCAAGCTCTCTCTCATGCCTCTGTAATTCTCTTTACTCCACTGGAATACCAATACATCTGACTTCAGCTTCTTCTGAAATCCTATGATGAATTTGTTCATATTATGATCACTTGTCCCTGAGGGATCTTTTACCTTAAGGTTCCTAATCAAATCTGGTTCATTGCACAACACCCAATCCAGATTAACTAAACCTCTAGTGGGATCAACCATGAGTTGCTCTAAAAAGCTATCTCATAGGCACTCTAGAAATTCCCCCTCCTGTAATGCAACATCACTGTAATTTTCCCAATAGATCCACATATTGAAGTCCCCGGTGACTATTATAACATTACTCTTTTGGCATGCATTTTCTATCTCCCATTGTAATTTGTAGGCCACATCCTTACTGCTGTTTGGGGGTCTGTATACAACTCCCATCAGGGTCTTTTTACCTTAACTCTATCGACAATGATTCAACATCTTTGATCCTATGTCACCTCCTAATGATTCAATTTCATTTTTTACCAACAGAGCAACGCTTCCCCCTTTGCCTTCCTGTCTGTCCTTTTGACACAATGCATATCGTTGGACATTAAACTCCTAGCTATAATGTTTCAGCCATGATTCAGTGATGCCTACAATATCATACCTACCAGTCTGCCTTATTCTGTATACTGCATGCGTTCATCCTTTTCAATTTTCTGTGCCTTTTATATTGCCTCAATCTGTTGACTTCAATTTTGCCCTATCAACAGCTTCTCCTCACTACTCATTGCCTCTGTTTGTAACCACCTACCTCACCTTCAGCACTATCATCCACCTTTCTTCTGTATTCTGTCTTCTGATCCCATTTATGTTTTACAATAAGCAGAGCTCAAGACACCATCCTATTACTGCACAATGGTTTGCATCGCGTTGATTTACACTTTACCAGTGTTAATCGTATTATTCTCACAATTACATGATGAGAATTGATAGTTTACATAAAAGTAAGCTGGTATCTATTTAGTCTGCATAGCTCATGACACCAGAGGTGCCTAACGTCGTTCTCTGATTCATTTATACACAGATATTTGAGTTCCACATGGATAATCTGTTGCTGCTCTGAGCAATTTCCTTTATTGTTGTCATCAGCCATTTTTCAATTTTTTGAATAGAAAAACAACAGCAGACTATTTATTAAGTACTGATGCGCAGCTCTTTCTTCAAGTGTAGTTTTGTCTGTGAAACCAGGTTAGCATATTATGAGCAGAACACACTTCATACATACTTTTCTGGTGAGCACTCAACAATTAGTTTCTATGCCTGAAACATCGGCTGTGTTGGATCCATGCAATTTTGCAAACTGGAGGTTCTTCGAATGTCAAGAATTGAGGCATTAAACTTGTTGCTTGTGACTGTGTGTTGAATGTCACAAGAGCAAAGAACTAACAAAGGAAAACCAGAAAGTACAAAGAATCCGTCATCATCTTGTTCAAAAACTATCTCAAACTAGAAAGGTAACAATACGTGCCAGGATAATTAAACACTCTGTTTTCCTCAGCTGTATAAATCTAAGGAAGACAATCTCCGGCTCTGCCAGATGTGTGAGATTGAGTCGTGAGCCCCCTCCCACAAAGCCCCTGTTTGTGTAGGTGCTCTGTAATTCGCTGCCCTGTTACAAATTAATGCCGTGAAATAACAGACTGCATACAACTAAATGAATCATATTTATGAATCTTAACTAAAGGGTTAATAAAGAATAATAGAAAAAAAATGGCCCATCTAATTAAATACTCAAACAAGTTGGAGCTCATCTTGAACTTCTGCCACTCACGTGTTGGGCCCTCGGTCAATGTGAAAGCCCCCACTGCCTTCTGAACGTTGCTCACAATCCATCTCGAACAAACGGGTCTCCCACCAGATCATATGCTACGATCGGTTCTCCCCAGTGTCTTCTCACTCCATCTCCCCTCGAACAAAAGCCCAAGACCAACCTTAGTGTCCTTCACCAAGAAAACCTCCTGCTAATTGGATGGCACACATTCCACATCATCCCTTATCTTCAACGATAACCCAAACAGGCTGAAAGCAGAACAGACTGTTCTTACAGATTTTAAGATTGGATGAGCAGGAACCGTGAGTCTGCGATATGTTACTTTGGAAGTAGACCACTGTAGTTCTGCTTTCCCTCTAACTTTGCATTCTTATCCAAATTACTAATATACTATAGATGACAAACAACAATGGGTCAGCTCTGACTCCTGAATCATGACAGTAGTAAACCTCCAGTTCAAGAAACAACCTTCTACATCACCCTCTACTTTCTACCATCAAGTCAATTGTGTCTTCAGTTGGCGAGCACTCCTGGATTCAATGTGATTTAACCTTCCAGAGCAGCCTGCAATGTGGAACTTTATCAAAGGCCTTACTGAAGTCCATATAAACCACATCTACCACCTTGCCCGCATCAAATTTCATGGTAACTTCATCAAAAACTTCAGTTAAGTTCATCTTCCATGATCCAAAGCCATGCTGACTATCCCTAATAAACTCACAACTTTCTAGGTGTACGTACATCTCAGCCCTCAGATCTCCTGTAGTAATCTAATTATGATGTATGTTAGACTTACCAATCTATGGTCAACAAGTGATGAAACCAGTTAGTTTGCTCCCCATGGTATATCTGTAGAAATTTGGTTGAAGCTTTGGTGAGATATCAAATCTTGTCAAATTTGCTTAATCCCAGCTGCTGGAGCCTAACCTATGCCTTCTTTTTCCTGGTCAGGGCCTCAAAATCCTTCATCATCAAGGGTTCCTTTCCTTTCAGACAGGAATATTCAGACTTTAAGCTCTCATTATCCCACCTTTATAAGCTTCAGACTTGTCTGTGATCCCTTCACCCACAAACAACCTGCTCCAATTAATCTTTACAAGCTCCTGTCTCGTACCATCAAAATTTACTTTGGCCCCAGTTTAGAACTTAAATTTGTGGACCAGTTCTGTCCCTTTCAGTAACTATTTTAAAATAAATAGAATTATGGTTACTGATCTCAAAGTCATCTGAGTCACTTGCCCTGTCCTATTACCCAACAGTAGGCTGAGCTTTTCACTCTCCCTAGCAGGGACTCTATAATATTGTCAAGAAAAGTTCCCTGAACAAGAATATTGAGCAATTCTTTTGAACAGACTGAGCCAGATATGTGCAAGAACATGGTACTGTGCTCTTCATATACAACAAGCTCTTAGGACTTAAGGTAAGGACATGTTTGGCACAGCTTTGTGGGCCGAAGGACCTGCATTGTGCTGTAGGTTTTCCGTGTTTCTATTTAAGTCCAAGCCTGACCAGGGGACAACAAAATCTGTCATGTTAACACAAACCAGTTACAAAGGGACTGGCTCATAGGTCAGAGCTAGTCCAGCAAGGAACGTTAAACTTCTACTTCTGTTTGAGCTTCATCATGAATCAGGTAGATTGAGTATATGAGTGCAGACATGTAAGGCTTGAGAAAGAGTAAGATAAACAGAGGGGATTCTTGCCTTCCCTATGAAAGAGATTAGAGAACTCTGTTGATGTTGGCCATTTGTAAAAACAAAAGGTAGAAACTGTGACAATGGAATTGTTACTTACAAGCGGAGAATGCCAAGATAAACTCACAAAAGTTCGTTTAAAATTTTAAGCTCAAGTGTAAGGGCTAAAGGATAGAGAGGACTGTGGTCTGAGTGAGGCCATTCAACATGGGTACGTTCAGATCCAGGTGCCCCAGTGAATTTACCAAATCTATTACACAAGACAGAAAAGTAAATGAATTTCAAGTGCGTGATTTGGTTGTATGTGTTCCAGCACCACTTTGTGAATTTTTTTCATCCCTTCATGTTGCAGAATATCAGTGTTTTATTCAGCGTGGTCCTTTTTGTTTAAGTCAAGGCCTTTCGTGTACCAGCAATCAGAGTAAAGCACATGCCACTTAATGCTTTCTTTTAAACCATCCTTGCTGAACTCAAGGATCTTCTGCCAACCTCTCTGTTTATTAAGTAGTATTACTCTATTAGAAAACAATAAACATTTTGCTCTTCACTTTTTATCATTCCATTTTATGCAACAAGTAGACAATTTTCACTCTGGATTTGACAACAGCAACACGTTCAAGGGCACAAAACAAGTCTCTATTACTGAGCAGGTAGCATCTGCCTTCTGCCCTGGCAGGGAAACCAACTTGTATTAAAGAATATTACCAACTTGTTGTTTGTCACTCCAATGTAAATTTTAAATAATTTATATGATCTGTCTCATTCCAACTGAGACAGTTTGATTGTTCATTTTTTAATACAAATATATTTGAGGAGGAGATAATGGCAAGAGATTAGAAGCACCTCAATTTTGTTTTGAGAACTTAAAATTGTGTTATCTTCCTTACTGATTGAGGATCAATGTTCACAACATGCTTCTGCATTCTGGAATTTCTGCCTCAATTGGGGCTTCAATGTAGCATAATAGTAAGCAGAATGCTTTACAGCACAGGTGACCCAGGTTCAATTCCCGCTGCTGCCAGTATTGAGTTTGTATGTTTTCCCCATGGCAGCGTGAGTCTCCATCGGGTGCTCCAATTTCCTCCCACAGTCCAAAGACATACCAGTTGGAAGGTTAATTGAACACTGCAAATTGTCCTGTAATTAAGGCTAGGTTTAAATCGAGGAATTGCCTGGCAGCACAGCTCAAAAGGTAAAGGGCCAGAAGGACCTATTGTGTATGCTGTCTCAAAAAATAAATAAATTCTCCTGCAGGTAAACCCTAAAAATATGCAAATTCTCTGCTCATTTTACATTTGTTGCCTCCAAGATGCCATAGATATATAGATGGTCTTTGAGCTCTGTGCCAGGTCTTTCAAAGAAAGCTTCCCAAAATTGATTGTACTTATCTTAATGTCTATTCTACAGAGGCCTACCATGATACACCAATCACAGTTTGCATATTAACTACACCTCCAACACAACTTGCCAGTTTGAATTTTGGTACTGACTTCTGATCCCATATATGTTTTACAAATAAGCAGAGCTCAAGACACCATCCTATTACTGCACAATGGTTTGCATCGCATTGATTTACACTTTACCGGTGTTAATCGTATTATTCCCACAATTACATGATGAGAATTGATAGTTTACATAAAAGTAAGCTGGTATCTATTTAGTCTGCATAGCTCATGACACCAGAGGTGCCTAACGTCGTTCTCTGATTCATTTATACACAGATATTTGAGTTCCACATGGATAATCTGTTGCTGCTCTGAGCAATTTCCTTTATTGTTGTCATCAGCCATTTTTCAATTTTTTGAATAGAAAAACAACAGCAGACTATTTATTAAGTACTGATGCGCAGCTCTTTCTTCAAGTGTAGTTTTGTCTGTGAAACCAGGTTAGCATATTATGAGCAGAACACACTTCATACATACTTTTCTGGTGAGCACTCAACAATTAGTTTCTATGCCTGAAACATCGGCTGTGTTGGATCCATGCAATTTTGCAAACTGGAGTTTCTTCGAATGTCAAGAATTGAGGCATTAAAATTGTTGCTTATGGCTGTGTGTTGAATGTCACAAGAGCAAAGAACTAACAAAGGAAAACCAGAAAGTACAAAGAATCCGTCATCATCTTGTTCAAAAACTATCTCAAACTAGAAAGGTAACAATACGTGCCAGGATAATTAAACACTCTGTTTTCCTCAGCTGTATAAATCTAAGGAAGACAATCTCCGGCTCTGCCAGATGTGTGAGATTGAGTCGTGAGCCCCCTCCCCCAAAGCCCCTGTTTGTGTAGGTGCTCTGTAATTCGCTGCCCTGTTACAAATTAATGCCGTGAAATAACAGACTGCATACAACTAAATGAATCATATTTATGAATCTTAACTAAAGGGTTAATAAAGAATAATAGAAAAAAAATGGCCCATCTAATTAAATACTCAAACAAGTTGGAGCTCATCTTGAACTTCTGCCACTCACGTGTTGGGCCCTCGGTCAATGTGAAAGCCCCCACTGCCTTCTGAACGTTGCTCACAATCCATCTCGAACAAACGGGTCTCCCACCAGATCGTATGCTACGATCGGTTCTCCCCAGTGTCTTCTCACTCCATCTCCCCTCGAACAAAAGCCCAAGACCAACCTTAGTGTCCTTCACCAAGAAAACCTCCTGCTAATTGGATGGCACACATTCCACATCATCCCTTATCTTCAACGATAACCCAAACAGGCTGAAAGCAGAACGGACTGTTCTTACAGAACCGCTAAGTGAAATACCTACAGCATAACCGTGAAGATGTGAACCAGGGCATTACAAAAACAAATAATTTATGAAATAGTTAGATTCAAGTGGCATGACATTTGCTGCAGAAAAACTTAGAAGCTTCCAGAAAAATACAGAAGCAGCTACACTACAACTATAGAAAATTCACTGAACAATTGCAGTGCAATCAGTGCCCACGCCTGCTCATTAATGCAAATATCAAATCAGCCAATCAAGTGGCAGCAGCTCAATGCATAAAAGCATGCCAACATGGTCAAGAGGTTCAGTTGTTTTTCAGACCAAGCATCAGATTAGGGAAGAAATATGACCTAAGTGACTTTGCCTTTGGCATGGTTCATGGTGCCCGATGGGGTGATTTGAATATTTCAGAAACTGCTGATCTCCTGGGATTTCCACATGCAACAGTGTCATGAGTTTACAGAGAATAGTGCAAAAAATTTTTTTTAAATCATCCAGTGATTGGCAGTTCTGTGGGCAAAAACACCTTGTTAATGAGGGAAATGAAAACACAAAATACTGGCAGAACTCAGCAGGCCAGACAGCATCTATGGGAGGAGGTAGTGACGACGTTTTGGGCCGAAACCCTATGGGAGGAGGTAGTGACGACGTTTTGGGCCGAAACCCTGGGGTTTTGGCCCGGAACGTCGTCACTACCTCCTCCCATAGATGCTGTCTGGCCTGCTGAGTTCTGCCAGCATTTTGTGCTTTCATTTATTTCCCGCATCTGCAGATTCACTCGTGTTGCTTGTTAATGAGGGAAGTCAGAGAGAATGGCAGACTGGTTTAAGCTGACAGGAAGGTGACAGTAACTCAACTAACCACGTGTTACAAAACTGGTGTACAGAAGAGCATCTCTGAATGTACAACACATTGAACCCCGAAGTTGATGGGCTGCAGCAGCAGAAGATTAGCAAGGTACACTCAGTGGGCACTTTATTAGGTACAGGCGGTACTAATAAAGTGACAATGAGTGTAGGTGATACTTTAAAGATAAAAGCAAGCATAGGAAAATTAAATTACGAGAAGAATTGCAATTTTACACTCGTCCAATATCTGTAATAAAAACAATCCAATATTTGCAAAACATGAAACATATGATACTCAGTTTGAGGATAAGAATTATGTCAATAGTTTCTACTCCATGCAGTGCACTGCTTTGGAGATCCATTGCGTTTGCTGGAAAATTATTTGCTTTATATGGAGCTGAACTGCACACACTGACAGTCAGCGGTTCCCTGGAGAACTGTTGGCTGCCAACCACTAATGGCTCAGTTCACCTCGAGCTTCATCAAAGAAATGAGGACTGAAGCCAATTGCAAGACTAGTGCAGCGCATCAGGTCTCACCCTTTGATAATACACTGATATGCTGAGGAGTGGGCTGTATCCACTTTCCACACAGCCCTCAGTTTTATCACAAAAATGGCTGCTGGGCGAATGATTGAATGGGTCCACTGGTGTTACCAGTGCTATGGAAAAAGTCAGGGTCCAGGTAAGTGAGAATTTTTATTGCCACATAGTTTAATGTTTTTAATTATTTGTTAGCATTTTAAATTCATTTTTATGCTGAAAAACTATAAAATATTTGTTCCTTTAGTTATCTAAATTCACCTATAGTGTTTTTAAATGTCTCTGCCTCCAAAACATAAAACTAATTGAAAGAAAAAACACAGAGCAAGGAAGAATACGTCGACATCATTCTATAGTTAGATTCACTTTATTGAGCCGCGCACTTACAACATGGTGGAGTGATGATGTGTGCCACTCATGTACTTTGTACATATAACCCATAGTGAATTATGTAAACAACAAAGAATAATTAATCAAAAATGTATTTACAATATTGCTCAAGCATTAAATACACAACCTTCCTCCCTGCTTAGGTATAAGCTCCAATTTAATATACAGCAGAATGCATCTCAACTTGAATATGTAAAGTATTGCTTTCCAAACATCTTTTACGTGTAATGCCAAGGTAAAGGTTTCACTGCTAACATAATGGTCTTTCTGTACAAGCAGAGTTTGGGTTATGGCTGGAGATAACGGGTGCTTTGGAATGTGATCTATCCAATAAGGAGAGCGGGTTCTTTTGTGTGCCTGACACCAGTGTGAGCTGGGGCTTTGTTCTGCGGGAGATGAAGAGAGAGGACGCTGGAGAGAACCGGTCGTAGGAGTCAACCTGTTGGGGAACCGTGATTCAATGGAGCAAGGTGCAGAGGCCGACTGAGCATCGATGAACATGACATTTGCAGGAGTTGAGCTCCAACTTGTGCACATTTGATTATTTAATTATATTGAACCCTTTTTGTTTTTTTCTTTCTTTTCTTTACTAACATTGCTGAATATAATTCCTTTATTTGTATGCAGTGTCCTGTCTGTTTTTTCTTGGCACCAAGTTGTAACAGGGTTGCAAATTACACAGCATTCACACAAACTGGGGTTTGGGGTAGGAAAGCCAATCCAATCTCATGGATTTCGCAGGACTTGAGTGTGTATTCCCTAGACTTATACAGCCCAAGAAAACCAGGGTTTCATACAGTATACTATATAATACAACAGCTATTTAGACATCCACTGCATAGTAAATTTTAAATGGTCATATTCGGGCCTCAAGATTAAAGCTGTGGAGGATTTCTGTTCTTGTGGGATAACATCTTTCCTGATGGGGGTGGGGGGGGGGTTGGTCGGTCAGCTTGGCAGCTGAGACTTGTGGCTGTAAGGCAACCTTAGATCCTACTTCGTGGTGGTGGTTGTAGGAGTTGACTATGGGACTGCAGGAAGTGGCTCTGACAGCTCTGGACTTCTTTCTTCTGGATGTGTTCGTATCACAAATAGTGCAAGGTGAGCTGCTCGATCTGTTGGTCTATTCCATGCCACCAGACAAAGCTTTGAGCCAACACCTTTATTTTGACCATGTCTAGATGACCAGCATGTAGCTTCACCAGCACTTTAACTCTCAGCTTAGATGTACAACAACTCTCAATCCCCACTTAAGTCAACCCCCATCAAGGGCAACTGGAGATTTTGCAACACATTCCAGCCATTTTGGTGGCTATGTAGACCTAAGAGAGTATGGGGTCTTTTCTAGTTTCCCTTTCCATCATCTCTGCCCTAATAAGGTGAATTTTGATTTGCATTAAGGAGAATATGTTAAGAGGTGTGCCCTCATTTATAAATTTTTTGGGTATTTCATTTTTCAAGGGTAAATGGGAACATCTGTCAGAAAAACATTTCACATATACCTGTACGGGAGAGAGTTTACCCTCATTATTGATCATCAGCCACTAATAACGCACACTCAAAATTCTGGAGGAAATTAGCAGGCCAGGCAGCGTCTATGGAAAAGAGGAAACAGTTGATGTTTTAGGCTGAGACACTGGAAAGGAAGGGGAGAAGTCAAAGGAAGAAGGTGGGGGGAAGGAGGAGGAAATTCGAGGTGACAGGTGATCGGTGAAACCGAGAGAGGGAGAGGGGCAAAGTTAGGAGCTGGGAAGTTGATTGGTGAAAGAGGTGAAGGGCTGGAGAAGGGGAATCTGATAGCAGAAGGCAAAAGACCATGGAAGGAAGGGGGAGGAGATGGGCAGTTAAGGAAAGGAAAACAGGAATGGTGAAGCAGGAGAGGCAATTACCGGAAGTTAGAGAAATTGATGTTCATGCCATCAGGCTGGAGGCTACCCAGATGAATTATAAGGTGTTTCTCCTCCAGCCTGAGTGTGGCCCCATCGTAGCGGTAGAGGAGGCCATGGAGTGACATGTTGGGATGGGATTGGGAAGTAGAATTGAAATGGTTACCACCAGGAGATCCTGATCTTTGTGGCACTTGGAGCAAAGGTGCTCAGAAAAATGGTCTCCCAATCTACATTGCGTCTCACCAATATACAGGAGGCCACCCCATAAGCACTGAATACAGTAGATGACCCCAGCAGACTCATAGGTGAAGTGTTGCCTCACCTGGAAGGACTGTTTGGGGCTCTGAATGTTGGTGTGGGAATGTGGGTATAGGGTAGAAGAGGGCAAAGGAATCATGTGGGGAGCGATCCCTGCGAAAGCGGAAAGTGGTGGTAGGGAAAGATGTGCTTGGTGGAGGAATCTCAATGGAGGTGGCAGAAGGTACGGAGAATTATGTGCTGGACACAGAGGCTGTTAGGCTGGTAGGTGAGGACAAGAGGAACCCTATCCCTGGTATGGCAGTGGGATGATGGGGTGAGGGCAGGTGTGCGCAAAGCGAAAGAGATGCGGATGAGGGCAGGATTGATGGCTGAGGAAGGAGGACAGCTCAGTAGCTCTGAAATGAAAAGCCTCATCCTGAGAGCACATGCTGTGGAGCCAGAGGAACTGAGAGAAGGGGATGGCATTTTTACAAGGAAAAGTCCAGAAAACTTTGAGAGCAGGGGTTTTATAAAATATATCAGGTTTGCTGACTTCCTTCAGCATTTTGTGTGTGCTTTGGATTTCCAGCATCTTCAGATTTTCTCGTATTTGTGATCAACCACGAGAGTCCATTTTCAGTCCACAGAAGGATGTTCCACAAACAAGCAGCAGTACAAGTGCAAAGATGGCCTCTGTTTCTTGGATGACACAATTACAAGCTCAAATTCAAGAGGACAACTCATCATGGAAATGCTGACAGATGTTCCCATTTGCCCTTGAAAAATGAAATACCCGAAAAATTTACAAATGAGGGCACACCTCTTTTGGTGTGGAGCACCAGTGGCCAGCTTGGGCAGGAACACGTTATAGTAATTGACAAATCCTAAAAAGGACTGCAACTGTGACACATCCTTTGGCTTTGGGGCATCCACCAATGCTTGATTCTTCTCTGCACACTTCTGTAATTCTTGTGGGTCCACTGTAAGTGGTACATGGTTTAAAGAATTCACATTTGTTATGTCATGCTCTGAGCTCATAATCTTCTAATCTTCTTAACATGGTCTGGAGCTGTTCCTCGTCATTCTCACTGGTAAATCTGAGCGCCTGGCAGCTGTGCTGCTGCTGGTCCAGAGCTTTCTGCCAGAGTGCAGGTGTAGAGGCTACTTCAAAATAAGCCTATTATATTGTTAAAGACTTCTGTGAGTGTTTCTAGTGAGAAATGTTTTGGACTGTAGGTAGATGATATACCACCATCAAGGACACTTACAATGCCATCCCACGGCAACACTTTAGAAGGTCTGATCTCCTGGCTACTCCCAGGATATAGGCAGAGACTAAAGACTGCAGCACCAGTTGTGAGGACCAAGAAGGTAAGGTCAAGGGAGGCAGAGGAGTGCTTACAACATTTCTTTGAATTGGTGTACAAGACCATATTCAGGTATTCAACTTTGAGTTTGAATGAATACACCACAGTTGTCACTGATTTCATCAAAACCTGTGTAGATGACTGTGCGTCTTCTAGAACATACCAGACATGGCAGAACCAAGAGACCTGTAGTCTGCTGAGGGCTAGGTCTGTGGCATTCAAGACCATGATTCGGAACTATACTAGAAGTTCAGGTATGACCTACAGAAGGCTACCTTAAGAGCAAGAAAACAATTCCAATTGAAAGAATCAGATGTACGCCAACCCTGGCAAGGTTTGCAGGCTATTACTTCCTACAGTGTGGGACCTGACATCATGAATAACAGTGATGTTTCACTCCCAGATGAATTTAACATCTTTTATGCATGCTTTGAAAGGGAGAATAAAACTACATCTATGTGAATCCCTGCAGCATCTGGTGATCCTGTGATTTCTGTCTCAGAGGCTGACATCCGAACATCTTTCAAGAGGGTGAATTCTCACAAGACATCATGCCCTGATGGAGTACCTTGTAAAGCACTGAAAACCTGTGCCAACCATCTAGCGGGAGTGTTCAAGGACATCTTCAGTCTCTCAGTTCTGCAGTCAGAAGTTCCCACCTGCTTTGAAAGACAACAATCATACCAGTGCCCATAAAGAGCAGGGAGAGCTGCCTCAACAACAATTGCACAGTGGCACTCACGTCTACTGTGATGAAGTGGTTTGAGAGCTTGGTCATGGCTAGAATCAACTTCCGGCCAAACAAGGACCTGGACCAGCTGCAATTTGCCTATTGTCAAAATAGGCTACAGTGGATACAAGCTCACTGGCTCTCTACCCAGCCTTTGATCACCTGGGCAATAGTAATACGTTGGGCTGCTGTTTATTGACTACAGCTCAGCAATCAACACCAGCATACCCTTGTTACTAATCAACAAACTCCAAAACCTGGACCTCTGTACCTCTTTCTGCAAATGGATACTTGACTTTCTCACTGGAGACCACAGTCAGTGTGGATCAGAAATAACATCTCCTGCTCACTGGCGATCAACAGTAACACACCTCAGGGATGTGTGCTTAGCTCACTGCTCTATTCTCTCTATATCCATGATTGTGCGTCTAGGCACAGCTCAAGTGCCATCTACAAATTTGCTGATGACACAACTATTGTTAGCAACATTTTAAATAGTGATGTGGAGGTGTACAGGAGTGAGACAGTTCAGCTGGTAGAGTGGTGTCACAGCAACAACCTGGATTCAACATCAGTAGGCCCAACATGTTGGTTGTGGACTTCAGGAAGGGTATGTGATGGGAACACTCCAGTCCTCATCGAGGGATCAGAAATGTAAAGGGTGAGCAATTTCAAGTTCCTGGTGTCAACATCTCTGAGGATCTGTCTTAGGCTCAACATATTGATGTAACTACAAGGAAGACACAACAGTGGCTATATTTCATTAGGAGCTTGAGGAGACTTGGTATGTCAGCAAATTTCTACATGTAATGCTCTAAGGTTTCGCTACTAATATAATGGCCTCTCTGTAATGTTTCACTGCTAGTGTAGGGGTTTCTCTGTAGCAGCAGAATTTGGGTTATAACTAGAGATAACCGGGGCTTTGGAATGTGACCCATCCAATGAGAGGTGTGTTTTTTTCTTTCTTGTGAGCCCAAGAGAAGATTTCATGGGCTTCTGTTCAGCAGAAAATGGAGAGAGAAGATGCCAGAATGGGGAAGTCGTAGTCTGCAGGACGGAGTGGACTTGGAAAAGGGTCAGGAACTGACGCTCGGGGGTGGGGGGGGGAATCGATTGAGAACAAACAGAAGGGAAAACCGTGAGCTCCAACGTTGCGCATTTGACTGTTCATGAGAATGGACCCTTTCACTTTTTTGTTCCTTTACTAACTCTATAGTCAAATTAAGAATTATAAAGCTCAGTCATTTAATTGCATATTGCATACTGTTTGTTATTTCGTGGTACTGATTTGTGACAGGGGAACACCGTGCACCATCACCCAGACAAGTTTGGCCGGGCCGGGGGCTGTCTCCCCCAGAGTAAGCTGCCAGCTGAACCTGGGGGTTACATACAGATGAGAGCATTCTAACTGGCTGCAACACTGTCTGCTATGGAGGGGCCACTTTACAGAATTAGAAAAAGCTGTAGAAAGTTGTAAACTCAGTCAGCTCCATCATGGGCACTAGCCTCCCCAGTATCCTGCAAAAGGTGAAGGATCCCTCAAAGTGGCAGCATCCACCATTAAGGAGCCCCATCATAAGACCATAAGATGGACCATTTGGCCCTTTGAGTCTGCTCATGCAGGACATGTTATCAGGGAAGATACAGAAGCCTGATGCCACACATTCAATGTTTCAGGAACAGCTTCTTCCTCTCCACCAACATATTTCCGAATGGACAATGAACCCATGAACACTACCTCAGTACTTTTCCCACTCTCTTTGCACTACTTATTTAATTTAATTATTGTATATATTTCTTATGGTCATTTATGGTTTTCATTACTATGCATTGTATTGTACTGTAGCCGCATAATAATAAATTGCCATGCCATATGTCGGTAACATTAAATCTGATTCTGATTCTCTAAATCTGCTATTTTATGTTATGCATTATTTTTGAAATCTTAAGTGATAGAAATGTTAGTGTTATAAATTGTCCATAGCAATAATCCTTATAAATCAAATGGAAAATGCTGGAAATACACAACAGGTTAGCAACATCTGTGGAGATAGAAACAGATACTGCAAGCCCGAACATGTTTGACCCATGGCTGATTGCATTCACCTCTGCACTATATCTGTACTAACTTTTTTCAAACCTGCGGATCACAACACACATTTCTCAAGTGCTTTAGTTAAAACGAGAACAAAAACACTGCAGGTACAAAATAAAAGCTGGAAATTCACACGGGGTCCAACTAGCTTCCAAAGGAAAATGATAGATTTATGCTTTGCTGGGATTCTGAATCAGAACAGTCCATTGAAATGCTGATTATTAGTTAAAAAAAAGAGGAAAGAAAACTCCCTTCAGCTTCGATGTGAATGCAGATATCCAATTTGTAAGTAAAACCCTAGCCTTAAAAAAAAACAACAGAAAAACAAGTAAGACTTCTGGATAAATACTTCTGATTTCTTTCAAGTAAGTGCCTAAAGAGGCTTGTGTTTTACAATGTCTGATGTTGCATGAGAAACCAGCTCTACCACACGTGGGGAGATGGCACGTATCTCATCAACAAAACATGAGAGGATACTTGAGTAGAAAATCACAATCTGTTTGCCACAGGCAATTTTCCAGTACCTCATGCAATATGCTGGGCACGCATCTTTCTCTTCCCTTTTTGAAAATTAAATGAGATACTTCCAACCAAGGGCTTGAAGCTGTTGTCAGTATGTGCAAACATCATGCTCAAATTTCTTTGTTTCTGAAGAAATATGTAAACGAAGAAGTTGTGTAGGCCTGATTAGAATTTAGTTTATTTAGGGCCACAAATCAAATATCTCTTTAATGTGTTTATGCAAATAGCAGTGGAGTAGATGAAAATTGACATTTGGATACAAAGTGAGACCACATTTTTTTCCTCTCAAATGGATTATAAATAGAGAGAGCTCTCAGCTATACAAAGTACTTAACATGTTCATTTCAAGATTGCAGCAACATCTCAGAATTAGCGCGTACGCCCTATTTTCATTCCTTAGGGAAATATTTTCCTTTCAAAATGTATTTAAAAAGGCTTGATTGAAAAATATTAACAATTTCTGAATTTTAGAAATGAGGTTTTATTGCTGAGAATAAGCATATCTGTAATCAGGAACATTTCCAGCTTTTTCTTTCCTAATTCCAAACATCCATTATTAACAATCTGAATTTAATTTCTAGCATTCTGGATCAGTTCACTGTTTTGATGGAAACACACTTACAGTTTAAAGAAATCTTATTTTCTTCCTGATCTGAGCCATAAATCAGAAACCTATTCAGAAATTAATGATATATGTGGAATGTCAATAGTCCAAACTGAAACGGTAAGTGATTCCATCAGAATTATGCACCTAGCTTGTGGTGTCCTCTTAATTATAAACCACTTATTCCCAGGGATACTCATAATTTGTTGTCACATGGGACAGGTGGTCCCATCTGCACTGGATTGAATTTTATTGGAGTTCTTTCTTTTTATTTTCTTTCTTCTTCACAGCTAGTCAAACACTTTGAGGTGGAGTTCTATGTTGACAATAGCTCACTTGCTCTCTACTTTTCTGATGCTTAACCTGCAAGTCCTACTCATTTTCCTTTAAGGTGGAATAAAATGTCGATTATCATTGTTTAAAATAAAACAGTTGATTTGCATTCTCCTGAGTTGTTCCTGGCAGCCTTCGCCGTTTAAAGCACTCCCTATGTTGGGATTTTAAGTCACAATGCAACAATAATTCACAAGACTGAATCCCCCTATGTTTTCCAATGCAGCTATTTTATAGTGGGCACAAATTGCACTTTAATGACTGAACAGGAAATGAAATTCACATATCTCTAGTGCATAGTGACCTTCAAACGACTTAGACTCTTCTCTGGAAGGGAAGGACTGACCCATGAAAGCAGTCCTAACTGTATCTGAGCTCTCTCAGTAGTAAGTGACAGACTTTATTGTTCCACGGGGAATTGGTGACTGCGAGGTCGGAATGAAACAAATTATTCGAACTTGCCATCATTCAGACCAGCACAGTGTCAATTTGAATAGATAATCCTTTTGTCATAACAGGGTAGCATGTGAAGAAATGAACCTTACTTTGGTGGGTCCCTGTTTCTGAGAATTTATGCTAAACTATGTTGCTGGTAGCTTGGGGGCAAACATCTGATTCAAAAGGACTTCTTGCTATTTTTACACAGTACCACTGGTGCAATCATCTCAGTGGAGGTGGGGTGGGAAAGCGGGACGCTGACTGACTGTTGCTTTGGTGTACAGTGCGTGGAATGAATTCCAAAGCAACAGGGTCTTTTGAGCAACACGGCAGGGCCTGGGTTCAAGAGCAAGGTATGACCCAAGGTTCAAATGATTTAAGCAACAGGCCAGATCGAGAAGTTCTTGATGTCAGGGCCTGGAGGTGAGGACGGGCCAGTACAGCTCGCTGCTCCGCAATGTTTACTCAACCACGTGCTGAATTGAGGTTATGGCCTGCTCCTGAATTGGCTGCAGCGATGCCTGACTTTGTGTCTGCGGACTCACTTATGTAAAATTTAGTTCTGAATGTTATTTGCTTACTTTTATTGTTTGCATGATTTGGTTTTTTTTTTGTGAACATTGAGTGTTTGATAGTCTTTTTTATGGGAGTTTTTTTGGGGGGGGTTCTTTGCTTTAGTGACTGCCTGTTAGGTTGTATGAAGTATGCATACTTGGATAATAAATGTACTTTGAACTGTGATGGAATTTGTTAATGGCTCCAACTACACTGATGATAATGCTTTTGGTTGGTGCTGATTAGAGAATGACACATAAATTTCCAGTTGAGTGGAAAGGAACTCTGGTGGTTGGTATGAATTTCAAAAGGCTGCACCTTCAATGAGCACTAATGTGGCTTCTGCTTTGACCCCCAGAGAAATTGCTTTGGCAGAGTATGGCAAATGAGGCCTTCAATGGAACTGGTAAATTCCTGGATTCTCAAAACACTGGACAAGGCTTTATTGCAGTTAGTTTGGTTTCACAAGGGGATACCAAGACAAAGTCTGCATGAGACCTGGAGAGAGGTATATAATACACCAACACTCAAACTATCTATCTCAGCAACACACACTGGAAGAACTCAATGTCAGGCAGTAACATTTTGCGCCAAGAGCCTTCATTAGGACGGGTAAAGCAGGGGATAGAATCCAAAATAAGAAGGTGGGGAGGAGAGGAAGTGCAACCTACAGGTGATAGGTGAGGGGGATGGTAAGTAGATGGGAGAGGGAGGATAAAGTAAGGAGCTGGGAGGTGATAGGTGGAAAAGATAAATGGCTGAAGGAGAAGGAGAAGGAATCTGATAGAAGACAACAGCGAAATATGGAAGAAAGTAAACGAGGAGGAGAACCACAAGGATGTGATGGGCAAGTGAGAAGAAAAGGGGTGAGAGGGAACCGGAATGGGGAGTGGTAAAAGAGAGAAGGAGGGAGTGTGGATAAATTACCAGAAGTTAGAGGAATTGATGTTCATGCCAACAGGTTGGAGGCTACCCAGAAGATGAATGAGGTATTGCTCCTCCAACCTAAGGTTGGTCTCAGCACGGAAGTAGAGAAGGCCAGATATATCAGAATGGGAATGGGATATCAAATTGAAATGAGTGGCCACTGGGAGATTGTGCCTTTTGCGGCAGACAGAGTGAAGGTGCCCGACAAAGTGGCCCCACAATCATTGTTGGGTCTCACCAGGGGCACCAGGCAGAAGAGGTGACCCCGGCAGATTCCAAGTGAAGTATCACCTCACTTGGAAGGACTGTTTGGGTCCCTGAGTGGTGGTGAGGGGGGAAGTGTAGAGGCACTCGTCACACTTGCAGGGACAAGTGCCATGAGGGAGATTGGTAGGAAGAGACTGGTCAGCAAGGGAGCATGCAGAGAATGGTCCGCACAGAAAGTGGGATGGAAGGGGGGGTAAGATGTGCTCGATGGGAGATTCATAGGAGATGGCAGAAGTTAAGGAAGATGATGTGCTGCATTTGGAGTCTGGAAATATTGGCTTCATACAGGCAGAGTATTTAATGATCTTATGCACTGCACCTTTCTGAGACCCAACTTCCAACCTGCATCTCACTTGTATTTTTCTCCCTCTCCCCCAAAGCACTACAACCACCTTTCCACTCACTTCCCTTCTTCCCAATGCCACATGCTTCCACTGCAGCAATAGCCTCATCAGCCACTGCCCTTTAGAGCAAATGCACAGAGAGAAGATTCCTGTTTTCATTGTGTGATCTTCACCCACCAGTTAGCCGCAACTTAGCAACCTACTCTATCCTGTCCAAGCAATGCACATAAAACTTTGGAGGAACTCAGCAGGTCAGGCAGCATCTATGGAAAAGATGATGGAAGTTATGGGCAATCATCTACTGTATCCAGTGCTCCCAATGGTGCCTCCTGGATATCAGTGAGACCAGACGTAGATCGGGAGACCACTTCGCCGAGCACCTACACTCCATTCACCAGAAAAAGCGGGATCTCCCAGTGGCCACCCATTTCAATTCCAATTCCCATTCCCAATTCCAGCATGTCACTTGATGGCCCCCTCTACTGCCACGATGAGGCTACGCACAGGTTGAAGGAGTAACAATTATCTTCCATCTGGGTAGCCTCCAACCTGATAGCATGAACATTGATTTCTTGAACTTCTGGTAATGGCCCCACCCCCTTCGCAATTCCCCCATTCCAGTTTCCCTCTCTCACCTTATCTCTTTATTTGTCTATCACCTCCATCTGGTGCTCCTGCCCAACCCTTTCTTCCATGCTCTTCTACCCTCTTCTCCCCCTTCTCCAGACCTTTATCTCTTTTATCTACCAACTTCCCAGCTCTTTACTTCTCCCCTCCCCCTCCCAGTTTCACCTTTCACCTACCACCCTGTACTTCCTCCTCCCCTCCCCACCTTCTTGCCTTCTTGCTCTAACTTTTCATCTTTTTTTCCAGTACTGATGAAGGTTTCAGACCAAGACGTCAACGGTTTACTCTTTTCCATTGATGCTGCCTGGCCTGCTGAGTTCCTCCAGCATTTTGTGCACGTTGCTTGGATTTGCAGCATCAGCAGATCTTCTTGTTCTATTGCTGCCTTAGTAAACATGGTTGGTTGTGATGCTTCACCATTTCTCACGAACCTCAGTGACAATCAAACGTTAATGGCACTCCCTTCTGTAGGATGAAGGCTCTACTTCCCATTCAATGCACTGCTTCAGGTTTCAGGGGAGTATTCTTATAATCACAATTCAAATCCAGAATGTCCCAGGATGTGACTGCCTTGTTTAATTACATCTAGGCATACAAACAAGCTCCCATAATATTATTAAATTCAAAGTTCATTTGCTTCTCGTTGTGAATGGAACAATGAGTTTTACTCACTCGCCACTTTTAGTAATTGTTCTTTCAATCTTATGTGCTTTTGAGGTCATTCATCACAGATTTGTGAATGTTCAGTTAGCTTGTCAGACGATCATTCTGTATTTCCTGACATAGGGACAAAATTGACTTATTGACGTCTTTAAAAACACAACCTGTTCATTACCTGGGGACAATGTGTAACCTGTTTCCTGAACCCCCATTATGAATGGGTCCTATCCTCATCAACAATCTTGTTCTTCGCTGGTGTAGGGTTCATTCTGCATGACAGAACCCATAAGCTGCTCAGTTCCTGTGATGTGGGTAAAGATCAAGATTAGCTTTATTTGTCACATGTACATCGAAACATACAGTGAAATGTGTCTTTTGTGTCAAGAATTTGCTGAGGGAGCAAGTGTTGCCACACCACAAACAACCTCAATCATCTTACAAACACTGCAAACATACCACTGCCCTTCTCAACTCTGCTTCAGCCAGCTGGAGATCTGAGGGAAATGTGGTCCTTTTATTCTTATTTGCAATTGTTAGATTTTGAAATCTTTTATCTTATGGAATCAAATCCTGCAGTCCAAAGCATATTTAGCTTTTTTTTTTATTAAGTAATTCTCCAGGTGATGTTTCTTTTTCAGCTTTAAATGGGATTACCACAAATATACCCAAGTCAACAGAATTTCATTCCACTGCAACCCTTACCACATAGAAACAAGGTCAGGAAAAGTCTAGGAGCGCCGGGGATGTCTCATTTGTGTATCATCACCACAATAACTGCCAATCAGCAGCTTGGGACTCCTCTACCTGTGGTACCTATATTCCAAGGACAAGCATGACACAAATTCTGCATGATGCATTCATTTCCATGTCCTCTTACAAAGAATAATAATTACAGAAAATACTGGAAGTTTTTGGAGAGGCATAGAATGATTTGACCATAGCATGGCTTTGGTCAAAGGCAGGTCATGCCTTACGAGCCTGATTGAATTTTTTGAGGATGTGACTAAACACATTGATGAAGGTAGAGCAGTAGATGTAATGTATATGGATTTCAGCAAGGCATTTGATAAGGTTCCCCATGCAAGGCTTATTGAGAAAGTAAAGAGGCATGGGATCCAAGGGGGCTTTACTTTGTGGATCCAGAACTGGCTTGCCCACAGAAGGCAAATAGATGAGTCTTATTCTGCATGGTGGCCAGTGACCAGTGGTGTGCCTCAGGATCTGTTCTGGGACCCTTACTCTTCATGGTTTTTATAAATGGCCCGGATGAGGAAGTGAAGGGACAGGTTAATAAATTTGCTGATGACACAAAGGTTGGCGGTGTTGTGGATAGTGTGGAGGGCTGTTAGAGGTTACAGCCGGACATTGATAGGTTGCAAAACTGGGCTGATGGACTTCAACCAAGATAAGTGTGAGGTGGCACAGCTTTGTGGGCTGAAGGGCCTGTATTGTGCTGTAGGTCTTCTAAGTTTTGAGAACACTTGGTAGCATCTGCAGATAATAAAGTATGATTAATATAAGCACAAGTGATTCTGCAAGTTCTAGGTATCAAGAGCAACACAAAAAGTGCTGAAGAGATTCAGCAGATCAGGCAGAATCCATGGACAGGGATAAACAGTCAATGTTTCAGGGAGTTTCCAGTTCTGATGAAGGGTCTCGGCCAGAAACGTCAGCTGTTTATTCCTTTCCATTGATGCTATCTAACCTGCCAAGCGCAATTAACATTTTAGGTCAATGGTACTGCTCTGCCCAGTTCAGATCCAGGGTGTTTATAGGTCTTGTCGTAAAACTCTAGCACAACTACCTTGCACTGCAGGATCTCTTTATTCCAAGCCCCATCAATGCCAACTTTCAATGCCTTTGTAAAATAGACAATTGTGGAATTTTGAGCTGGGGGTAGAGATGATACCCTTCAAAAGCTCATTTCTGCTACTGGATTCTGCCTTGATCCTTGGTTCTTCTGCTGGTTAGAGATATGCAGGGAGACCAGTCATCATATCTGGCATAACTTCTTTTAAGCTTATTTGGTGCATACAAAATTCCTGAAGCCAGTCAATTTGTACATTTGATTTCCATTTAACGTCATGCTGTGCCAGCAATCACAACAACCGAGAGCACCAGGAAGCCCAGTAAAAACAGTGCAAGAGTTATGGGACCTCACAAAGCTCCCATTCATCCATTCCACCTGGAATCTCCTGCTCCATCTGTGCTGGAGCATGGGTGTCCCCCAAATGCCTACTTGATCACCTCTGAACTCGAGAACCCATACTTCAAAGCAAGCCATCCTCAGTCTCAAGTGGTTCCTCAGAGGATGACAAAAGGCTGAGTTATGTCTGACAAACCTGCTGAGATATCTGTAGTCTCCCAGTGCTTTATGAATCTCTAATGCCCTGTTCAGACCTGTCAGAAATATTCCGTCTCACACGAGGAGGATTTGCAGTCTTGTGCTGAAGCACAAACATTGTTTCTGACGAAGAGTTCTTCTCACAGAGTATAATATTCATTCAGTTCAACAGCTGACATTGTTAATACTTCTCGCTCTTCAGGGATTTACCCATTCCCTTTTATCCTTCTCCCAACCTCAAACTAAAACTCATAAACTCTCCTCAAAGACCCAAATCCCTACTTGTGCTTTTTTTTCTCCAGTTCCTCGAACACTTTTCCAAACTCCCACTGGAATCGTGCTGCCAGCTTTGTTTCACCTCTAAATGGGCCTTGATCAACATCCCAAATGGCACACTCTGTGACACTGACTATGATTTATTAGCACTCTGTACATCAAAGCCGTTTAGAATCTTGCCATTAACTGTTTACTGTCGCTTACGTTTGACCTCCAAAGTGAAACACCTCACATTTAGCTGGATTGAACTACATATACCATTTCTCTGCTGGATTGAACTACATATACCATTTCTCTGCTGGATTGATTGGAGGGAGGGAGTGCTTAACAGAAGCCAGCAGGGGCAGTCAGTAAGCTTTCTGCACCACTGTCCCGAGGAGACACCAGATTGCTTGGAGGGAGAAGGTGTTTAAAAGAAGCAAGCAGAGGTTGCAATAAACAAGAGAAAATCTGCAGACGCTGGAAATCCAATCAACGCACACAAAATGCTGGAGGAACTCAGCAGGCCAGGCAGCAGCTATGGAAAAAAAAGTACATTTTACGTTTCAGGCCGAAACCCTTCAGCAGGAATGGAGAAATAAAGTTCAGGTGTAGATTTCAAACAAAAGAAGATCTACAGACACCAGAAATTTGAGCAACACACATATGTTTTGAGGAATAGATTTAGAAGTGCGGGAAGGTAGAAAGAAACGTGAGGTGATAGGTAAAGGCCCACCATCCACTCCTTCATCATACTCCATTCCCTTTTCCCTCTCTCACTTTATCTCCTTGCCTACACATTGCCTTTCTCTGGTGCTCCCCCCTCCATTTCTTTCTTCCATGGTCTTCTGTCCTCTCCTATCAGACTCCCCCTTCTCCAGCCCTATACCTCTGTCATCAATCAATTTCCCAGCCCTTTACTTCACCCCCCCGTCGGTTTCACCTATCACCTTGTGTTTCTCTTTCCCTCTCCCACCTTTTAAACCTACTCATCTTTCTTTTTGGTAGTCCTGCCGAAGGGTTTCAGCCCAAAATGTCGACTGCACTTTTTTGCATTGATGCTGCCTGCCCTGCTGAGTTCCTCCAGCATTTTCTCTATGTTGCTGTGAGCAGGGGCAGTCGGCACAATTTATGCACCACAGTCCTGAGGAAACATTAGATTGTGCATATGTAAGCACTTGGAAAGAACCAATTAATAAAAGGTTGGGTTTAAATGGAGCAGCCATTGTATGAGTGGGCCAGGGTTGGAGTGAGGAGTTGAGGCTTTGGTTCATCGAGACTTTGGCAAGGAGAGGCCAGGCCATAGGTAGATTATTTTTTTCATTATTGGTTCTTTCTTTATTTCTTATTGCACAATAGAATAGTGGTGATGCGAGACAGGATACACGAGTGCTCCTCTTGCAGGAAATGGGAAGGTAGGAAGACCTCCAGTGTCCCCAATGACTACACTTTAAGTGTGTCCTGCTGCACTTTCTAGCAGACCATGTTAAGGATTTGAAGCTGGAACTGGATGAAGTCCAGATCGTTCAGGAGGCTGAGGAAATGATAGGACATACAGAGAAGCAGTTAAACCCATTGTGCGGGACACAGGTAACTGGGTGACTGTCAAGAAGGATAAGGAGGATAGGCAATCAGTGCAGAGCACCTCTCTGGCCATCCTCTTTGTGTACCGTTGGGAGAATGTCCTGGCAGAGCAAAGCCACAGTGGTCAGGTCTCTGACACTGAGTCTGGTTCCGTGGCTCAGAGGGGAAGGGGAGAGAAGAGGTGAGCTGTAGTGATAAGGGATTCATTGGTTAGAGGAACAGAAAGAAGATTCTGAGGACTAGAACAAAATTCCTATATGGTTTGTTGTTTCTCTGGTGCCAGGGTCAGGGACATCTCAGATTGAGTCCATGTCATTCTTAAGGAGGGAAGGTGAGCAGCCAAAGGTCCACAATGGTACCAATGACAGGGGTAGGATTGGTCCTGCAAAGCGAGTTCAGGGAGTTAGGTACAAAGTTAAAGAACCATATCTCCAAGGCTGTGATCTCAGGATTCCTACCCAAACTACGTGCTAATGAGACTAGGAATAGGAAGAACATACGGTTTGGCGCTGTAAGGTGTCAAGGAGTTGGTGCAAGAGTGAGGGCTTCAGGTTTGTAAATCATTGGCCTCTCTTCCAGAGAAGATGGGACCTGTACAGAAAGGACAGTTTGCACCTGAACTAGAGGGGATCTAATATCCTAGCGGGAAAGTTTGCTAGTGCTGCACAGTGGGGTTTAAACTAGAGTTGCGGGGGATGGGAATCAGAGCAACAGAACAGACAGTGGAGTGGTTGTGAAGAAAGTTGTTGTTAATCCGACATACAATGTCAGGAATGAAAAGGTTGAGCATGGTGTTGTGAGCTGTGTATATTTCAATGCAAGGAGTATTGTTGGAAAGGCAGATGAGCTTAGGGCATGGAACAGCACTTAGAATTATGACATTGTAGCCATTAGTGAGACTTTCTTGCAGGACGGGCAGAGCTAGCAGCTCAATGTTCTGGAGCTCTGTTGTTTTAGATGTGATAGAGTGGGAGGGATGAAAAGGGGGGAGGTTGGCATTGTCACAGCAGGACTCAATCAGTACAGACTGGACAGCTTGTCTACTGAGGTTTTGTAGATAGAACTGCAGAATAAGAAAGGTATGACCATGTTAATGGGGTTATATTATAGACCAGGATTTAGAGGAGCAAATTTGTAAAGAGATTGCAGACTACAGTTGCAGACAACAAACATAAGGTTGTGACTGTAGGTAATTTTAACTTTCCATATATTGATTGGGACTCTATACTGTAATAGGGCTGGATGGGAAAGAACTTTTCAAATATGTTTGGAAAAGCTTCCTTAATTAGTATACAGAAGTCTCAACTAGAGAGAGTGTGATACTAGATCTCCTTTTAGGGACTGAGGCAGGGCAGGTGGCAGAAGTTTGTGTAGATGAACTCTTTGCATCTAGTGATGGTAATGCCATTAGTTTCAAGTTAATTATGGAAAAGGATAGGTCTGATCCTCAGGTTGAGCTTCTAAATTGGACCAAGACCAATTTATATATATTTGAAAGGATCTGACAAGTGTGGATTGGGATGAGTCGTTTTCTGGCAAAGATGTACTTGGTAAGAGCAAGGCTTTCAAAAGTGTAATTTTGAGAGTACAGAATTTGCATGTTCCTGTCAGAATAAAAAGCAAGCATAACAGGCTCAGTGAACCATTGATATTGAGGCCCTGGTTAAGAAAAAGAAGGAGGTGCAAGCAGGTATAGGCAGGAAAGAACAGATGAGGTACTTGAGGAGTATAAGAATTGCACGAGAACACTTTTAAAGGGAATCAGGTAGACTGAAAGAAGACATGAGGTTGCTCAAGTGGACAAGGTGAAGCAGAACTCAAAGGAGTTATATACGACATATTTTAAGAGCAAAAGGATAGCAAGGGACAAAATTAATCCTCTGAAAGATCAGAGTGGTAATCTATGCGTGGAACTGAAATAGATGGTGGAAATCCTAAATGTTTTTTTTTGCTTCTGTATTAACTCAGGAAATGAATAGATATATGTAGACCTTGCAGCAGCAAGTTCACAGACCCTACACAGACTACAGAGGAAGAGGTGTCTGCTGTCCTGAGACAAATTAGGATGTATAAATCCACAGGCCCCAACAATGTGTCCCTTGGAGGCAAGGGCAGAAATGACATGGACCCCAGCAGAGATATTTAAAACATCCTTTGCAATCAGTGTGGTGCTATATGATTGGAGGATAGCTAACGTTGTTCCATTGTTTAAGAAAGGCTCTAAGAATAAGCCAGGTGAGCCTGACATCAATAGTTGGAAAGTTATTGAAAGGTATTTTGAGGGACTGGACATATAAGAATTTGGATAGACATAGAATGATTAGGGATAGTCAACATGGCTTTGTGTGTGTTAAGTCGTCTAACCAATATTATAGAGTTTTTCAAGGAAGTTACTTGGAAAGTTGATGAAGGCAAGGCTGTGGATGTTGTCTACATGGATGTTTAGCAAAGCCATTGACAAGGTCATGTATAGGGGGTTTGTCAAGAAGATTCAATCACTTGCCATTCAATATCTGTCAGTAAATTAGATTAGACATTGGCTTCATGGAAGAATCTAGAGAGTTCCTCTCTGACTGGAGGCCCGTGACTAGTGGAGTGCCATAGGGACTGGTGTGGGTCCGTTGTTGTTTGTCATCTATATCAGCAATCTGGGTGATAATGTGGAAAACTGGATCAGCAAATTTGCGGATGACACCAAGACTGGGGGTGTAGTGGACAACAAGAAAGAGTAGCAAAGCTTGCAGTAGGATTTGGATCAGCTGGTGAAATAGGTTAAAAATGGCAGATGAAATTTATTCCAGGCAAGTGTGAGGTGTTGAACTTTGGGAACAACAGCCAGGGTAGATCTTACACAATGAAGAGTAGAGCACTGAGAAGTGCAGTAAAACAGAGGGATCTGGGTATACAGATTCATAATTCCTTGAAAGTAATATCACAGGTAGTCTATGGATGGGAGACTGGTAACCAGAGTGTAGCCAGAGTCTACGGACAGGAGACTGGTAACCAGAGTGTAGCCAGAGTCTACGGACAGGAGACTGGTAACCAGAGTGTAGACAGAGTCTACGGACAGGAGACTGGTAACCAGAGTGTAGACAGCGTCCATGGACAGGAGACTGGTAACCAGAGTGTAAACAGAGTCTACGGACAGGAGACTGGTAACCAGAGTGTAGACAGAGTTTATGGACTGGAGACTGGTAACCAGAGTGTAGACAGCGTCCATGGACAGGAGACTGGTAACCAGAGTGTAGACAGAGTCTACGGACAGGAGACTGGTAACCAGAGTGTAGCCAGAGTCTATGGACTGGAGACTGGTAACCAGATTGTAGACAGAGTTTATGGACTGGAGACTGGTAACCAGATTGTAGACAGAGTCTACGGACAGGAGACTGGTAACCAGAGTGTAGACAGTGTCTACGGACAGGAGACTGGTAACCAGAGTGTAGACAGTGTCTACGGACAGGAGACTGGTAACCAGAGTGTAGACAGTGTCTACGGACAGGAGACTGGTAACCAGATTGTAGACAGAGGCTACGGACAGGAGACTTGTAACCAGAGTGTAGACAGCGTCTACGGACAGGAGACTGGTAACCAGAGTGTAGACAGAGTCTATGGACAGGAGACTGGTAACCAGAGTGTAGACAGAGTCTACGGACAGGAGACTGGTAACCAGAGTGTAGACAGCATCTGCGGACAGGAGACTGGTAACCAGAGTGTAGACAGAATCTATGGACAGGAGACTGGTAACCAGAGTGTAAACAGAGTCTATGGACAGGAGACTGGTAACCAGAGTGTAGACAGCATCTGCGGACAGGAGACTGGTAACTAGAGTGTAGACAGAGTCTACGGACAGGAGACTGGTAACCAGAGTGTAGACAGAGTCTACGGACAGGAGACTGGTAACCAGACTGTAGACAGAGTCTACGGACAGGAGACTGGTAACTAGACTGTAGACAGAGTGCACAGTTGCGAGACTGGTTTCGGTGAAATGTCCATATCGACAGATCTTGAACTCAGGAGTGGACCAGGTTCCAGAAGCTGTAATGCGCGAGTGCTCCTATTCAGATTCAGTTATATATCAGATGTACATTGAAACATAGCGTGAAATGCATCATTTGTGCTAACAACAAACACCATTTAGGGATGTGCTGGGGCAGCCCACAAGTTGTGCACAAGTTGTGGCTCATCTTAAACTTCTCAGTCACTCATGCACTGGGCCCTCAGTCTGCGTGAAAGCTCATATCGCCTCCTGAATGTCACTTGCAATCCACCTCAAACAAATGGGTCCTACAAACAGTTCTCCCCAGCATCTTCTCTCTTCATTTCCCACCGAACAAAAGCCCCAAGACCAACCTTAGTGTCTCTCACCAGTTCCAGCATCCTAATTGGATGGCACATATTTCTCTCCCCAGTTGCTGCATCCTAATTGGATGGCACACATTTCTCTCCCCAGTTGCTGCATCCTAATTGGATGGCACACATTTCTTCCCCCAGATGCTGCATCCTAATTGGATGGCACACATTCCTCATCGTCCCTTATCTTCAACAATAATCCAAACAGGCTGAAGGCAGAACAGACTGCTCTTACAGAACTGCTGAGTGAAATACCCAGAGCATAGCAGTAAAGATGTGAACCAGGGTATTACACTATAATGAGTGTTTCCTAATGACTGCTACCTCACTTGAAGAACTTAGACTTCCACAGAATAAGTATCTACTGTGAGATTCACTGCTGATGTGGACTGTGGCATATAGATCTCATTGACATATTTGGGAGATCAGAACTCTTCTTCACTTTTGCTGGACGTGGGATTTCCCACTCCTGAAGGAGGATGTAGTTATCTTCTGCCAAGCTCCTCAATGTGTACCTGGTGAAATTCCTGCCCAACCTCACCATTGATTTCCCCATTTCTCTATCCCCTTCTTCCATTGAACATTCTGAACAGGAATTGTTTATCCCTTTAATTGAATATGGAAGTTTATTTTTCACTTCCCTTGCAGTATTCAATCACTCCTTTTCAAATATCTTGCTAGTTGCTTGCTGCTATAAGAATGTGCCTTTAAGGAATGATGGCTTTCCCTGTGTGAGATCCAGTCAGGAATCATGGAATTTCTGTCATGGTGCTGGTTTCTGGTTTATACACACCAATACACTAGATTTTGACCATTTCATTGCTATTTTTTCCATACAGTTTCCATGGGCATTGGTTCTCAACATACCATCATACACCAAGTATGGGGGCAATCCAATTTCTAATTAAGTCTGTTGAGAGGAGACTGGGAAAAGTTAATGAGGTTTGCAGAGTGGAGCTAATAGAAGATTTGCTGTGACCACCTCTTCTCTAGTGCATAGTGGAAGAGAAATTGCATGCTCACGTGTCCAGATTACGAGACAAATTGATGAGGGATGGGGTTGAAAAATGTACAAATCATTGGAGAGATGAAGCTCACTGAATGTTACTCTCATATTCACTTCAATGAAACTAACTGTTTTAAAACTGGATTTTACAATTCAATCTCAGAGGACATTAATTCAGATCTTTTCTTTATTGTTCATAACGAGCACATTAGAAATACTTCTCAGGTAGAAGTTTCATGGAATACCATGTACCATGATCTTTAATTCTACTGCCATCATTGTAGTCTTGCTTATCTTGTTCTATCAACAAAGATTAACTTTGCTTCATTTCCTCCTATTTACATTCAAGCTCTCAAAGTTTGACACTTGCAAAACCACTTCTTATATTTTTGAGCATAAGAACTTTCCTTCAGGCAGACCTGCTAAAATTGCTGTGGTCAAAGCTCAATCTTTGATGGTGGCCAGCAACCCAGAACTTTGCAATTTATGTTGTAGGTAAAAGCACAGTTGTTCCTCAGTGCTGGCGTAGATCATCTTCACATCAAATCATACTTATCATATAATCATACCTATATGTCTGGAGATAAAGAATGTCTACCAAAATGCTAATATAATAATGATCAACCAAATAATATTAATATATTGGCTTGGTGCAGATTTGATATTTTCTCATTTTTGTTTGTTATCCTCAGCTTTATAGAAGAATTATAAAGCTGGCAGAATGTTTCATGAAATAAAGTTCAAACTAAAGTTCTTAAGAATGAAATATTGGATATTGACAGATTTCTGAGCTTTCAGGGAAACTGCAATGGAAAGATCTTGTACCTTAATTCAAGAGTCTGTGGAGCCATTTTTAGATTTTCCACAAATTCAGTGAAGCCAGCAATCCAGTGAAGCAGGAAATAAGAGTGGGATTCAAGTGATAACATAACTACAGCACTTAAAAAAGCAATTGGTTCATGAACAGAAACAGGTTTGAGAAGTTACAAGAAAAATCAATCCAAGGGTAAGGCACCATGATCATATTTACTGTCACTGATATATTTTCATACTCAAATGTCTCATTGGAATTTGGGTTTACCTGATGATTGAACAGTATTTATTAGCCATGATGATAAAATGAGTAGGTTACAGAAAAGCAGTGTCAGAATTGAATATGTGTTCATCTTAAAATCAATTTTAACTCTGATAACTTTCAATGGTATTCCATAAAAATGTTAAATTCTAATTCATGGTGTACATGCTACGAAGGAAATACCAAGTATATTGTATAATTACAGTTGAAGCTAAAAGAACAGTGAAAAATTGAAACGAAGCAGCCCCAATGATTATTTTCCACCTGCTAAATGAATTTTCACTGGTCTTGACTCCCTTTGCGTTTCAGCTGTTAGAAAGGTTAAAGAGCGCATTACCTTTTTAATTGGTTAGGTGTCTGTATTGTCAATTGGTTCTTGAACTCTTGCTGATTGGAAGGAGCTCAGATAATAGGCATCTTTAAATAAAGCACATTTAGAATATAAAACATTAATTTATATTAACTCAATATAATTTATGTAACAGTAAAATAATATGTCTGGCATTAGTTGTAGATAGGAAAATAGATTACTTTGATTCATGAAGACTATCAGAAAACACCTTGAGGAATATTTATATACTTTCCATACAAACAAAGTATTTTTTAGAATAACTTGCTGAATGGTGAGCTTACTAGTAAATTATATGTCCGAGGGGGGAAGCCAATATGTTCTGTAAAAAGACTTTAAGAGAATAAGAAAATAAGAAGTGGAAGCAGGAATGGGCCACACCACCCCTTCACCCTGTATTATGCATGATTCCATTTTGGCTTCAACTTCACTTTTTTGCCTGTTTCCCAGAACTATTGAGATACCCGTAGACAAAAGTCTGCATCCCTTGACTCTGAGCATGTTCAAAACTTCTGTTTCCTCAGCTCTCTAGAGGAGTTGGTCAAACTTGGATTGCTTTCTCTGGACCATCAGCAACCTGAGAGAAGCATATAAAGAAATTAAAGTGGATGGGGTGGACTGTCAGAGTCTTAATTTTCCCAAGGCTAGAGGACATGGGTTTACGGTGAGTGAGGAAGGTTTAACAGAAATTTGTGAGGCAAGATCTTTTTACACAGAGATCAGTTTGTTCCAGGAAGCCAGAGGAAAGAGGTTGAACCAAATACAATAGCAGTTTTAGGTAACAGGCAGGGAATAGAGGAGAGCTTCCATCCAACTGTTATCAGACTCTTGAACAATAAGATGTCTTCTTGACCTCAAATCTACCTCATTATGATCTTGAACTTTAGTCGTTTACCTGCACTAAACTTTCTCTACAGCTCTTGCACTTTATTCTGTTTTGTTATTGTTTTACGTTATTCCATTGTGTAATGACTTGATTTGTGTGAACAATATGCAAGACAAGTTTTTCACTGTAACCTAATGCATGTGCCAATATTAAACCAATGCCAATATTGCAGGCAAATGGAATTTATTTAGTTTGATATTGATGGGCCCGGATATGGCAGGCCAATTAGCCTGTTCCTGTAATGTACCTTTTTAGGGTCTATGTTCTACTTTAAAGGGCAAGCCTTCACTCTGACTTTACGCCCCCGATTCCAAATTCCATAATGAATGGAAACATCTGCTCAGCATCTACCTTGGCAAACCCACTCTGCATCTTACATACTTCAATAAAAATCACCTCTCTTTCTTTTAATCTCAGTAAGTCTGGGTCCAATCTGCTCATCTCATCCTCACAAATCAATCCTTCCATCCCAGGAGGCAACCTCTGAAATGTTCCAATACAAGTATATCCCTCTTTAAATAGAAAACATGTACAAAATACGCTTGGTGGCCACTTTATCAGGTACCTCTTGTACCTAATAAAGTGGCCACTGAGTGCATGTTTGTGGTCTTCTGATGCTGTGGCCTATCGACTTCAAGGTTCAAGTTGTTGGGTATTTACAGATTCTCTTTAGCACACCATTGTTGTAGTGCGTGGTTATTTGATTTCCTGTCACCTTCCTGCCAGCTTGAATCAGTTTGGCCACTCTCCTCTGACTTTGCTCATTAACAAGGCATTTTCACCCACAGAACTTCCACTCCCTGGATGTTGTTTTTTTGCGCTTTTTGCACCATTCTCTTTAAATTCTGGGGACTGCCGTGCGTGAAAATCCCAGGAGCTCAGCAGGAGATCAGACCACCCTGTCTGGCACCAATAATCATTCCACAGTCAAAATCACTTGGATCACATTTCTTCCCCATTCTGATGTTTGGTCTGAACAACAACTGCACCTCTTCACCATGTCTGCTTGCTTTTATGCATTGAGTTGCTGCCACATGATTGGCTGATGAGCTATATGCCTTCATGGACAGGTGTACGTAATAAAGTGACCACTGAGTGTCCTTCACCACACCCTTCACTGTGGTAAGAAGACCTTTCTACCTGAGTACTTCACTCCCTTCACAGTAAAGGTCAACACTGACTTTCCTAATTACTTGCTTCACCTGCATGCCGACTTTTAATATTTCACATATGGGATATATGTACTAATCATTAGAAACAAGTAAAGCTTAATGAACTTCTGAATGCCTGACTGTAAGCATTTAATTTTTGTTAGATTTGAGTTGAAAAGATCATCAACATGAGTATGTACCAAAATGTATAATTCAAATTATCAGCAACTATCAACAAGCTGATAGCAACTATCAACAAGGTGAGTCTGGTTACCCCGGTGGAGAGAAATGGACTAGTCATATCCACTAATCCAGATGAAGGGACTTGACCCAAATTGTGCAACAGCCCCCTTTCTGTAGTTATTGACCAGCTCTTTTGTTCTGCTGACACTGAGGGAAAGGCTATTGTCACGACACACCATGTCGCTAGGCTCACCGTCTCCTTCCTGTACACCAAGACTTTGTTATTTGAGATATGGCCCACTTTGGTGGTATTATCTGCAAAACGTGTAGATAAAGTTAGAGCAGAAACTGTCCACGGTCTTGAGTGTACTGGGAGTAGGGGGGTGAGGATGTAATCTTGTGGAGCATCAACGTTGAGGATAATAATGGTTATTAGGTGGTGCTGCTTATCTTTACCGATGCCTTCTTCTCATTGCTACCATCTAAGAGGAGTACAGAAACCTGAAGGTACACATTCAATGATTCAGGAACAGCTTCTTCCCCTCTGCCATCCAATTTCTGAATGAACATTGAACACATGACAGTACCTCACGACTTGTTATTTCTGATTTTGCACTACTTATTTAGTTTAATTATTTTATATATATGTACACAGTATACTTACTGTAATTCCTATTTTTCCCTATATTATCATGCATCGCATTTTAATGTTGCTGCAAAGTTAACAAATTTCACGGTGTATGCCGGTGATACTAAACCTGATTCTGATTTTGGTTCTGCTGGTGCTCAAGAAATCAAGTATAGATTCTTGGAAGAAAGAAATCTATGGTTGTATTCCATTAGAAAAAATTACTTATAATTTAAGAGATAAATATGAAACATTTTTGAAAATTTGGAGCCCTTATTTACAAAAGACAGGATTAAATATATAGATGCTTTGAAGATGAAACAATTGGTTATTAGGGGAAAGAAATAAATATACATATTAAAATTATTACGAATTCCATGGAGCATGTGGAGATCTTCCAACCACCAGGCATTCTTTCTTTCTTTCTTTCTTTCTTTTTTTTTCTATAGGGCAGTTAGGGGGGAGGGGTTAAGGGGAGGGGGTATGGGTTATATACATTGTTTTTTCATACTTTGTAATCATTTAAAAATGCAATAAAAAATTATTTAAAAAAAAAGAAATCAAGTTGCAGAAGGGAGGGGCTGAGTCCCAGAGTCCAAAGTTCAGTGATGAGTTTGCTTAGAGGTATGTTATTCCTCTCTGCGCCTTGTGGCACATTGGGACACAAACTTGCCATTTCTTCAGCAGGTGTCTATTTTCTTACAAGGCTGAGTTGCTAGCTGAAAAGTGTGCAAGGAGCCAGCCGAATTCAAACCTGGGACTACTCGCCGCGAAGTCTGGTGCTGATACCCCTACACCATCAGCCAGCTAGAAAGTAAAGTGGGAGACTAAGACAGCATCATTTTGGAGCAGCCAGAGTTTAGTATAATCATGGTGGTTGTGTTGCTACCTATCCTCACTGATTGTGGTCAGTTAGTCAGGAAATCAACGGTCCAATTGCAGAGGGAAACATTGCCTCCCAGAGTCCAGAATTTGGTGATGAATTTACTGGGAATTATAGTACTGAAATCACACTTATAGTCAATAACAATGGCCTGACATAGGTATCTTTACTGTCAAGACCCTGCAGGGATAAGTGTGTGGTCAGGGAGATGGCATCCACTGAGAATCTGTATCAGCTGCAGGCAACCTGCAGTGGGTTGAGATTGTCTGGAAGACTGGAGTTTATGTGTGACATGACCAACCTCTCAAAGCACTTCCTGATAGTAGACGTTGAGCCGCTGAGTGGTAGTTGTTAAGCCACGTTGCCTTGTAATCTTGGGTGCTGAGACGATAGCAATCTTCTTAAAACAGAAGAGAGCCACATACCGAACTGGGAGAGGCTAAGAAAGTCCGCATGTACCTCCGCCAGCTGATCGAAAGACGCAGCCAGGAATGCCATCTGGGCCAAGTGCTCTCTGTGGATTCACTCTCCAGATTTCTTTGTTTCGCTTTAGGTTTTGGACAGGTTAACTTAGTAACAAAGCAAGCAACAAAGAGGATGAGTTTCATTGAGAAATTAATGAATACACATAAGCTAAAAATCAAAATGAAGGTACGTTGGTAATACTATACTGTGTTACTAAGAGCAATGTAAAAGCTCACTATTTGTAATTATGAACATTGTTGCCCTGCTTATTGGTTCTGCACATAAAGATATAAACCAAGCAGCAAACACTACACTACAATTACAGTCATTATTCTTCTCTTCCTAATTTTAGTATCAGCCCAGCCAGATGTAATGCACTGACATTAAGAAACATTAGAAAAAGCCCACCATGCTGTTGTCATTTATTCTGCTCAGTCCAAAGCATTTCTAATCAAACAAGACGAAACACTTTTCTTTCATAGTACAATAGCCCAACCAAGTGGTGATAAAGGATATTGTCAGCCAATGGCAAACAGCATTGGTCGAGAGCAGGAAATAAAAGGATTTGATATACTGCACTGAAATGGAAGGATCTCAGATACAGCTCCCCTGCAAATGTGCTAATTATAACATTACATGATAGTCAATGAATTTCAAGGTATGAACACATTTAAGGTATGACATCATGAACCGTGAAAGAGAATCTCAATTTTTTTCATTAATATCACCTCAACCCTGAAACATATTATTGCCTAGAAGCGCACACCGTATTACGGACTTCTGATTATTTTCCATTTTAGCTGACAGGATGGGCAGTGATAGATGGAAGGTTGTGAGAATCAAATTACATGATTTAACAAGTGATGGTACTGTAGCATTGATCTAACAAGTAACAAGAGTAGACTAACATAGATATCATGATTTCTTTCATTGACTTACAAAGGAGAATCATAGGCTGTACCGATTATGAAGCTACAACACATTCCCAATGTTCCAAGAATGTTATAATCCCCAAAAGAAAAGCTTGAATGGATTTATATGCTATTCAAACCCAAGAGACTATATTTTATCTTTCAATGCACATACAGCTGTCTTTTATTTATTTTCATTTAATTTTTTGCCGCTGGAGTTTGTATCTTTTATTATATCTGGAATTGTCCTTTCCTATCGTTAAAGTGGCTGTCAATTCTGTCACGTTTCTTCATACCATGTGACAGAAGGGCAGGAAATCAACAAGATTAATAACCATACCAGGATTTTATTAGTGTCAGCTGACAAGGAGAAGAATTTGATGGAAAATTGCTTCTAAAAATTTTGAACATTTTTGAGGTAGAGATTAGTTTTTTTTAAAATCGGGGTACATTCGCATTTTACGCATTTAGAATTAGTTGTAAATATATTCATGGAATGCCTATTTAAATGTAGTCTTTCTCAATTCAAGTTCAAGTTTAATTGTCATTCAACTACACATGAATACCCACTAATACAGCCAATCAAAACAACGTTACTCCGGGTCCAAGGTAGAAAAACACAGTACCAGCAGACATACACATATAAGCATATAAGACAGAAAGCATGTATTAGTATCAGTAAAATGCAGTGTTTTAAAACTCAATGTAAATATGACCAGCATAGTGGGAACCTAATGTACCTGGTCTTTGAATGCAATCACTGGGTATTTTGATTTTCCAGTTTGGAAGTCCTTTAAACCCCTCTGAATATATGGGGCAATCCCCATGCAGACTAATATCTACAAGAAGCACAGCTTCAGAAAACTTATGGATGGAGACCTTGAGATTTCTGTCTGTTTCAGTTCACAGTCATGTCACACAACTCAGCCAACCCATAACTCCCATCCACTCTAACCTAATACTAATCCATTTTTTTGTCCTTTCTTTTTCCTGTCAACCCTCCCCTCTACCCCATCCATCTGAAATTTGTTACAATGCATTAAACTTTCAATAATTTAAAAATTGAATGAACCTTTGATAAAATGGTTTGGCATTACAAAATAAAACCAGAAGCCAAGAGAATCTTTTGTGTATGATTGAATATTAGGGATATTTTAAATTCTATAGGAACAGTTAAAGCAGTAAAATATTATATAGCTTCACTGGTTTATGCCAGTGTAATCTCTTAAATCTGATAAATATTATTGGAGAATACAGGTCGGAAGTGGAGAAGTGTGGATTTTGGAGAACTAGAAGAGAAAAATGGAGTATATTAACAGTGCAGAATTTTCACTCTTTGTAAGTTAATACTTTAGAGAGAAATAGAGATTAGCTTTATTTGCTACATGTACATTGAACTATCAAAACATACAGTGAAATGTGTCATTTGCATTATTGTTTGTGCTGCACTGGGGCAACCCCACAAGTTGCAACCCCATGCTTCTGATACCAACATAGCATGTTCACAACTCACTAACATTAAGTAAACATCTTTGGAATGGGAGAGGAAACCAGAGCACCCAGCTTAAATTAGCCCTTGCTAAGGATGCCCGGTCTCACTAAAGTGCACTGCATTTGCAAATTTCTAGACGGTGTTTGAGCTGTAAGTGTGCCAGTGACACCACTGTTGTTGGCAAAATCTCAGATGGTTATGAAAAGCTGTACAAGAGTGAGGTCGGTTGGCTGGTTCAGCTGTGTCACAGCAACTATCATGCACTCTAAGCAAGCAAGACCAAGGATCGTGGTTAGGGCACAGTAGCCACTGGTGTTGCTTCTCACACTGAGGACTAACAAAAGGCAGGAAAAATGTTAATCATTTCCTGGAAAACTCTTGAAGCTTATTCAGGATGGGAGGGAATAATTTGTTTTATCTTGAATAATCAAATGATATGAAATTCATGATTCAAAGCATAACACTATGTTTTACTTGGGTCTTGGTAGGAGAATTTCATAAAATATTTTTTGATGCTGTAAAGAGCTTTACAGTATATTGGAACCAAAAGTCCAAATGGTGGTTGGACTTCATTTGAATCTTGGGAACATGATAAGGTTGCACAAATCGGGTATGAGAGTGAATGCGATGTTCTTTCCCACATTCAATGCCAAACAATACCAGATATTTAAACTATTTTTTCATTTCTTATCAGCAGCAAATAAAAGAACTTTGATAGCTTTGTAATTAAGCACACATGCAGGGAAAATTATGATGATAAAATTGAAATGAATGGTATATTTGAACAATATATTGTAAAGCTTTAATTGGATATGATTACAGTAATGAAAAGTTGTCATTCATTAGCTTTGAATACATGCTACACAAAGAGTTTAAATCCTCTTGTGTAGCCTTACCCTGTAACACAAGTAGAAGGAAATACACAATAAAGACAATGCCAAATGGATAAGCATAAATTAATTTTTAAAAATTGTTACATTAAAAATAGAGCTGTATTTGACAATGCAATAGCTTGTTTCAGATATAGCTCTGAAGCTGGGATCAGTGGAAAGATTATTTGTCACTGCTATAGAGAGACCTGACTCTTTCTATGCATCTATTTATCTGTTAACTGATCAAAGAGGTCATATGTACTTCTATTAAAGCTGTTCAATTTGTAGAATTAATCCTGAAAGCAGGCAATTTTGTTCTTGCTGAAGGGACTAAGCATTTGCAGCAGACTATACTTCCAGAGCAAGTATTGATTTCAAATATCAATTGAGGTTCCATTGTCAAAATGGAAATAAAGTTTTGCAGTAATTTGATCACAACTAATGCTTGTTACTAAAGACTGAGTTTTACTATTGTCTGTGATTATCATGTTGACAATTACATTTTATGTGCATGCGGAGATGTGGTTAAATCAAGTAATGGATGGTATATTGAAATTGATGATTTGCCTGTTTTGATATCCCTGATGAACTTAGTCATTTTTTTGCATTTCTGTGCTCTCCTCCACAATATCCATCAGCACAGGAGCACCACATGCTGTGTGTTTAGCCATCTGCTCTACTCACTTTACCACCATGACTGTGTGGCTAAGTACAGTTCAGACAGACAGACAGACATGCTTTATTGATCCCGAGGGAAAATGGGTTTCATTACAGCCACACCAACCAAGAATAGTGTAGAAATATAGCAATATAAAACCATAAATAATTAAATAATACTAAGTTAATCATGCCAAGTGGAATAAGTCCAGGACCAGCTTATTGGCTCAGGGTGTCTGACTCTCCGAGGGAGGAATTGTAAAGTTTGATGGCCACAGGCAGGAATGACTTCCTGTGATGCTCAGTGTTCCAGAGCCATATTCAAGTTTGCTGATGACACCACTGTTGTGGGCCATAACAAAGGTGGTGATGAATCAGCATACAGCAGGGAAATTGAAAATTTGGCTGTGAGTGGTGTCAGAACAACAAGTTCTCACTCAAGACCAAGGAGCTGATTGTAGGCTTCAGGAGAGGGAGACCAGAGGTCCATGAGCCAGTATTCATTGGAGGTGGAGACGGTCAGTAACTTTAAATTCCTGGATGTCACTATCTCAGAGTACTTGTCCTGGACTCATCATATAAATGTAATCACAAAGAAAGCACAACAGCACCTCCGCTTCCTTAGAAGGCTGCAGAGATTTGGCATGACATCAAAGACATTAGCAAACACAAACTCCTATAGATGTGTAATGGAAAGTGTATTGACTGGCTGCATTACAGCCTGGCAGGGGAACACCAATGGCTTTGAATAGAAAAACCTACAAAAGGTCCAGCAGGTAACGGGTAAAGCCCTGCCAGCCATTCAGCACATCAACATGAAATACTGAAATGCAGCGTCTCTCATCAGAGATCCTCACCACCCAGACCATGCTCTTTTCTCGCGGCTGCCATCAGGCAGAAGGTACAAGTGCCTCAGGACTCTCACCACCAGGTTCAAGAACAGTAACCCACCCCTCAAATATCAGGCTCTTGAACAAAAGAGGATAATTACACTCATCTATTAAGATGTTCCCACAACAAATGGTTTTACTTTAAGGACTCTTTATCTTGTTATCTCATGTTCTCGTTACTTATTTCTATTTAATTATAGTTCCAGTTCTACAGCCTGTTGCCTTCTATGCTCCTGCTCTTTCATTGACCTGTTTACAGTTACTATTCTGTAGATTTGTTGAGTATGCCCATAGGAAAAAAAGAATCTCAGGGTTGTATGAGGTGACATGTAGGCACTCTGATAATAAAATATACTTTGAACTTTGATATTATGTTGACCTGTGGCTCTAGTCTGCCTTTAACTTAATTTTTTACTCCATTGATGAACATCGGTTTCTGGATAAAAGCTTACATAAAGACTATGTGATTACAGATGCTGGATTATGGAACAAAATCTGATTGTTAGAAGAACTTCATAGAAGAGGTAAGTAGTGAGGGGGTAAATGGCAATTTTTGGTTGAGACCCTGCATCGGGTCTGAGACGGAAGAGGAAAGATTGAATATAGGAATAAGAGTTTTGGATAGGAACGAGTGATTGGGTAGAATCAGAAACACAGGAGATTCTACAGATGCTGAAAGTCTTGAGCAGCAGACACAAAATGCTGGAGGAACCCGGCAGGTCTGGTAGCATCTATGGAAGGGAATTAATAGTCGACGTTTCAGGCTGAGATCCTTCGCTGGCACTGGAAAGAAAGGAGGAAGCCAGAATAAGAAGATTGGGCGAGGGGAAAGAGTACAGGCTGGGTGGACACATGGTCAGAGAGCAGCAGAGATCACAGAGGGGAGCAGTGAGACAGGGTCTCACTGAACCCACATCTAAGAGAAGATTTAAACTTCTTCAGGGTAGGCATACCTTGAGGAGACTTCAAATGATGGGCAGATGAAACCGAGTGACGGGAGGGGAGGGGAAAGGTGAACAAAGCGAGGAGTAGACTAGAAGTTCAGGTGAGTGTGTGTGGTAGCCAGGAAAAGGCATACATGCTTGTTCCTTGATCCTGGAAATAAATTTTAAAATCTTTATATTCCCATCTATCGCTTTCATATTCATGATTATCATCAATCCATCTCTACCTATTTAAGTAATTCTGGTTCCAAGGCCCTTTGAGGAAGGGGCTCATACTTCAGAGAGAAAAACAGTTTGTGTCATCTCTTAAATTGATACCCTTTTATTTTTAATTTGTGATCTCTAGTTTTAGGTTCCCCTAAAGCAGGAAACATTTTCTCACCTGTCAAGACCCTTCAGTATCAGATGTTTCAATTAAGACCCCTTTCATTCTTCTAAATGCCAGTGGATGCAGGTCTTCACTGAACTGCTTTCAATATGTTAACACAACTTCCTTTAATAAATAGATCAATGTCATCTGGTCAGATGTGGTCTCCCAATTGCTCCACATAACCTCCCAACTTTTAAAAAAATTAAAGAAATGCACATGCTGGGAAGGGAATCCAAAGTGGAAACAGAAAATGCTAGAAACATCCAAGCAATCAGGCAGTGCCTGTCAAAAGAGGGAAAACAGTTCCTTTTTCAAGTCAAAGATCCTTCAAGAGAATTAGGTAAGAGGAAAAATGTCAATTTTAATTTGCAGGGTGGGATAAAGGGAACCACAGATAAAGTCCATCACATGTAAAGCCCTCCCCACCATTGAGCACATCTTCAAGGAGCGCTGTTGCAGGAAAGTATCATCCATTTTCAATGGCCCACGCCACCCAGGCCATGCTTTCTTCTTGCTGCTGTCATCAGGAAGGAGTGCAGGAGCCTTAGGTCCCACACCATCAGGTTCAGGAACAGTTGTTACCCCTGACCCATCAGGCTCCTGAACCAGAGGGGATAACTTCACTCACTCCAACACCAAACTGAGTCCACAATCTATGGATTTATTTTCAAGGACTGAGAACTCATGTTCTCAATATTTATTACTTACTTATTTATTATTATTATTTTGGTTTTTTTTTAAATTTTCTTTGTATTTGGGCAATTTGCTTTCTTTTGCACACTGATTTTCATTGATTCTTTTGTGTTTCTTTGTATTTACTGTAGATACCCACAAGCAAATGAATCTCAGTAGTAAATGATGTACTTTGATAATAAATTCACCCTGAGCTTTAAATGTCTCTGAAGGGTGAGGATAGGAGTGTCGTGGTGATAAGCTGTTGATCTACTTCATTAGCCATGAAGAAAATCAGGGACCGAGATAATAAACAATAGAGTCTGTGAGTTTCAGGTCAGAAGTGGAGGAAATGCTTGGCCGTTCAGGTGGTGAGAAAAAATGATTTTATAATACCAACAGATGAGTAATATTGGAACCAGCTAGGAAGTGAATTAACTGAAATTGTTGGATTCAATATTTAGCCATTAATGCTGCAAAGTGCCCAAACAGCTCATGCTGAAGTTTATATTGAGCTTCAATGGCCCAGTGCAGGAGATCACAAACAGATCATTGTCAGAGCAGGCTGAAGACTGAAACTGATGGGCATGACAGAACTGCAGACAGAACATGGTTGCTCTGCGAAGCCATCGCCTAAGCGGTGTTTCATTTCTCCAGTGTAAAGGAGACAACTTTGTGAAAACTGGAAACAGTACATCAGATTATAAATGCTGCAAGTGCATTGCTTTTCCACCTGGAAGTACTATTTCAGTTCATTTAGTGAGAATGGATGAGATGAAAAGGTGTGTTGTTACATCGTCTCTAGTTGCATGGGTAAGTGTCGTTGGGAGAGGATTAGATAGTGATAACAACTCCGTCTATGGCTGCACCTTGAACACGTTGTGTTCTGGCTTTGTGATGCTCCCATGCAGCCTGCCCTTTGAATTTGCTTACTGTCTGCTTGCTTCTTCATTGTTTGTTGTGATAGTTGACCACAATTTATTGCAGAATTATTACAAATATTTGGTGCTTTTCTAACCATGTTGATAGATGGGAATCACATACAGATCAGAGTTCTTTCTTGGTAAACACCGGTGATCCAAATGGTAACACACACAAAGTGCTGGAGGTATTCAGCAGGTATAGGAAGGAACAAGGAGTTGACATATTGGGCTGAGACCTTTCAGCAAGACCAGGGTCATTTCATTGACATCCAGAGGCCTCATGGTTCCTGTCACTGACTAGCTGTATTCAAATTGCAAATTTTCAATGACTGCTTGAATTTAAATTTTCTGGCATTTCATTACTCTCTTCTTTCTTTATTCTTAAAGATCAATTGATAAAGTTCTAAACACAGTAAACTCTGCAGATCCGAGAAGTCTAGAGTGACTCATACAAAATGCAATGCTGGAGGAATTCAGCAGGTCAGGCAGTATCTGTGGAAAGAAATAAACAGTTGACATTTCAGGCTGAGACCCTTCATCAGGACTGGAAAGGAAGGAGGAAGAGGCCAGAGTAAAAAGGTGGGGAGAGGTGGTGTTCCAGGGTTCCGATGTTTCAGACGTGATAAAGTCAGAGGGATGAAGGGTGGTGGGGGGTGGCATTGCTAGTCAGGGAAAATGTTACAGCAGTTCTCAGGCAGGACAGATTAGAGGGCTTGTCTACTGAGGCCATATGGGTGGAGCTAAGAAACAGGAAAGGTATGACCACTTTAATGGAGTTGTATTGTAGACCACCAATAGTCAGCGAGAATTTGAGGAGCAAATCTGCAGACAGATCAAGATCCAAGATGGCGGCATGACGCAGCTTGCAGTGGCCACTCTGGAGCTGATTATCTGTTATTTGTGAAGCGGGGTGCTGTGCACAATCATAATCGATTGGAAATGGATGTGGGAGCACGGAGGAACATCTGGAAATCTCCAGAAAGACCTTCTTTGTTGCTGCTGCTGCTGTGAGGTCCACGTCTCTGCTGGGAAGAACAGGCCCCAGTCCTTGGGGTCGCGTTGCCAATGGCCGTTGGCGGGGTTGTCTTAATAAGCTCGGCAGAGGATGGTGCTCGGAGAAGCTGTGCCGGAGGGGATGGTCGTCGGCTCAGAGGTTCGACGGACTCAGAGTCCGCTGCGGTCAGCAAGGCTGGTTTCAACGGAGCTTTCATTGTCTGCTGCGTCTGCGAGGCTGAGTCAGGTGGTGCCATGGAAGTCCATAGCGGGGGTATTCCCTTCTGCCGCTGGTGTAGGATGGCAAGTCTGTCAGGACCCTGAGGACTTGTGGAAACTGTGTGGTGATTTCTTTTGAACTTATAGTCTTTTAACATCTTTGGACAATTTTTACTGTGTCCATGGTCTGTTTTTTTTTTTATCAATTATGCTATTGTTTGCACTGTTGTAACTATGTGGTTTTGTGCAGGTCTTGTAGCTTTAGTTTTTGGTCTTGTTTTTGTCTGGTGGATTTGGAGCTCCTTTCTGGAGAACGCGCTAAGACGGTAGTGTGATATTAATACGCAGCAGCCTCTCCGGACTCTGGATTGGGATTGCCAAATGTTATGTGGATTTTCTGGTGTAGTCTGTTTTGTCATATGCTTTTGTGATATCATTCTGGAGGAACGTTGTCTCATTTTTTAACTGCATTGCACTTGTAGTTTCTAAATGACAATAAACTGAATCTGAATCTGAATCTAAGATAGCAGGCAGCTGCAGGAAACATAATTTTGTGATAGTAGGACATTTTAATTTTCCACATATTGATTGGAACTCCCATATTATTAAAAGTCTAGATGGGTTAGAGTTTGTGAAATGTGTTCAGGGAAGTTTTCTAAATCAATATATCAAGGTACAGACTAGAGAGGATGCAATATTAGATCTCCTATTAGGAAATGAGTTAGGACAGGTGACAGAAGTGTGTGTAGGGGAACACTTTGGTTCCAGTCATCATAACACCGTTGGTTTCAACTTGATCATGGATAAAGATAGATCTGGTCCTCGGGCTGAGGTTCTAAACTGGAAAAAGACCAAATTTGAAGAAATGAGAAAGGATCTAAAAAGCGTGGATTGGGACAGGTTGTTCTCTGGCAAGGATGTCATTGGTAAGTCGAAGGCCTTCAAAGGAGAAATTTTGAGAGCGCAGAGTTTGTATGTTCCTGTCAGGATTAAAGGCAAACTGAATAAGAATAAGGAACCTTGGTTCTCTAGTGATATTGGAACTCTGATAAAGAAGGAGGGAGAGATGTATGACATGTATAGGAAACAGGGAGCAAATAAGGTACTTGAGGAGAATAAAAAATGCAAAAATACTTAAGAAAGAAATCAGGAGGGGTAAAAGAAGACATGAGGTAGCTTTGGCAGTCAAGGTGAAGGATAATCTAAAGAGCTTCTTCAGGTATTTTAAGAGCAAGGGATAAAATTGGTCCTCTTGAAGATCAGAGTGGTTGGCTTTCTATGGAACCAAAAGAAATGGAGGAGATCTTAAATGGGTTTTTTGCGTCCGTATTTACTAAGGAAACTGACATGGAGTCAATGGAAGTAAGGCAAACAAGTAGTGAGATCATGGAACCTATACAGGTTGAAGAGGAGGAGGTGCTTGCTATCTTGAGGCAAATCAGAGTAGATAAATCCCCAGGATCTGACAGGGTATTCCCTCAGATCTTGAAGAAGACTAGTGTTGAAATTGCAGGGGCCCTGGCAGATATATTTAAAATGTCGGTATCTACGAGTGAGGTGATGGAGGATTGGAGGATAGCTCAAGTTGTTCCATTGTTTAAAAAAGGCTCAAAAAGTAATCCCGGAAATTATAGGCCGGTAAGTTTGACATCTGTACTAGGTAAATTATTGGAAGGAGTACTAAGAGATAGGATCTACAAGTATTTGGATGGACAGGGACTTATTAGGGAGAGTCAACACGGCTTTGTGCCTGTGAGGCGTGCAGTAGAACAGAGGGATCTGGGAATACAGATACAAAATTTGCTAAAAATGGAAACTAAATATAACCCTAAGAGTTCAACTGGTTTGAACAAAAAATAAGTAAGTACTTCTTGTAATGGAAATGAAAATTATCACACTAGTCAATAACTTCCACAGGAAATGTGCTAATTAGGATGCTGAATGGACTCAGCTGTGATGTCACTGATTGAAAAGGCCTAGCATTTGTGAGGCACCATTTTATTGAAGTGTAGATAGTGTGTATCCACACTGAACTTCATTTAACAGTTACTGCCTTCTTTATGGATCAACTCTTACCTTACAGCCGATAATAAAACTGAACACAGAAGGAGAGAGAGAGAGAGAGAAGGGGAGAACAGAAGATAAGGGATCACCAAAGGAATGGTCCAACAGAAAGTGAAGGTGATGTTTCAAGTGATGGAAGTGCACTTGTACTGGAAGTTATGGTGCATGATTTTTTGATTCTACAGTACTGTGCAAAAGTCTTAAACACATATATGTATATTAGGCACATCTATAGCTAAAGTACCTAAGACTTTTGTACAGTACTATAAGACCATAAGACATAGGAACAATATTAGGCCATTTGACTGATCGAGTCTGCTCCACCATTCAATCATGGCTGATTCATTTTTACTCCTCCTCAGCTTCACTCCCCGGCCTTCTCCCCATAACCTTTGATGCTATGTCCAATCAAGAACCTATCAAGCTCTTCCTTAAATACATCCAATGACCTGGCCTCCACAGCTGCCTGTGATAATAAATTCCACAAGTTCACCACCCTCTGGCTGAAGAAATTTCTCCACATCTCTGTCTTAAATGGACACCTCTCGATTATGAGGCTGTGCCCTCTTGTCCTAGATTCCCCCACCATGGGAAATATTGTTTCCACATCTACCATGTCTAGGCCTTTCAATATTCAGAGTTGTTGTAATTTTATTTATTGCACTGTACTGCTGCTGCAAAAAGAAACACATTTCAGGAAATACGTGAGCAGTGATAAACCTGATTCTGATTTGGGTCTCTATTGTGGACTGAAAGTTGGAAGTGGGGGCAGGGAGAGGGTAATCATGGTTGGGAAAGGGGGAAGGGAGAGGGGAGGGTGCAGGAAGCACTAGAGGTACATTCTGTAATGATCAACAAACCAAGTGTCTGGAATCAAATGACCTTGCCTGCTGTCTGAGGAATGGGTGTGTCTGCACCCAACTGCCCACTGCTCTTGGCACTCCTTCTCTGTCACCTGTCCCATTCTCCACACACGGTGCTCCACCCTCCTTCTCTGCCACCTGTCCCATTCTCCACACACGGTGCTCCACCCTCCTTCTCTGCCACCTGTCCCATTCTCCACACACGGTGCTCCACCCTCCTTCTCTGCTACCTGTCCCATTCTCCACACACGGTGCTCCACCCTCCTTCTCTGCCACCTGTCCCATTCTCCACACACGGCGCTCCACCCTCCTTCTCTGCCACCTGTCCCATTCTCCACACACAGTGCTCCACCCTCCTTCTCTGCCACCTGTCCCATTCTCCACACACGGTGCTCCACCCTCCTTCTCTGCCACCTGTTCCATTCTCCACACACGGCGCTACACCCTCCTTCTCTGCCACCTGTCCCATTCTCCACACACGGCGCTCCACCCTCCTTCTCTGCCACCTGTCCCATTCTCCACACACGGCGCTCCACCCTCCTTCTCTGCCACCTGTCCCATTCTCCACACACGGCGCTCCACCCTCCTTCTCTGCCACCTGTCCCATTCTCCACACACGGCGCTCCACCCTCCTTCTCTGCCACCTGTCCCATTCTCCACACACGGTGCTCCACCCTCACCATTCCCAACATCCTTTGCTCTCGCCAGATTTACAAATTCACTCTCTGCTCCACGTTGACAAATACAGTGTTGTACAAATATCGTGTGTGTGTGTCTGTGTCTGTGTGTGTGTGTGTGTGTGTGTGTGTGTGTGTGCATGCCTAAGACTTTTACATAGTACTGTAAAGGCTGGCAGGGTGAATACCAAGGAAAAGGAAATTCTGTGCCTTAGCTTTTTGTATTTTCCATTCAGCTAGTGGTAACTTGATAAGCATATATATCCGATATATATTCCTTCTCTAAAGGAATGCCGCGTTGTAAACCGTTTCAATATGGCTATGCTCTGAATGTACAAAATAATGTTCACATTAGTAACATTGAACAATTCTGTTCAAATCAACGCAGAGTTCTGGAAGCAATAAATTCTAATTAGGATTTGATTCAGTCCATAAGCATATACTACGTAATAACGTGGTTGTCACTTCGGACATGGTACAAGCAGGATCTTCCCCTGATATAAAAATTAAATATATACATATGATCAAATGTGTACTTGGTCTTAAACAGAAAGAAACAAGTTCATTCAGGAGTGATTCTGTCCATTGATTTCTAGAACCGGGAAGTATTTCTCCACCCCAATTATCTATCTCTGCATAAACGTAACTCTGCAGAATCCTTATAACATTGGCGAAGGCAGGAAGTCCTGCACAATCTGCTTTTCATTAAAGCATTTTGAAACAATGTGATGATTTGCCTTCATACAATAATTGTTGTTTTGTCCCTATGGGGTAAATATATGCAGGAAAAAAAATGTACTCGGTCTCTGAAGAGACATTTTATCTGTTATAATACACAGTCATACCCATCACAGTGTTTAATGTAATTTTGATATTAGAGCTATCTGCTTCACGTCTACATAATTAAAATGAAAATTTAATTTCTCAGATTGCTTTTTGTGCACATGTAGCTTAGATGCTCAATTTCTATGGTGAGCTGGTACTTGCTGCTTGTAGCTATAACAATTTTATGTGCGAGCACAAATACTTCATTAATTATTCACAGGCTCATTTTATATTTTCTACTAGCTTCCATAAACATCTCCTCTTACCAATATCTGGCTCACCAATTCTGTGTGCTTAGCAAAATGATTCAACAGATAATAGCAATGTTTTATATTAATTTATGATATGGTGTGCTGTGACACCTGTATGCTGTGTATTTATATATTAAATATATGTCTTTGCATTGTTGAATATTAAATTTTATGCACACTTTTAAGTTTGATTCATATTTTGATTTCACTCTGTTCTCCTGAGTTGAAGACAATGGACGAGCACTACCATCATGACTTATATTTTAGCAGATATGTATTAAGTAATGTTTTAAATCAAAATCTTGCATTTTGACATAATGTAATATAAATCCTGTAATAATAATCAAGATTCAGATTCCAAATTGATCTATGCTATTCTAACTCTTTGGATTCAAGACAGGACAAAATGAAAAAGAAGCAGATTAGTTATAAAAATTGGGTGTCAGAGACATTTAGAAAAGTGGTGCGGTGTGATATTATTATGTAAAACAAAATTGCACCCACTGTAATGGACTGCCATAAAATTGTATTTTTCTGCAAATAGCAAAGACTGCAATAATTATATCTTGTTAGTGTCTGCATCTTTCTATTTGTGATTTATGCTTTACTGCACAGATGACAAGCAAGCTTGAAAAATAGACAAACTGAGTGCTAATAAATGTGTCTAATATTTGAATCTGCCTGAAAATACTTTACACTCCAAACTTAAATCAAAGCATTCATCACTTTTGTTGCATATTGCCACATATTTCAGAATTGAAGCCAAAAGCGATTTGTTTTTCCAAAGTAATAACTGGCACAGCGGAAGCATTCATTTTTTTTTTAACTGAGCTCTAAAAAAGATAAAATGTCATTCTTGGGTAGAATAGCTGGTTATGTCAACAGCAACCCATGAGAAACTGGTGGTATAACAAAAATAATTAGAGCTAAATTTGAAAAATTCTCCATTTTATCTTCAATTTACTTTAATTCTTTCTTTTTATTGACCACAGAATACTATATTTTTGAATTTATTTAACCTCCTCCCAATTATGATTCCAATAAACAACCATCTCTTAAATATCTTCTTCATTTGGGGTAGGGGGAGTAGCTTAATTGGTTGATGACACTATAAGCTGTTGTTAAAGCTACTTTTCATTAAGTGAAGCAAGGTCTAATTAGATATCTTGGCCTAGAGCTCAATCTCTGTAGGTGTATAGTGCAAAAACTATTGATAGATGTGATTGGAACCACCTATAATGTAATGCATAATGCTCACTTATTTTGTTATGTATAGTATGCATAAACACAAGGTATTCATGCTTTGGAAACAGACTATTTTATAATCATTTCTGATACATGTCATAAATTCAAATGAGCATTTCTTGCACACCCATACCTGACCTTTTTGAGTATCAGGAGCTAATCCTGATGAATAGTCCTAATAAAGGCTCTCGGCCCAAAACATCAAGTTTTTATTCACTCCGCAGATTCCACATGACCTTCTGAGTTCCTCCAGAATACTTTATGCGTGCTACTCTGGATTTCCAGCATCTGCAGGGTTTCTTGTGTTTATACACCTAACAATGTCACCATTCAGACAACTTCCTTTCCTGCCTGTATCAACATAAACTGGAATTCAAAGCTTCACACTATAGTTGTTCTGAGATGGTCTCATTTCAAGAGACACGTGACCTTAGGCTGTTACTTTTCTTGGTATTTTAAAGAAGCACTCTACTGACATCCTTCTTCACCAGGAAGCTTCTGTGCAGATATCTTCCAAAGTCCTGATTGTGCTAAAATTAACAGAGTGCTTTCTGCGTCATTTAGCTGTTGAATTACTTATTCAATGGTTGCTTTAGTGGCGGTATTGCTGGCAGCACTCCATGACTGGAGAGGTTGTTATGGCCATGGCTGAGCCAGAGACCTTGGTGGAGGAGTCAAAGAACAGTGGGAGCCCATCTACCATCTGTGGGAGCCAAATTCCAGAAATCAGAGAAACTATATCCTACCCAGTATATCTCCAAAAGCAATCCATTCACAGGCTTACTGTCATCTCTGAGATGAATGACAACATTGGGATTGCAGCAAAGCCTTCAGAGGCACATTTGTTCTCTCTATAGAATTGAAAGCCACACCAGCATAGTGGTTAGCTCATCACTTTACAGTGTCTGATGAGGGTTCGATTCCAGCCTCTGCCTGTAAGGTCTCCCCATGACCACGTGGGTTTCCTCCAGGTGTCCCAGTCTCCTCCTACATACTAAAGAGGTACACATGGTTAAGCTTAGTGGGCATGCAATGTTGGTGCTGGAAGCATAGCGATATTTGCAGGATCCAGGATGCAGCACAAGCTTCACTGATTTGATTTGATGTATTTCTCTGTATGTTTTGATGTACTGTACATGTGACAAACAAAGCTAATCTTTTTTTTTCTGTTTTTAGCCATGTTGACTCTCGTCTTCCTCACCACTGGGTCTTCCTAAGTGGCCACTGAAGAAATCTTTCATATTTCACAGAAGATACCTGAGCAGGATGAATTCTTCTATTTGTTTTCACTGCAGAACAGGCAGCATCTTGGGCATCATAATCTCCTGAGTGAAAGCACTCAGTGATTGCACTCATGTGCCTCAAAAGCTCCCTTTACTAACTTAAGCAGTTTAATGAACTAGATAGGTTTTCACCCCTCATGCCTGTGGTTATGTATCACACCCTAATCCCTTCTGGTCAGTGCCATGTTACAAGAAGCACATCCATTTCCAGTGGCTGACGTTGCTTTTATCTCTGCAGCTGTCCACATCAGAATGTCCTCCAGCCACAGCAGCTAAGCACAGAGGGAACGAAGCCACACAAGTGCCAGGATAGCAGTGGAGAGCACCATAGTCTGCTGAAGATGAGATTTTATTACCCACACCATTCTGGTCATTCACTGACACGATCATCACATACTGCATGCTGCACAACGTTGCTTGCCATAAAACAGTAGCTCAAGAGGATCAAGGTGACAATGAACCTCAGGCCTGTGAGGCAGAACCTGGAGAGCGTCAGATCAGTTCAGGAAGGAACCGAAAGCCTCTGGAAGATACCCCTCTTATCAATAGCCTCACCTCCAGATGAGCTGAGGAGGTACGCGTTGACCCCATGGAATAGAAGAAACTCTACAGAGAAGATCATTCTCAAGAGTCTGAAAAACCATCATCTACATCCTAGAACTAGGTTACCTCTCTACACAGCAACTTTAACAATAATACAATATCAACGATCCAGCAGAAGAGCATGGGGACACAAAAAGCCATTTCATATCTTGGTAAGATTAGTATAAATATGTGCTTAATGGTCAAAGCTGACTCCATAGACTGATGACCTATTTCCATACTCTATAACTCTCCCCGTCAGCCTCTCCTTCCCTCCATGGTAGTTATAATGTGTATTGCTGTCTGAGTTGGGCAATACACTTTAAAAGATGATTCTTTGATTGCTTTGAGCTGCAATGAGCTGCCTGTGCAAGATACAAAACACTGAAACTTCTTTCTTGGTTTAAACCACCCAAAAGACATTTTTAAAGTCACTTTAATTGATTTTATGGTGTTTTTTTTATTGGAACTCACTTTGCAACAACTTGTACATCAAAATAGGTGAAATCCAATTACTGGGCATTAGAATATTCAAGGATAGCATTCTCTGCTACCTTCTCTGTGAAACGAAGTCACATGTACACAGAGATTCACACAGGGTAAACATCATCTCATACAGCAAATAGATGGTGAGAGGACGACTTTCCCCGTGGGAGAATATAGAAGTACATGGCTTCTGATTAAGTTGTCACGCATGTAAGATAAAGATGAGGATGACTTCTTCCTTCCAGAAGATGCCGAATCTTTGGAACCCTCTACCCTGAACATCTGTGGAAATGGAGCAACTGAGTACGTTCAAGGCTGAGTGTAGTTAAGAATTATAGAGAACAAGTAGGGAAATGGAACTGAGTCAGATCGAATAGGAAACTTGAGGGAAGTGTACTCCAGAAGGGTAAGAGACAAGGGATCTGAGATGATCCACAGTTGGCTAGACAATAGGATGCAAAGAGTAGCAGTGGATGAATGTTTTCCATTTGGAAATCTGTAACAAATAACTTACTTCAGGATCTGAGCTACACCTTTGTAATATACCTTTGAGTGTATATAAATGACTTGGATGAGAATGTAGGGGATACAGTTAGTACACTTGTAGACAATGTGAACACTGGTGGAGTTGCGGACAGTTTAAAAAATTGTCTAATGATACAGTGAGATACTGAGCCACTGAGAAATCAGGCAGAGTGTTGTCATGTAGAATTTAGTTCAGATAATGGTGAGGTGTTGCATTTTGAGGGGGTGGGGGAGAAAGTCAACTTCAAGTGAGATGTATAGAATACATAGAGACCTTGAGGTGCAAATCCACGGCTCACTGAAAGTGGTGGCAAAGCTGGAACAACGGAGGGCAGAAGGCATTGGCAATGCTTGCCTTTGTAGGCTGAAGGTTTGATGGGATAAGAGTTGGGATGTCATGTTGCACTTGTACCAAGTATTGATAATACCACACTTAGATTATTGCAGGAACACAAAAAGTGCTGGAGGAACTCAGCAGGCCAAGGTGAGGAGGAGAGTTAAAACACAAGGTGACTGGTGAAACCGGGAGGGAGAGGGGTGAAGTTAAGAGTGGGGAAGTTGATTGGTAAAAGAGATACAGGGCTGGGGAAGAGGGATTCTGAGGGGACGGAAGGCCATGAAGAAAGGAAAAGGGGAGGAGGCAATGGACAGGCAAGTAGGTAAGATGAGAGAGGCAAAAGGAGGTGGCGAATGGTGAAGGAGAGTGTGGCCATTACTGGAACTTTGAGAAACTGATGCTCATGCCATCAGTTTGGACAGAATATGAAGGGTCCTCTAACCTGAGTGTGGCCTCATCGTAACAGCAGAGGAGGCCATAGATAGACATATTGGAATGAGAATGGGAATTGGAATTAAAATGAATGGCCACTGGGAGATCTTGCTTTTTCTGGCAGATGGAGCGTAGGTGCTTAGCGAAGCAGTCTCCCAGTCTACGTTGGGCCTCACCGATATACAGGTGGCCACATCGGGAGCACTGAACACAGTATATGTATAGTGTCACCTCACCTGGAAGGACTGTTTGGGACCCTGAATGGTAGTGAGGGAGGAGGCGTAGGGGCAGGTGTAGCACTTGTTCTCTTTGCAAGGCTAAGAGTCAGGAGGGAGATCAGTGGGGGAGGGAAAAAAGGACAAAGGAATCATGATTGGAACAACCCCTGCGGAAAGCAGAAAGTGGAGTGGAAGGGGTGAAAAATGTGCTTAGTGGTGGGATCCTGTTAGAGATGGAGATGGGGAATAGATTATTGTGTACACTTCTATCTGGTACGTTTCTAGAAACACATGGCAACAACTGAGAGAGTGCAGAAGAGAATCACCATTATGTTGCTTGGAATAAGGGGCTATATTTATAAGGAGAGATTGGAAAATTGGGATCTATTATCACACTAACATAGAAGATGGAGGAGTGACATTATAGAAGTTTATTAAATTTATGAGGGGCATGGAATTATATGTAGTCAGAGACAGGCATGAATTAATAAAGGATCCTCATACCATATGTTTAACATGTCCAGTGACTTTCAAAGGTCTTGCTTCTGCCTTGCTTCTTGCTCCTTGCTTCTGAACACTCTCTGAAACTGTGCTACATGATTTAACTTACTAGCTTATATGACATCATTTCACTCCATTTTTTTGTTTGTTCTGTATTATATTACAACAGTGCCTCTTTCACCTCAGACGGTTGAGGAAGTTTGATATGGGCCCTGAAATCCTAAGAACTTTCTACTGAGGCACAATTGAGAACATCCTGACTGGCTGTATCACTGCCTGGTACGGGAACTGTACTTCCCTCAATCGCAGGACTCTGTAGAGAGTGGTGCGGACAGCCCAGCGCATCTGTAGTTGTGAACTTCCCATGATTCAGGACATTTACAAGGACAGGTGTGTAAAAAGGGCCCGTAGGATCACTGGGGACCCATATCATTCCTACCACAATCTATTCCACCTGTTACCATCCGGGAAGTGATACCGCAGCATAAAAGCCAGGACCAACGGAGTCTGGGACAGTTTCTTCCACCAGGCCATCAGACTGATGAACTCACGCTGATTTGTGTGTACTCTATATTACATTGACTGTTGTATGTATTATAAATTACTATGATTGCATATGGAGCATTTAGATGGAGACACAACATAAAGATTTTTACTCCTCATGTATGTGAAGGATGTAAGAAATAAAGTAAATTCAATTCAATTCAATATTTTCACTTTGAGATACAGCATGTGAAAACGTCCCTCCTGGCCCAACGTGCCTGCACCACCCAATTACACCCACATGATCAATTAACCTACAAATCTGTACACCTTTGGTACATGGGAGGAAATTGGAGTACTTGGAGGAAACCACGGTCATGGGGGAAATGTAGAAACTCCTTACAGACAGCGGCAGAGTTGAACCCAGGTCACTGGAGCTGCAAAAGCATTACACTAACCGCTAGCTATATTGATGACCACCTTCCTGACTTCTTAACAACATCTCCATCATCAGCAAATTTTGAATTTTTATGCCACCCTCTCAAATTCAAGTCATTTATATCTTTCAGATAAAGCTGTAGACCAGGGCTGATCTCTGGGAGACACATCTGCCTGCAATCCTCTCATCTGAAAAGCTATCAATTATCATCACTTTCTGTTTTCCATCCTTCAGCTAATTGTTTAATCTATGCTGCCACTGGTTACTTTATTGCATGAACTTCAGCTTTTTTAACCAGTCTCTTATGTGGGTCTTCTTAAGTCCATATCCCATACAGTCCAAAAGCCACATTTATTCCAATTTATTCATCAACCTTCTCTGCAAGAAAGTGGACAAAGTTAATTGCCAATGAAACAAGCATGAATTAATAATGGATTCTGTACAGACCTTTTGAAATCATAGTACTACTTATGGAGGGGTAACAGGGAAAGTCAAATGTTGTTGACATATATTTGAATTTTAAAAGCATACTTGATAAAAATGATGTAAATAATGCAGCAGGTCTGAGGCTTATGGAATACAAAGGGAAATAGGAACATGGATAAGAAGTTGACTAAAGGATAAGAAACAGAAAGACTTGGACAACAGCTGTTTTTTCTCAGGCTAGCTAAAGAATTCAATGTGTTTATTCCCTATGACTGGTGACTGGACCATTGGTTTTCTCTGTGGTTTGGACTTAAGTGTTCAGTATACAACTTCAAGGCTTGCAGATGATATGAAATTTGGGCATGGGGTAAATGTGAGGATGTTCTTCAAATTCTAAAGGTTATTGGCTATTGAAATGGGCTGACACAGGGCAGCTAAAATTTAATTCAGACAAATGCTTTACTTGAATATCTTCAGGGATACAACATTTCAGTTATCTAGATAGATTAGAGAAGATAGGTGTAAGCTCCCTGGAGCAGAGAAGGTTGAAAAGTAACTTGACATTAATGGTCAAGATGATTTAGAGTCTAGAAGTGGTGAATAAAGAGACATTGTTTTCTTCACTGTACAGATCAAAAACCAGTGGTCTCAGATTTAACACAATTGGCAAAAGAGTTGAAACATGACTGGGTGAGAAACTTTTTCACACAGCAATATAGGTTCACCAGAAATGATGAGAGAAGCAGATTCAAATTATAGTTTTCAAAATGCAATAAAGTCAGTACTTAAAGAATATAAAAGGGTCATGAGCAAGAAAATTGGCAATTGACCTAATTGAATTCCTGTTACAAAAAGTTGACAATAACTTGATTGGCCAAATGGACTGCTTCAGTGTTGCAAGGATTCTATGAATGACTTTATCATCCAGTCCTCAGTGTGTCTTACTCTCAATTGTACAGCTGGATGGTTCTTGTGGGAAGTACCCACTACCTTTGGTTCTTTGCTCCAGTACACATTCATTACCAAGGGCATAGGAGCAGGGAAAGTTTAGAAGAGATTGCATATGTGGTTACCGTGGAGCAATTCCTCTATGTGACCCAACCAACAATGCTCTCTAGAGAAGGTTTCACACAGTACAATGCTGACTCCCCACTGGACAATCATCAGCTCACTTGCCCACTGCATAGAGAAAGAAAGGGGTTATAGAGAAGAATAAGAGGAAGGAGGAGAAAAAAAAACAAATGAGGAGAGGGAGAGGGCAAAGATAATAGCAGCAGTGAAGCTGCGTCATCAGAGCAGAGATTATTCTTCTGAGGATCCGGAAGGACTACAGTCCACCAATTCAGGGAAGAAATGGAGGAAGCAGCCCATACCCAAGAGGAGCAAGATTTTGCCACAATATGTATTTGGAAAAATGGTATCAAACAAACCTGCTTGTTCTGTGGATGACGTTAGCCAGGGGATTAACGTTAATGCCCCTCCTCCCCTTCTTACCCCATCCCTGACATATTTAGTTGTTTTTTTTTCTCTCTCTCTGCCCATCACTCTGCCTGTTCTCCATCTCCCTCTGGTGCTCCCCCCCCACCCTTTCTCCCGAGGCCTCTCGTACCATGATCCTTTCCCTTCTCCAGCTCTGTATCACTTTCACCAATCACCTTTGCAGCTCTTAGCTTCATCCCACCCCCTCCGGTCTTCTCCTATCATTTCACATTTCCCCCTCCCCCCACTACTTTCAAATCTCTTAGTATCTCTCCTTTCAGTTAGTCCTGACGAAGGGTCTCATCCTGAAACGTCGACAGTCCTTCTCCCTATAGATGCTGCCTGGCCTGCTGTGTTCCACCAGCATTTTGTGTGTGTTGTTTGAATTTCCAGCATCTGCAGATTTCCTCGTGTTTGCTCATTATGATCTTGCATTTTTTTGTTTATCTGCAGTGAAAATTCGCTGTAGCTTTTCAAGTCAAGTCAAATCAAGTCACTTTTATTGTCATTTCAACCATAACTGCTGGTACAGTACACAGTAAAAATGAGACACTGTTTTTCAGGATCATGGTGTTACATGACACAGTATAAAAACTAGACTGAACTACACAAAAAAAAACACAGAGAAAGCTACACTGGACTACAGACCTACCCAGGACTGCATAAAGTGCACAAAACAGTGCAGGCATTACAATAAATAATAAACAGGACAATAGGGCAGTGAGGTGTCAGTCCAGGCTTCGGGTATTGAGGAGTCTGATAGCTTGGGGGAAGAAACCTTTACATGGTCTGGTCGTGAGAGCCTGAATACTTCGGAGCCTATTCCCAGACGGCAGGAGGGAGAAAAGTTTGTATGAGGGGTGCATGGGGTCCTTCTTAATGCTGTTTCCTTTGTGGGTGCAGCATGTAGTGTAAATGGTCGTGATGGCGGGAAGAGAGACCCCGATGATCTTCTCAGCTGACCTCACTATCCGCTGCAGGGTCTTGCAATCTGAGATGGTGCAATTTCCAAACCAGGCAGTGATGCAGCTGCACAGGATGCTCTCAATACAAGCCCTGTAGAATGTGATGAGGATGGGGGGGGCGGGGGGAGATGGACTTTCCTCAGCCTTTGCAGAAAGTAGAGACGCTGCTGGGCTTTCTTTGCTATGGAGCTGGTGTTGAGGGACCAGGTGAGATTCTCCGTCAGATGAACACCAAGAAATTTGGTGCTCTTTATGATCTCTACTGAGGAGCTGTCAACGTTCAGCAGGGAGTGGTCGCTCTGTGCCCTCCTGAAGACAACAACCATCTCTTTTGTTTTGTTCACATTCAGAGACAGGTTGTTGGCTCTGCACCAGTCCGTTAGTCGCTGCACCTCCTCTCTGTAAGCTGACTCGTCGTTCTTGGTGATGAAACCCACCTCGGTGGTGTCAACTGCAAACTTGTTGATGTGGTTCGAGCTGTGTGTTGCAGCACAGTCGTGGGTTAGCAGAGTGAACAGCAGTGGACTGAGCACACAACCCTGGGGAGCCCCCGCACTCAGTGTGATGGTGTTGGAGATGCTGCTTCCGATCCGGACTGATTTTATTCAGCATTGTTACTGTTTTATCACAATGCACTGTGTAATGATCTGATCTGGATAACCAGTATGTAAGACAAGTTTCTCACTGTAACAGAATCAGAATCACTTTGCTACCAGTTTGCGAAACATACCAGAATTGATTGAGGTTCAGTGCCAAGCATGAAACACAGGATAATAACATAATGACAACACAATAGACACCAGCAATTTAGAAGACAATAGTGAAAGCAGCCATGAGCAATCACCAATCAGCAGAATAACATACGCAAATATCAATAATCAAACTTAAATAAGTGAACATATGAACAGACTCAGTAATAATCAACAGAACAAGGAAAGCAGGGAAGACCATTTAACACTTGCTGTGTGGGGACAGGTAGGGTATTACACCAGAGTGAGTTTTGTTGAGGAGCTTGATAACTACAGGAAAGAAGCTTTGAAGGTAATGTGTAGTCCCGGTGGTGATGGACTTGTAGGGTCTTCCTGATGGCAATTTGGTGAATAGGTGATTGTTACGGTGGGTGGAGTCAGCAGTAATTTTTTCAGCTCTTTCTGTTGCTCTGGTGATGAGCGGGCCTTTTTAAGTTGGTAGCTAACAACAAATTATCTTCTCTGCTGAGTGGACCACACTGCAACCTGGACTTGGAGAGGGAGGAAGCGACGGAGGTGCTCACAGAACTCTCAAATTGACTGAGTAAAAATTCATCAGTATACACCCTGAGAAGTTTCATAAGGAAGAACAATCTCTCCCAGAGATTGTATCTTGTACATGTATCTTGGTACGTGTCAATAATAAACCAATACCAGTACCCTACAAGTAAAGAACATTCCCCTACTTCAAAGTTTCCTTTAGACTTTTCACTATTATAAAACAAGTGAAATCAGCACCATAACTTACCATCCCATCACCACTCTCAGCTGCCAGTCAAAACTCCAAACCCTACCACATAATGTTCCATACTGCCCCTTAGTTTTTTTTTAGCATATATATTCCATCACAAAGTGATGTAGTTTGTTTGCTGGTTATATGAAGATGCATTTTGCATGTTGCAGTTTTGGCTGCAGTATTTCATGACTTCAGATCTTCCAGCTTCCCAAGCACCTTCTCCTTAGTAATAGCAACTACTCCCACTTCTGCTCCTTGACACACTTGAAGTTCTAGCATATTGCCAGTAAGGATTGATGCAAAATACTTATTAAGTTCATCCACCAGCTATTTGTCCCTCATTACTGCCTCTCCAGTATCATTCTCCAGTGGTCCAGTATCTACTCTTTCCTCTCTATTATTTTTTTATATCCGAAAAAAAAACTTTTGGTATCATTTGCTATTAGTGGCTAGCTTACCTTCATATTCAATCTTTTCTCCCCTTATGGTTTTCTTTAGTTGCCTTCTATTGATTTTTAAAAGCTTTCCAATCTACAAACTTTCCACTAATTTTTGCTATATTATATGCCCGCTTTTGCTTTTATGCTTTTTATTTCCCTTGTCAGTCATGTTTGCCTCATCCTCCCTTTAGAATACTTCTTCATCTTTGAGATGTATCTATCCTGCACCTTCCAAATTGCCCCCAGAAACTTCAGCCACTGCTGTTCTGCCATCATCCCTGTAGTGTCCCCTTCCAATCAACTTTGGTCAGCTCCTCTGTAATTCCCTTTACTGATGTACATATGACTTTATCTCAAGCTGCGGAGTTAGTTACCTGATTGTAATTAACTTGACTGAGTTTTTTGACATGATGATGAGGGTAAATGATGAAGAGCTGTGGATGTTAGCTTCATGGACTTTGACAAGTTCCCTCATGGGAGGCCCATCCAAACGACTAAGATACAAGATATCTGTGGCAAACTGGCCATGAATCTCATGTTATTGTTGTTATAGCTGTGGTGATATCACGTGTCATGTGTAAGAATGTGATTGGATTGAGTTCTGAGCATGCACAGAAATGAGAGAATGATCTAGAAACTTGTATGGTTTAAACGTAGTTGCTATTTGCTGTTAAATAAAAGTTCCAGTTATATTTTTCCAGAATATGGTTTGTCTTAGTAACCCATGGTACGTATAAAGAACACAACATGGTGTCAGAAGTCGGTCTGGAAGAATAATACATTTCGCTAACACGGGAGAAGAAAAGTTAATCGGGAAAAAAGAGCGCCAACTTTTTTAGTGTTTGCTAATAGCTAACAGCTTTATATATGGAAGGGTTGCAACCTCGGAAAACACTTCAGCTGAAAACTGGAAAAAATTCAAACAGCGTTTTGAAATTTATTTATCAGTGATCAGAGCAGACAATAAAATAAATGGAAAAAATGAAAACAGCGATCCTACTCCATGTAATAGGGGATGTTGCAATTGAGGTATATAAACATTTTACTTTTGAAAATGGAGATAATTTGAATCTAAAAGCGATAATGGACAAATTTGACTCATTTGAGTCATTTGACTCAAAGTGCAATGAGGCTTATGAACGGTACAAATTTTTCAAATGTTGGCAGAGACCTGGTCAAGCAATTGATCAATTTGTTACAGAATTGAGAAACCGCAGTAAAACATGCAAGTTTGCAGAGCTGACGGACACTCTCATTAAACAGCATTGATTGCGGCATTCTGGATAATGCTCTGAGAAAAAGACTCTTCAGGGAACCAGACATGGATTTGGATAAAAGCTTTGATTCCCTGCAAAGCTTTGGAATCTGTGACGTCACAGGCTAAAGAGCTTTTTATTGAGAGCTACGTAAACGCTGTAAAGCACGAACATATTAGAAAAAATAACGAAGCGACAATGAAACCAACAGAGAGCAAGACGTCATCTGAAAGAAAAAATTACTGTGGGCGGCAGCATCGACCAAAAAAGTGACCAGTGTATCGGAAAATGTGCAATGATTGTGGTAAGAGTAATCCTTTTTCACACTCTTGCAGAAATAGAAAGAAAATAAAACAAGTAAATGCAGTGTTTGAAGATGAACACGAGGAGTTTTATATAGATGTGCTTTGTGAAACAAACAGAGTAAGAATACAGCACTATTCCATTGCAAGTGAATCAAAACAATATTCTGTTTAAATTGGATACTAGAGCACAACTAAATGTTCTTGCAGAGTCTGAGTTTAATGCATTAAAGCTGAGACCAAAGTTACATCAGAGAAATATAAAAGTGACTGGGTATTCAGGTGCAGACATTCCAGTTAAAGGAACATATGTGGTGAAAGTATCACACAAACATAGTGTGCACACGCTTTCATTTGTGCTCGTGCCAAAATATGTACAGTCAATACTGGGTCTATCTGCATGTGAGAGACTGAATTTGGTGAAAAGAGTATTCGGTGGCATCTGTCAGTCTTGAGAGGCCTTGGAGCTGCGCCTGGAGTTTCCAGGGTGCAGGCCTGGGCAGGGTTGTATGGGAGACCGGCAGTTGCCCAAGCTGCAGGCCTTCCCCTCTCCATGTCACCGATGTTATCCAAGGAAAGGGCACTAGGACCCATGCAGCTTGGCACCAGTGACGTCACAGAGCAATGTGTTGTCAAGTGCCTTGCTCAAGGATACAAACACGCAGCCTCAGCTGAGGCTCGAACCAGTGACCTTCAGGTTACTAGTCTGATGCCTTGCCCACTAGGCCACGTGCCAACAACAAAAGAGTATTAGTCCTGGACAGTGACACAGAGTCAGAATAAAGTGGCTTGATGAAAGAGCAAGAGAGAACAGAATTTGATTCCAATGTGGCAAAAGTAAAATAAGTCATAAAGAAAAATCCCAGACCCCTTCCTTTGTTACCAACATCTGACAAAGCATTGTCACCAAAACCAAACTTGCCGGTACAGTACAATACTGATCTGAAGCCAAAGAGAGACAAGAATCAGGATCCAATTGAAGAAGTGAAAGCACAAGTGAAGGAATTGAGAAGTTTTGTTGAAATGATGAAGTCTCAGCATAAAAAAGAGATTACACAGTTAACGAATGAATTAGATGAAGAAAAGAAGATTCGTATTTCATTACAATTGGAAGTGGAAGGAATTAAGAAAGCCACAGTACTTGAAGAAGTACAACCCAGATCATACATGGCCCAAGCAGAAGAAGGAGCAGTGTTAAGAAATTGCAAAGACCTCAAGAAAGAGCCAACTTCTGAGTTTCAGTTAACTGATGCAGACCAGACAAAACATGAAATTAACAACAAAACACAAGAACTGTGTGAACCACTTAGGTCTACTCGTGTCCGTAAGGCCCCAGAGAGACTGATAGAGACATGTTAAATTATGCATTTGTTTTGATTAATGTTGCTAATTGTTTTCTGTTTAAGGAAAGGAAGATGTGGTGATATCACGTGTCACGTGTAAGAATGTGATTGGATGGAGTTCTGAGCATGTGCAGAAATGACAGAATGATCTAGAAACTTGTATGGTTTAAATGTGGTTGCTGTTTGCTGTTAAATAAAAGTTCTAGTTATATTCTTCCAGAATATGGTTTGTTCTTAGTAACCCACGGTACGTATAAAAAACACAACAATAGCACACGGAGCTTCTCTTGATTTGACTGCTACAGCATTTGAAGTCTAAGAATCACTGACCGATTAATTCAATGCAAGGGAATGATCATGTCCATTGAAGTTGTATATTTTGTAAAGTTATACTAGAATAATTATAGCAACTGTCAGTTATTAGCGAACAATAAAATCACATTTTCTTTGACACTCTGCATATCCTGTGGTCCTTGGAGAAAGTTAAAATCTGAAAGTTATAAATAGTAGGTAAATATGAAGATTATTACTAACTGATTAAAATAAGCAAAAATATTTGCAGTCAGATAAAATAAAGAAAAAAATTAAAATATTAAATTTTTATTAAAGGTTTGCTTCATTATTCAAGAAATTGCTTTTTAAAGTTACCAATATAATCAATGCTTTGCTGACAAATGGAAATTTCAATATTAGCACCCTGATATATGCACCAACTTTGGAGATATGGGAATTCAGGAAATGAGGAATATCTGCGTTTGTTTAGGGAACAGAGAAATATCTCACTACAAGGCAAAGAAACAGCATCAATTACTCAGCTGCAACTGGAGATGCTGAAAATACTCTGCAGTTCAGGAAGCATCTCTGGAGTGGAAACACAAATACTGATTCAGATTGGCAGCATTTCAAGAATTCAATAAAACTCATTTCAAGTTTATGTTACAGCCAAGCTTTTATTGTAAGTGTTGACCTTCTCCAGAGCTGTGGATAGGAGTTTATCGATCTCACTCACCCAGTGAGACACCCTTTATCACAAGGTGAGAAATAGCGATGCCCAGCATTACTTGCGCAGCACTCAGCTTTGTTTTCAATTGTTAAGATAATAAACCGGTCAATGAACACATTCAGCAAGGCCTGTCCAACATCTATACCAGGAATTTTAAACTACAAGTAATGCCATTCCACGGAAGAGATTAGCAATAACTATTTCCTCACCTTTCTCAGGTTTGATCCTTGCACCAATATGATGTAATGTGTTAAATAATCTAAATCAGTGTTTTGCCAAGGCACTCTCTTCACCACCCTTAAAGGTTTTTACTGCTCAGCTGACCTGCCACTGGGTGCTTTGGGACAAAGAAGGCTGAGGAGAGATTTAATCATGATGTATAATATTATGAGAAGCTTGATAGGGAAGAGAAATTTCTCTTGAATAGATGAGAGGAACCAGCACCATGCTTGAAGTGCTAATGTGCCCCAAGCTGTCTTTAGACCTTGTGTAAGAAGCTGAGGTTAGGTTGAGCAGGACTTCAATGGCATCCACTATCACCAAGTTCAATGTTATTGCTATCGACCTAAAGCTTAGTTTGAGATAAATGCAGTGAATACAGGAGACGGTCAGATACTGTAGTGAACAGTTCAAGTAAATCCAAAATGCAATGGTAAGTAGGGATAGCGACAAAACATTGACATCATCCAGACAAAGCAGTCTATGGAATGAATGCCACCATCCACCATCCTAAACGTACCTTATTCAGGCTCAGTTATGTCATAAATGCAAATGGCTTCCACCAGAAAGACTCCAGGAAGTGAAAGAGAACATAGAAATTTTAAGAGCACCTTCATGTGATGTAATTAGAACCTGGTATTGTCCATTTGTAATTGCTCAGCTGAAGTCAAATGGTATGAAGTAATTCAAGAAGAAATCCTGCCATTGCTGATTAACCAGACTTGGGAAACTCACACTTGTTCCTCAACCAGACTTTATTTACTTGTGCACAAAGAGAAAAGCTTGGCCCCTGACACCACACTGGTCTGAAGTCTGAACAGAGAAATTACATGTTATACAGAATTGACTCGCAGTTACGGATAACAGTATGTATGTTCATGTTCTTTATTTACAAGAACAATTGCCATTCACAGCACGTGTTAAAAGTCATTATAAACTACAAGCTAACAAATAATGATACTAGCTGGTAAAGTAATTGTCCTTTAGTTAGTGTGGGTGCTCCTTGCATTCTTTGAATGCATTCTTATCTCATCTCTGTAAGCCAAAATGGCTCCAGTTCCCCATTGTGCAAATGCTCTTCAAAGGCCTTACTTGCCTTAGCTATCTGAAATCCGTCCTTGACTGGACATGATGTTAACCCTGGCCTTGCCACAACTTCCACAACCATTTCAGTGTGACTGAGCCTGATCTGGAAATTTAGTTTAACTGACTCCTACAGTGCATCCGAAGAAAGGATTAAAAAACAATGAAACCCACTGGAGACAGAGTGCTGCCTTTCTAAGCTGCATTATGAAAGGAACTATTGTAGCCTCGGTTCTTCAGCTTTACCGCGTGACAAAAAGCTTTACAAAAATATCAGTTCCAGTGGTCTTTACCAAATCATACAGTAGGGCCCAATAAATAACTCTTATACCTTTCTTTATGTTCAATACTTTCACAGAAATACTGAACAACAGACAGCATTAAACACTAATTCTGATTTGGAACAGAAATGCTCTGATATAGATGTAATACCTATATGTTTGCTGAGATGTTTTCCTAAATCTACTAGCTTTTAAATCCATAGGAAAGATTCATAAAGGAAAGATTCATAAAGGAAATATTCTGTTGTCATGATGTTTTATAATATGTTTAAATCCAAAATTTTTATGATATTGAGATGGAATACAGAATACACTCTCTCGGGCTAACACTCCTATATATTGGGATTTAATTACACTCAACCAGCTCCAAAAGGAAAGCATGCCCAAGCCAGACATTTGAGGTGGACCTTCTGCTCTAAGCACTGTCCTGTCAACATTACCACCTGGACAGAGGAAATGACTCAAACTTTGTTAAGAGACTCTAATAGTCACACTAATGTGTGGTTAACTCTGGACCACACTGCTCAAAATGGAGAAGCATGCAATGGGGTACAGATAACTTCGAATCCATTCCTTCAGAGCACTGGAAAGCCCAGTGTAAGCAATGGAAGGAGCACTGAACTACTCAAATAACTCACTCGCTCTCTTGACCTGGCTGTGGCAGCACCAGCAGATTACACACTGGCCTCATGATTCACCTCAGAACTCACAAGAGTGGAATCAAGTCACCCTCAATCCCAAGGGAAGCAGCTAAAATCACTGAGCACTGAAATAGAATATTTTATTGCTATATACTTGATAGCAATATTGCTTTGGTAGACGTTATGGTTATTACAAGCCAGAAGAAGATGACTACAGATACAAGCAAATTTAGAGAAGGATGAGTTGTTCTCCAATCTTGGCAATTCACTTGCATTGAGTTGTTCTCAAATCTTGGCAACCCAACCATCACACCGCCCGAGTCACACATTTTCCAAGTTAAGTTTAGAGTTAGTAATACAAATCTCAGAAGTATTAATGGCCATAGTGACAAAATTTGATTGTCAAGCTACGTGATATTTCTACGTTCTATGTTGTTCCATAATTTATTATTCTCTTAATCTTTGCAAATGTATTTGCTAGTGCTGCTGCATTCTGTATCTACAGACATAAATATAAATACACATAGATATATAATTACTTCACATAGTTGCATGAATAATGGAATGTTTATTCCTCACAATGGAACTTCATGTGATAATCCATTATCAATCTGAAGAACAGGTTACGCATGATTAAATGATTATTTATCAATAACAACAGATGCACATCCTTGAGCCGCAAAGATTAATGGTGGTTTGAGTATGTGTACTTAATTTAGATTGGTATAAAGCTGTTGTTTATAAGAAAGGTTGTATTAAGTATCTCACAGTGAGAGTAAGTGAACTCTTCTTCAATGCCTGCTTTTCCCACTTCATTCTCAGTTTATGTTTTCGTCAAAATCCTCATGCTTGGAAAGAACCAAAGGAGCCAGAAGGGTCCAGATGTAAAGGGAGCTACAAACCCATATGGAAGCAAACTTCATCCAAACTGCAATCCAGCTGCTTGAAATGCTCTTGAAATCAGGTCTGTGACTGAACGTAGAATATAAGAAAGTTATTACAGATTATCTTAAACTTTCCAGAAGTTGATCTGATAAATGGCTTTATTATTTATAAATGAAACCAAAGTGAATTTTTTTGTAAAAGTTAAATTTCTTTATAAACTACTGCCATGAAAGTATGCTGCACAGTAATTGGATACAAACACAGAATATGTACAACACGGTAGCGTAATGGTTAGCACAGGACTCTACAGTACCAGTGACCTGGGACCTGTTCCCACCACTGTCTATAAGGTGTTTATACCTTCTCCCCATGACTGCATAGGTTTTCTCCAAGTGCTTCGCTTTCCTCCCACAGTTCAAAGACGTAGCAGTTGGAAGGTTAATTGATCACTGTAAATTGTCCCATGATTGTGCAACCAGGATTAAGACCATAAGGCCATCCGGCACAGGAACAGAATTAGGCAATTCAGAACATCAAGTCCACTCCGTCATTCCATCATGGTTGATCCCAGATCCCACTCATCCCCATACACATGCCTTCTTGCCATATCCTTTGATGCCCTGACCGATCAGGAGACGATCAACTTCTGCCTTAAATATACCCACAGTCTCGGACTCCACTGCAGTTTGTGGCAGAGCATTCCACATATTCACTATAGGCTAACTGGCCTATAATTTCCTTTTATTTGCCTTTCTCCCTTCTTAAAGAGGAGTAACATTTGCAATCTTCCAGTTCTCTGGGACCATGCCAGATTCAAGTGATTCTTGAAAGATCATGACCAATGCATCCATTATCTCTTCAGCAACCTCTCTCAGGATTCTGGGATGTAGTCCATCTGGTCCAGGTGACTTATCCACCTTAAAACCTTTGATTTTGCCGTGTATTTTTTTCCTTTGTAATAGCAATGACACTCACTCATGCTCCATGACACTCATGGACGTCTGGCACACTGCTAGTGTCTTCTTCAGTGAAGGCAGATGCAAAATAGCCATTAGGTTTATCTGCCATTTCTTTGTCCCCCTTTCCTACCTCACTAACATTATTTTCCAGTGGTCCAATATCAACTCTCACATCCCTTTTACTTTTTATATAACTGAAGAATTTTTTGGTATCCTGCTTATATTATTGGCTAGTCTGCCCTCATATTTCATCTTTTCCCTTCTTATAGCTTTTTCAGTTACCTTTTCTTGGATTTTAAAAGCTTCTGAATCTTCCTACTTCCCACTCACTTTTGCTACATTATATACCCTTTCCTTGGCTTTTATGCAGTACATAACTTCTTTTCTCAGTCACAGTTGCCTACCCCTGCCATTTGAGAACTTCCTCTGTGGGACGTATCTATCCTGCACCTCCGAACTATTCTCAGAATAGTTGTGCCATGAGTTCATCCACCTGATTCCGAATGCTACACGCATTTAAATACAGCACCTTCTGTCCTGCATTCTTCGCCCTTTTGAAATTTGCCTTTGTGGTGCAATTTAGCTCTTTGCTCTGTCTGAATTTGTACCCAATCATTGGCTTGTCCTTCCTTACATTCCTGTTACATCCACCACCTACTTGTAAACCTGCTGGCCCATCCTCAGCTCTATCATGCTGGTTCCCATCCCACTGCCATATTATAAAATCAAGGGTTGCTGAGCAGTGCAGCTTGGAGAGCCAGGAGGACATACTCCATGCTGTATCTCAATCAGTAAATAAACAAATAAATAATGTGCCTGATATTCCAACCAAACCATTGATCGTTTTAGATTAGGGTTAAAAGACAGTAAACTGGACTTTTGGCCAAACATATTGGCTTGGCATTTCCTAAGAGGAGTGAAACACTCACATTTAATTGACACTGGAATCTTAAATTCCCATCAAAAACTTCCAGACCTGACCAGAGACTTCACAGAATACAGGGCCTTAAGATGGTAAATATCTGAATACTTGGAACCTATATGTTTAATGTTAAGAATATGCCTCAAAAGTAGAGTTTTTTTCTTACCTATGCCAATTAGTTAGTGTCATCATAACATACATAGATGCCAGGAAAAGAATGAAGTGGAAAAATGAGTAACTGTAATGAACTCCTTCCTTTTCATTGTCCTGAAATCGATGTACTTCTTCACAGCCCTCCTGGATTGATACACTTTCCAAAGATCCGGCATCTATATTATTGATGGAGTGGCCATGCCTCTGTGTGCAGCTCGACTTCCTAATGCTGACAAAACACAGTATCGATAGAATTAGTTAAGAAATCAATAGTGCTCAGTTTTAATAAGCTGTGATTGTAAAGGGCTTAGGAACTTAGAAGACTGCAGCTCTGGAAAGGAACTGAATGAATGAACTGTTTAAGCCCGCCTAACCAGCCCTATATCCCTAATCTACATGTTAGTATTTCTCTGGCCTTCCTTTAATCTTTTCCCACAGTTTTACTCACTGGACAACCTGTTGTTCATAGATGCTACTACATGTGCATTTTTCCTTTTCTATCTGTGTTTGAGTGTTCAGTTTATAGGAATCTCACATATATATTTACCTCTTCTTTCCATAAGCTTGAATACTGAAATAAAAACTCCATTGAATCTTTTCTCTTGAAAGAGAAACAACATTAGCTTTTTCAATCTTTCCTGGATATCACTGTAGTTATGTTTTGTCCAGAAATATACACAGGCACTAGTCAAGGTATCTACATTCAATAGTTATGTCACCTTCTTTTTAAACTACTCTTGGCTGTGCAGCCTAGTCCAAAATCTAAGTTGTGCACTCACCTGGTGCTAACTGAATTAACAATGTGAGATGGACTGCTATTGTCCTTTTGTTTCTATCTGTACTTTGAACTTTCAGATCAGAAAGACCTAGTTCCTGTGAGTTGCTTTCCATTTTAAATGTTGTACTTTATAGAAGCCGGAATGAGTAGAGTGTGCCCTCTCCATCAAAAATGGCTAGTGGTAAATGAACACTGGTCTACATTTTCTGCAAGACCAAAGTGGAGCAAGATTATCTAATGAGGCTGATCACTGGGTCTGGCCTCAACTGAGGAAGGTAAAGGAACTGCACAGAAGTTTAAAGGTAGAGGTGTTCACAAATACACACATATTGCCAGGAGACAATGGATCCACATAAGAATCATTTTTAAAGACCAATGGATTGTTCTTACTAAAAATACTGCTGGAGATTGCAGGATCCAACTTCAGATGCAGCTGGTGAGAATGCACTGGGAAAAATTTCAGGTTTTGGCACTCTCTCCCAGGAAGAATAATGCACCTGATTGGTACAAAGGCTAAAAGTGGCAAATTGTTAGGACAGGTTGCAGAGACTGTTGGGATTCTGAACAGGGCTAAGAATATTGCTAAGTTCTAAATACTAGAGGGACAGTAGAGCTCCAAAAACCTCAAAATAAGACTGTATCCTTTATTCTAGTTCATCATCAATGAGGGGAGAGGAGAAGTGATCTTTGTTCCATCTATAAAATATATTGACCAATAAATGTATGTCTTAGCACATAGATTTATAGTCATAGATTAATAATGATTAACAACCTGAATGTAATTTTGAGTATTAGACCACTGTGGAGTCAGAAAGCACATCTTCATAGCATAGCTTTGAGATAGTCGGAAAATTTCCCTGTAAAATGTTGTGGAGACTGGGTCAGAATTGACATTTATACACAAATCAACTGTGAAGAATTCACCGCAAAACAAACTTGAAGCATGTTCCACATTTCCTGTATCTTCCCGATATAATTAGTCTGACTTCTTAAAAATACTGGTTACATTGTGGCTTTTGTCAAAAATAATGTTGAAGACCAGTGTTGTATTACATTTGTAATAAAATACCAAAGTAACTAGTACTCATAATTACCTCAAATATAAGATGCAAATAAGAAATAAAACTAATCCGACAATGCATTGGATATCCCATTTTAATCCTCTGTCTAAGGCATTAGTTGTGATTGCAGTGTTGTTATTTAAGTCAGAGCTGGGAATTGTCTGCTCAAAGAAGCTCATTATGATGGGATTGCATTTATCATCTGAAAACAAAACACAACCAAAGGTTACACTTACTCTGAAGTAAAGTTCATCTTTTAATCAACAAAAATATCTTATGTTGGCTAATACTCCCTTGATTAATGTTTTCTATCCATAAGTACCTTTTGGTAACGTGTTCATTATGCAAAAGTTAGCTTTAAGTCCAAGGCCAAAGAAGCCAGAGAGTATTTACAATGTATTTCATTACAAATAATAGCTAACAGATTTTTTTTGTTTGTAATTAAAATTACTTGATGGTTATTCATTTGGACTTTAATTCTGACCAATCAAGAATTTCTATTGAGAGAAAGCAATTTCGTTTTGATAAGCAAACAGAAATTCAAGTGCTTTCCTTTACTCACTGTGAGAAAGATCAGAATTTTGAGATAATTCTGATAAAAATAAAATAGACTTATTTTTCCAGTCTGCCAGATAATCTTTCACTTTCAGTTACAATACATAAAGTTCATAAGGTATCCATTGTCAGTTGCTAAGCCAGTACACATTTGCAGTTAAGCAGAGAATCCAACTCTGACACACATACTGAAGTATGAAGTACTTACACACTGTTTATTAGGTTATTTTTAGTTAGTAAAATCTACCAAACTTAGCAACAGTTCGACAGCTTATGTGCAGAAGCTAAATTAGCAGAGAAGATCTACAATGGTCATATTTATTTCAGCAACTGAAATCTTAATCAAAAGATACAGTTAATTAATTAGCTCCCATAATTAGATAGTAGATTAAAAAAAAGAAACTAGTCATTTGAAAGAATATTTCAGAATATTGCTTGTTACCTTTTTAGAAAATATATTATAAATATGAATTGTATGGTACTGTGCAAAAATCTTAGGTATATATATAGTAGTACATGGAACTGTAGCAATTTTATGTATTGCACTGTACTGTTGACGCAAAAAAAAGCAACAAATTTCATGACATGCAAGCAATGATAAACCTGGTCCTGATATGGGTCTCTATTGTGGACTGAGTGGGAAGGGAGCAGGGAGAGGGGAACCATGGTTGGAAAAAGAGGATAGAGTGGGAGCACCAGAGAGACATCAATAAACCAATTGTTTGGAATCAAGTGATGTTGCCTGGTGTCTCACAGCTGGGTGTGTCTGCACCCGTGCCAACCCTTGCCCCTGGCAGTCCTTCTCTGCCACCTGTCCCACACCCGTCTTGCTGCACTCTACCCTCACCATTCTTAACATGCTTTGCTCCTGCCAGATTTACAAGCCCCGCTCCACTTTGACAAATACTGTGGTCTGCAAAGGTCTTGGGCACCCTAGTTTATATATATATATATATGTGCCTAAAATGTTTAAGATGTTTCTACAGTACTGTATTATTAATCATTTAATTACTTGTTTGTAATTTAAGTCAGGCTTCTGCTTCTGAAATTCTCAACTACTTTCTAAGTTGATGTAAACCACATAAAGACAAGAACACTTGCTGTGTTGAACAAAGAACAATACAGCACAGTACAGGCCCTTTGGCCTACAATGTTTTGCTGACCCTTAAACCCTGCCCCCTATATATCCCTCCACCTTAAATTCCTCCATATACCTGTCTAGTAGTCTCTTAAATTTCAGTAGTGTATCTGTCTCCATCACCGACTCAGGCAGTGCATTCCATGCACCAACCACTCTCTGAGTAAAAAACCTTCCTGTAATATTCCCTTTTAAGTTTCCACCCCTTACCTTAAAGCCATGTCCTCTTGTACTGAGCAGTGGTGCCCTGGGGAAGAGGCACTGGCTGTTCACTCTGTCTATTCCTCTTAATATCTTGTACACCTCTATCATGTCTCATCTCATCCTACTTCTCTCCAGAGAGTAAAGCCCTAGCTCCCTTAATCTTTGATCATAATGCACACCTTCTATACCAGGCAGCATCCTGGTAAATCTCCTCTGTACCCTTTCCAATGCTTCCACATCCTTCCTATAGTGAGGCGACCAGAACTGGACACAGTACTCCAAGTGTGGCCTAACCAGACTGAATCAACTATCAGTAGAAAGGCCATTTTTGAAAAACAAAGAATTGTAGATTAAGCTTCTTCAAGCTGAAGCACAACTTTGTCCCTTTGGAAGAAAGTGAAGAGGAAGGAGCACCAGACAGAGGTGATGGGGAGGCAAGATGATAAGGTAAGGCAGGGAAATTTTTATCATGTTTACGCTATTGATAATGCTGTTTACAACACCTTTTATAATACTTGCTGGTATTCATGTATTTATGCACGTTTTGATCTATATCTGCCCTTTAACCTGTAACATTATCTTAATGTAATTCTTATCATTGTTAAATGTTGCTGTTTTTTTTTAGTTGCATGGTGTGCCCAGATCAACACACCACAGCAAATTCCTAATGTAGACAACGTAAATGTATATGGTGAATAAAGTTGATCCGTGATACATATCTGAATGAAGGTTTGCAAAGAATGCTGCAGTTCTTTTCTATTGCACATTTTTCAACTTCCTTATCTCCAGCACAAGCAGATCCCAAGTTCACATGCCTTCCACAACCTTAAGTCCAGCTTTAATACCAGGGTGAACCTTTGCTAGAGCACATTGGATGTGGAACCAAGCAGTCCTTTACTTTCTGTTTTTTTTACATTCATACATTCAACGTGCCAGACAGTGAGAAAAAGGGACAAAGTTGTGCTTCAGCTTGAAGAAGCTTAATCTACAATTCTTTGTTTTTCAAAAAATGGTCTTTCTGCTGATAGTTGATTCAATCAACACAGCAAGTGTTCTTGTCTTTATGTGATTTACATCAGCTCAGAAAGTAGCTGAGGAGCCTTCTGTCCTCTCCTCTCAGATTCCCTCTTCTCCAGTCCTTTCCTTCACCCCCTCCCCTCTCCCAGTTTCACCTATCACCTACTACCTTACACTTATTCCTCCCCTCCTCTCACTTTCTTAATCTGACTTCTCACCTCTTTTTTCCAGTCCTGATGAAGGGTCTTGGCCCAAAATGTCGACTGTTTACTCTTTTCCATAGATGGTGCCTGGCCTGCTGGGTCCTTCCAGCAGAAACATAGAAACATAGAAAACCTACAGCACAATACAGGCTCTTCAGCCCACAAAGCCATGCCGAACATGTCCCTACCTTAGAAATTACTAGGCTTACCTGTAGCCCTCTATTTTACTAAGCTCCAGGTACCTCTCAGAAAGTCTCTTAAAATACCCTATCGTTTCCGCCTCCACCACCGTCACCGGCAGCCCATTCCACACACTCACCACTCTCAGCATAAAAAACTTACCCCTGACATCTCCTCTGTACCTATTCCCCAGCACCTTAAACCTGTGTCCTCTTGTGGCAACCATTTCAGCCCTGGGAAAAAGCCTCTGACCATCCACACAATCAATGCCCCTCATCATCTTGTATACCTCTATCAGGTCACCTCCGTTGCTCCAAGGAGAACAGGCCGAGTTCACCCAACCTAATTCATAAGGCATGCTCCCCAGTTCAGACAACATCCTTGTAAATCTCCTCTGCACCTTTTCTATGGCTTCCACATCCTTCCTGTAGTGAGGCAACCAGAACTGAGCACAGTACTCCAAGTGGGGTCTGACCAGGGTCTTATATAGCTGCAACATTACCTCTCAGCTCCTAGATTCAATTCCATGATTGATGAAGGCCAATACACCATACGCCTTCTTAACCACAGGGTCAACCTGCTCAGCTGCTTTGAGTGTCCTGTGGACTCAGACCCCAAGATCCCTCTGATCCTCCCCACTGCCAAGAGTCTTACTATTAATACTATATTCTGCCATCATATTTCACCTACCAAAATGAACCACTTCACACATATCTGGGTTGAACTCCATCTGCCATTTCTTAGCCCAGTTTTGTATCCTATCAATGTCCCACTGTAACCTCTGATAGCCCTCCACACTATACACAACACCTCCAACCTTTGTGTCATCAGTAAACTTACTAACCCATCCCTCCACTTCCTCATCCAGGTCATTTATAAAAATCATGAAGAGTAAGGATCTCAGAACAGATCCCTGAGGTACCCCACTGGTGACCAACCTCCATGCAGAATATGACTTGTCTACAAACACACTTTGCCTTCTGAGGGCAAGCCAGTTCTGGATCCACAAAGCAATGTCCCTTTGGATCCCATGGCTCCTTACTTTCTCAATTAGCTTTGCATGGGGTACCTTATCAAATGCCTTGCTGAAATCCATATACACTACATCTACTGCTCTTCCTTCATCAATGTGTTTAGTCACATCCTCAAAATCATTCAGGCTCATAAGGCACAATCTGCCCTTAACAAAGCCATGCTGACTACTCCTAATCATATTATACGTCTCCAAATGTACATAAATCCTGCCTCTCAGGATCTTCTCCATCAACTGATAGCCTCATAATTCCCCTTACTCCAATTAAACACTTCTCTAACTTGTCTGTTCCTATCTCTCTCCAATGCTATTGTAAAGGAGATAGAATTATGATAACTATCTCCAAAATGCTCTCCCACGGAGAGATCTGACACCTGACCAGGTTCATTTCCCAATACCAAATCAGGTGCATCCTCTCCTCTTGTAGGCTTATCTACATTCTGTGACAAGAAACCTTCTTGAACACATTTTGTGTGTGTTACTATTGTAAAAAGTGGTTTAAAGTGTTGCCAGGGCAATGAAGTGATGGGGGTGATAGATGGAAGTATGGGGAAGCTAACTAGAATGGTTGATCAGATTAATTGCCTGGGATTCTATATTCTAGGCAGTTACTTTATATGGGATTCCATCCCAAATTTATTTTATTTCATTCTCTCCCTTTAAACTTACTAGGTTTTGTTTCCCATCATTTATTTAAGTTCCCCTGGTTCAGTTAAACATTTATTATACCACCGTGTGATATCTAAAAAAAGTGAATTAAAAGTAGACTGGGATATTAATAACATGGCTGAAGCATAAGCATCCACCATTTAAATTGAATAATAAAATAACTTTCCAAATTACTTGCTGTAACTACATCCAAGCTCTTCGTGAAGCAGACACAGATCCCTCTGCATGTCCAGCTTCTACAAACACTTACCACGGCACTTCTCTCTCTTTTCTTTTCCTGGCACCATGGATAATTCAACATTGTGTTGAGCTCCATTTCCCAGATCTTTGTCCATTCACTGGACCTCTCTATACGCCTTTTGCAGTTTCCTCAAGCCCTCTTTCCAACTTATTTTCCGACTCATATTTGTATCAATAAATTTAGCATGCATCCCTTCAGTACTTTCATCCACAACATTTTGTATCTTCATCCAAAGTACATCTCAGAGTTTTGATAATTCTTCTAAGTTCATGAGCATACCCTTTCCCTCTCTTTTTTTGAGAAGTACAAGAAAATGCTTATTTTGAAAAGAAGCTAATGAAATAGTGATGATAGCCATTAACTCATAATTAAATCCTACATTGGTCAATACATTTTTGACTGATGATAGCTTGGTCATTGATAACTAACTGGGTAGCTTCAAAAAAGCTGATATTGAACAATTAAAACTATTTCATCATGTTGGAATGTGTTTCAGAAAAGCACCTTCTCTGAACGTCTACAGTGCTGGCAGCAGGATCTAATTTAACTGTCATGGTTGTTAACTTATGCAATATTCTTTGGTTTAATTTACTGAATAGATGCAAATAATGATGTGATTATTTTACCCAGTCAGTGCAATTTTAGATAAGCTGGTTAAGAATTTTGCAACACAATCTAAAAACTATAATTTCCTTTCAACCAGGTAATTGTTCCCGGCAGGCACAACTGCAACATAATTGCTGGATTTCCCGGCCCACATTTTTCCAGTGACTATGACTATAAAACGTGATTGGTTTCCCAGAAATCAATTTGCTATTCTACATTGCACACTATCCAATGTGCATCAATGTTTTTTTTTTATTTTAGACTATAATAACAATGCTTTATTCTTTTTTTTGTTAAGAAAGAAAGTTAAATATTACAAAGCAAAGAAGATCAGGAGGAGGATTCATGTAGAAGACATTATTTTCTTGGCATGTATAACTAACTTAAGCTATCAAAATGAGCCTTGCAGCAAAAAAATCAGGAGGATATGATAATCTTTAGAGAAAATAAGCTACTTACCTGGCTCATTTGTCATTGCTGACCAGGTAAGGTACATAATATACAGAGAGATGATGGAGGGCTGAAGGCCAGTACAAACCTGGAATTCCTACAATTGAATAAAATTCAGTGAAGACCATTATTATGTATAGGAAGCATTCTTAATTTTAACTTTCAGGATATGACAGTAAGTCAAATGACATTCTTTCAAATGTTATTGATCGCAATCTTCGCTACTCACTGCAGTCTTGTGCAATCTCTGAGTAAAAGTTGCCAAGCAAATTATCATGTAACGGTTCTCATATAACACCAAAGCATTTTAAGATATTGTTTAAACTGACTTTTGAAATGCCCCATGTAATTTAACAGCTCTGAAAAACACTTGGTATTATGAACAAATCTAAAACATAAAAGTTAGACTAAAGGAGATCCCTGGCAGCTGCTCAATGCAACACTTAATCTACTTAGCTACAATTGATACGAATGACATTCTTGTGAAGTCAACAAATAAACACCTCTTTTTGCCACTTCCCTGCCCATTTTCCATTTAAGTTGCTGTGAATATCTTTGTCTTCCCCCCTTTTCGTCCATGTACTATGTAAGATGATCACAAGCCTTTCTCGTCATACTGTCTTCGTTGTAGTCCCCCTGACTCTTTCTCTCACTCATCTTGTTATCTGTAGCTGTGCAACTGATTGGGTACAGTTATTCCACCAGCCCCATGAGTGTGAGGCAATAACTGTGTTAGAAGCATACAAAATTACGAGAGGCACATATATGGTGGAGGGTCATAGAGTTATAGAACACTGCCGCACAGAACCAGGCCCTTTGACCCATCTATTCTGTGCTAAATCATTTAAACTCCCTAATCCCATCCACCTACTCCCAGACCATAGTCTTCGATAGCCCTCCCATCCATATACCCATCTGAACTTCTCTTTAATTTTGAAATCAAAGTCGTATCCACCACTTCCACTAACAGGTCGTTCCACACTTTCACCACCATCTGAATGAAGATGTTCCCATCATGTTCCCCTCAATCATTTCAACTTTCACCCTTAACCCATGACCTCTAGTTGTCTCACCCAATCTCAGTAGGATAATCCTGTTTGCATTTACTCTAACTATATCCCTCATAATTTCATCAAATCTCCCCTCAGTCTTCTACATTCCAGGGAATAAAGACCTAACCTATTTAATCATTCCTTATAACTCAGATGCTCCATTCAGACTCTGTTTTCCAAAGGTGGAAATATCAAATCCTGGAGCCTATTGAGGGGATACAAGCAGAGCACTTCTAACCTTTTGTCATAGGATTTCCTTTAATCCTTCTCTAAGCATCTTCTAACATATTTCACCTTACAAAAAACAAGGTACTCCACTTGAAGTTTAACTAAAGGCCATTTAGAATTGAAACATAACAACTTCACTTTGGTGTTCAAACCCCTAGCAATAAATTCTGTGAGCCTTCCCTACTTGCATGCTAGATTTCTTTGAATTATGCACTAGTTTTTTTTTTGTGAGGGAGGAGAGGTTTGGGGATCAATATTCTTGTTGTGTTTTATGTGTGGAGGAGAGGATTTGGTGGGGAGATTGATGAATTTCTTGCCTTTCTTTTTCTGTGCAAAGGGGGTGTTTTGATGTTTCTCTTTGAACGACTTCCACATTTTTTTCTTTGTTTCGCGGCTCTCTGGAGAAGATGAATCTCAGAGTTGTATACTGCATACATTCTTTAATACTTAATGAACCATTGAACCTCTTTAACACATCCAAGACATCATAATATCCATCCTCTGTGATCCCTCACCATGTATATAAAATGCTTCTGTTTTCTTTTTCCTGAACAATTTCATGTTTTCCCAAATCAAACTAAAGGGGAGAGGATGTGAACAGCTATAGTCACAAAGAAGCAATGTTTTGAAAATGAGATAGAAAATACACAGAAGGGAATGTACACACCTGGACAGAGGGACTGGAGTGTTGGATCAAGGCACAGACAAAGATAGGACTGGGTCTGAGAAGACTTGGTAGGATCAAGGCACAGACAAAGATAGGACTGGGTCTGAGAAGACTTTCTGCTCTGAATCACTCTAACAGAAAGAGGGAGAATGTGGGCTGAAAGAGCTCCTAACTAGTAGGCAAATAAGCTTGAAGGTACAAGAATGAGTTAGGGAGATCATGAATTAGGCAAGTGGTCTTCGAAGTAAATGGGTCAGATAAGCCAGGCTGGGCTGACAAGAAGATTGGAAGAGGTTATAGGAAGTTGAAAATCTATGGAATGCTACAAACCATCACCAGATTGGTTTCAATCCCAACTGCACACTTGACTGATCCTTTCAGGCTGTTCTGAAAAATGAACTAAGATGTGTGCATTGGAAGTTAAAGTGGAGCTGTGGGCAGAGTCTGGTAAAATGGTCAATCTCTACTTACATTTAGTAAGAAGTAAGCCCTTTTAAGTTTTTAGATTTTGGTATTTTCATCCTGAGAACCCTGAAAAACTCTGAGGGTAGACTTGATTAATAACAACATTACCCAAACCTATTCCTACTTTAGGATTTAATGATCAGGTCTGCCACTTTCCACCAGAGCAGGTAAAAATGAGGGCAAATGAGCAGCCATGATGATGAATACTGCATTTATTTTATTCCATATAAAAAGAACTATCAGAGAAAAAAATCACACACACAGGATATGATTTTAATAGTTTCCATTAAATGTTTTGTAATTATTTAATATTCGAGTGTATCTATAAAATGCTGTCAGAGGAAGTGGTGGAGAATGGTGTAACAACAGCATTTAGGAGGTAGCGAGGCAGGTACATGAATAGTCAAGGTAGAGAAGCTTATGTCCCTAATGCGGGCAAGTGGAATTAGTGTAGATGGCTACATTGCTCAGTGTGGAGATGATAGGGCAAAGGGCCAAAAGTTGTACAGCTCTAGAACTCCGAGTGAATTTTCTCACCTTATTGGATCTTACATGATTCTAACATGCCTGCCATGTCAGAATTAGCATGGAGCAGAGGAGCAGTGCAAGATGAGTGATAATGCTTCTGGGATAAGGAGCACACACCTATGTACTCTGCTTTTGGTTGCTCAGTGGCTGAGTCCCTGCCAAAGAATTCCATCAGTTGATAAAGCTGCCAGGCTAAATATAGAAAGCACAGAATGTAGTACACACACAATCCATAGTGCATTGCACCACAGTGGTGAATGGTGCAAGGGCATTATCATCCCTTTTCACTTTGTGACTGGGCAAGATGCAAGCGCAGATAGACTCATTGACCTCCCTGATGCACCAGCATCAAAAAAGTGTCTGCAGCATAACTGAAGGTTCAAAGTTTGTAAGAAATTTATGATCTAATTATGTATACTTCACCATATACTAACTTGAGATTTTTTTTGCAGGCATTTACAGGAAAATAAAGAAATATAATGGGACTTAAAGAAAACTAGACAAACAACCAATGTGCAAAAGAAGACAACTTGTGCAAATAATAAAAAGTAAAATGGAGGACAGAAATTGTAGAGCCCTTGAAAGTGAGTCTGTATGTTGTGGAAGCAATTCAGAGTTGAAGCAAGTGAAGTTATTCGCTTTGGTGTAAAAGGGTGATAACTGTTCCTGAACCTGGTGTGTGGGAACTAAGGCTCCTGCACCCCCTGCCTGATGGTTGAAATAAAAAGAAAGCATGGCCCGGATGGTGGGGGTCTTTGATGATGGATGCTGCTTTCTTGTGGCAGCACTTCATGTAAACATGGTCGAAGGCGCGGAGGGCTTTGTCTCTGGGCTACGTCCACCGCTTTCGGTAGACTTTTGCAAATATTCTGCTTTAAAACAGCAACGTTAAATTTCAAATCAATATTGCTGCACATGGAATCATTCAAGTGGTTTTATTACGTTGTTCTCTGTTTATCATAAAACTGAATTTTCTCTGAAATAAAGACACCGTTTTGTGATTTTTACCTTGTGCACAGTAAGGTACTTACAAACAGTTATTAAGTAAATCAGCAGTTAGCTGTTTTTGTTGGCAACCTTCAAGAGAGAAAGTCACTCTGGAGACATCATCTGAATTCCTTTGGCGTTATGGATTATTTACTTATTGATTGATTGAGATACAGTACAAAATAGGGCCTTCCAGCTCTTCGAGTTGCGCCACCCGCAATTCCCTGAATTAACCCTAGCCTAATCACGGGACAACTTACAATGACAAATTACGTCCAATATGTCTTTGGACTATAGGAGGAAACCGGAACAACAGAGAAAACACATGTATTCCATGGAGAGGACGAAAAGACTCCTTACAGATGAGGCTGGAATTGAACTCTGAACTCCGACGCACTGTGGTGTAATAGTGCCATGCTAACTGCTAAGCTATACCATGACGCCCAACCTTTATATCTACTCAAACAGAGCAGCATTACTTTAAATTAACAGATAAAGAAAATGTCTCTCATAATGCAACACTCCCATGCTGAAGTTTCAACCATGGTTTACACGTACATTCCTGGATTAGGAAATGGATCAAAAACTATCGCACCAAGCAAGGTGTAACCTATTCATCCTTCACTGCTCACAAGGAATGCAACTTAGCAGTGGGTGATGTTTCAAAATTTGGTTACATTATGTAACATGAACAGCAGACAACAACTTTGCATCACAATGACAACTAAATATTAAATAAGAAGAAAGGACCTGTTTAAGCTGTATGATGGGTGAACCTCTGATTTTGCACGTGTGTTAATGCAACTTGTCCATTTTACTTCTTTCACTACTGGAAGCTAGCCACTGTTTCTGTTTTAGAAAAAAAAATACTTAATGATGGAAATTAAAATCAGGGAACTGGAAAAAAGGGATTAAGTATAAAAACAATGCACACAAAATGCTGGAAGAACTCAGCAGGTCAGGCAGCATCAATGGGAGTAATAAATAGTTGATTCCCTTCAAAAAGATGAATAATTTCTGATCCTCTGCCTGGAATGTCGACTCTCAACCACATTCTCTTGCCTTTGACACTCTGACAAACCAGGAACCGATCAACCTCTGTTTTAAATATTCTCAGTGACTTAGCCTCCACAGCTGTCCATGTGAATGAATTCCACAGGTCACCACCCTCCAGCAAAAGAAATTCTTCCTCTTCTCTGTTCTAAATGGATGTCCTTCTATTCTGAGGCTGTGCCCTCTGGTCCTAGTCTCCTCCTTTACAGAACACATCTTCTCCACAACCACTTTATTTACACCTTTCAATAGTCGATATATTTCAATGAGTCTCCCCCTCATTCTTCTCAACTCTAGCGAGTACAGTCCCAGTGCCATGAAACCATATGTTAGTGATTTCATTTCAGGAAGCATTCTCGTGAACCTCTTCCGGACACTCTCCAATGCCAGCAAAACTTTTCTTAGATAAGGAGCCCAAAACTGCTCAAAATACTCCAGGTGTGATCTGACCAATGCTTTATAAAGCCTAGGTATTATATCCTAGTTCTGCATTCTAGTCCACACAAAATTAATTTCATTTGCCTTCCTTACCACCGACTTAACCTGCAAAACATTTTGGAAATCCTGAACAAGGACTCCCAAGTCCTTTTGCACCTGCTTGTGCGTGGGAGATTCTAATGCTTTTCTGTTGTTCATTCTTTGGGGTTCTCTTCGCTTCTTTTGTGGATGTCTATGAAGAGTAAGAATTTCAGGTTGTACACTCTATACATTCTCTGATATTAAAATTTGAACCTCTGATTTTTGAGTTTCCTCATCATCTAGAAAATAATCCATGGTTTTTTCCTTCTACCAAACTGCTTCACCATGCCCTTCCTTACAGAGAAACACAGAAACATAGAAAACCTACAGCACAATACAGGCCCTTCAGCCCATAATGCTGTGCTGAACATGTCCTTACCTTAGAAATTACCTGGAGTTACCCATAGCCCTCTATTTTTCTAAGCTCCATGTACCTGTCCAGGAGTCTCTTAAAAGACCCTATCGTATCCGCCTCCACCACTGTCGCTGGCAGCCTATTCCATCCACGCACTGTAAAAAATTTACCCCTGACATCTCCTCTGTATCTACCTCCAAGCACCTTAAAACTGTGCCCTCTCGTGTTAGCCATTTCAGCCCTGGGAAAAAGCCTCTGACTATCCACACAATCAATGCCTCTCATCATTTTATACACCTCTATCAGGTCACCTCACATCCTCCATTGCTCCAAGGAGAAAAGGCCAAGTTCACTCAATTTATTCTCATAAGGCATGCTCCCCAATCCAGGCAACATCCTTGTAAATCTCCTCTGCACTCTTTCTGTGGCTTCCACATCCTACACAATACTCCATCTGCCGCCTCTTTGTCCATTCTCTCAATCTGTCTGAGTCCTTCTGCAGACACCCGGCCTCCTCAACACCACCTGCCCCTCCATCTATCTTCATATCGCCTGCTACCTTGGCCAGTTCCTCCATATAACGTAAAAAGAAGCAGTCCCAACATCGACCCCTGTGGCTCACCAACCAACACTGGCAGCCAACCATAAAAGGCTTCCTTTATTACCACTCCTCCAATTCCAATCCTCCACCTTTCCACTAATTTTTGTTATATTATATGCCCTCTCTTTTGCCATCCTTTGTCAGCCACAGTTGCCTTATCCACCTTTTAGAATAATTCTACATCTTTGGGATGCATCTATCTTACTCCTTCGAGTTGTTCCAGAAACTCCAGCCATTGCTATTCTGCCATCATCCCTGCTAATGTCACCTTCCAATCAACTTTGGCCAGCTTCTCTTCATGCCTCTGTAATTCCCTTTACTGCACTGTAATACAAATATATTCAATTTTAGCTTCCCCTTCTCAAACTTCAGGGTGAATTCTGTTATATTGAAATTACTGTCTCCTAAGGGCTCATTTACCTTATGTTCCCTAATCAAATCTGCGTCATTACCTAACACTCAATCCAGAACTGCTGCTCCCTTGGTGGGCTCAACCACAAGCTGTTCTAAAAAGCCATCTCGCAGGTATTCTATAAATTCCCTTCCTTGGGATCCAGCATCAACCTGATTTCCTCATTCTACCTGCAAATTGAAATACCCCACATCCATTGCAACATTATACCCTTCTTACATGCATTTTTTTAATCTCCCATTGTAATTTGTAGCCTACACCTTGGCCACTGTTCGGATGCCTGTATATAACTCCCATCAGATTCTTTTTACGTTTGCAGTTTCTTGAAGTTTACATCTTCTGATCCTGTGTCATCTCTTTCTAAGAATTTGATTTCAAAGCCACCCACCCCCTCAGCCTACAACCTGTCCTTTCAATACAATGTATATCCTTGGATGTTGAGCTCCCAACTATGATCTCCTTTCAAGCATGAGTCAGCGATGCCCACAACATCATATCATCAATCTCTAACTGTGCTACAAGATCCTTTATCTTATTCTGTATGCTGTGTGCATTCAAATATAACACCTTCAGTCCTGTATTCATCACCCTTTTCAATTTTGGCCCACTGTTACACTTTAACGCATTCCACTGACTACAAACTTGCCCTATCTTTCCTCACAGTCTTACTACACACTGCAACTAGTTGTACTGTAAACCAACTGCCCCACTCTCAGCACTATCACACTGGTTCCCACCCATCTGCCAAATGAGTTTAAACCCTCCTCAACGGCTCTAGCAAACAAGGAACTTGATTCCCCTCAGGTCATGTGCACCGCATCCTTTTTGTACAGGTCATACCTTCCCCAGAAGAGATCAGCGATCCAGAAATCTGAACCCCTGCCCCCTGCACCAATTCTTCAGCTATGCACTCATCTGCCAAATCATCTTATTCTTACCCTCAGAGGCATATTTTCAAAATTATGTTTGTGCACAAGTTTTCAGAAATCCTATTGTATTTCTTTCCTTCCTGTAAATGCCTGCAAGGTAGTAAATGGTAACAAATATGTAATTTGATAATAAATTTACTTTGAAATTTTAAACCTGTTCAGATGCACAAGTAGTTATCTAGCATGACGAGTTCCAGTCTGTGGCCATGTAAGTATAGCAGGAAAGCAAACTACTTTAAAACAGGTGTCATTTTTGCTCCTTAGATACCATGACACATCACTTCATAAGATCACCCATTCAGTGTTGTGTTCAGTGCATAATAACTTCTGTCGTTTGGATTTATAAAGTGCTTTGGACTCTGTACAGAGGCTGAAACACATGAAGTGTTAAGTCTTCCACTTCCAAAGACTTTATGATGCCACAGTGCTCACAGATCTGTGTGTAGAGTTCAGCTTAATCCACTCCACTGAAGGAACAATCGAGGAAGCCACTGCTTCTGAAACAAATAAGATCAAGGCAAACTACAAATAGAGCATGGGCCATAACAATCCAGAGGTTCGAGATTAAGATGACTACCATAACAGCCAGCAGAACAGTCCAGGCATGTCTGCAGAAGATCTCAGAACTGTTTCAGCAGTGGCTTTGGTAAACAACTCATGGACTCACTGCTTCTTGTAGATTTGTGAAAGGAATACGGTTCCACAAACATTCTTGAAGGGTAGGTTCTGCGGATGCCTGAAGGGTAGGTTCTGCGGATGCCTTCACCCTCAAAGCAGCCGTGCGTAACTGCCCTCCCTCGACATCTGATCTGCAGATCCAGGTCGTGCAGCATTACAGTGATCCGAGGCAATATGTGGAAATTACAATGGTCCTCACTCAGCATCGCTGTGGTCAATGGTGCCAGCCTTCTATAGCAGCAAGTGGGCTTCTTAATATTCTCAGGAGACAGCAGGGTGATTGTCAGATTTGTTTGTGGCCCTTTAGAACACTTCGCTTTGAGGTAATGAGCCCTTCACATGCCTGTGTAAGAGGCCAATGCTTCACATGGTAGAAGAATCCCGTGTTTTCTTTAAGTACTCTGTGCATATCGTGTGTGTGCTCCATCTGCCGAACTTGACAGCAAGATGCTGCTTACATCGCCTGAACTTATGATTATTGTGCTTTCACAATTTATTCTAACATCAATTTTCTGTTGCACAGCCGAAGAAAGGGTCTCCTACCCAATCCAAGCTACAGCCTCATACTTTAAGATCTTTGTGGTTCTCCCATCTGTTGCTATAGAAGCTATCTATGAGAAAATATATCAAATTTTATTATAAAGATTTTCAAGATATTTTCCTTTTTGCTGGAAATTAATTGAAGGAGTCATAATCATGTCATCTTTTTTTCTACAGAAAGCATAGTATTATTTTTATTCCATCAGTAAGACTGGGAATGCAGCATTTATTACTCATCCCTAGTTGCCTTGAAGGTATAAACTGCCAACCATACTGTCTGCAATTGGACTGACATGCAAGTGAGACAGCACGGGGAAAGGATGGTCCCTACCCTGAAGGCACTAGTGAATTAGATGCTTTAATGGCGTTTCTCAGTCAGAAATTTTACCAACTGTATTGAAACATCAATCATATAATTTAGCGAAGCTGGAAATGATCCCATGAACCTTGCTCATTTCATTGGCAAGATACCATAATCAACAGGCTATCAAACAAATCCTGCTGAAAATACCTAGGTCACCATCCTCATAATCATTACTTTCCTTATATTCAGGTAAGAAATCAACTATTAAGGAGCAAAAACTTTGTTTTAATTTATAAATTATTCTCTCATCTTTCTATCTATTAATCATCATACCAATTCTTGAACAAAGAAAAATCTTAAAGAAATCCATTTAAAATATGCAATATTTTCAGAAATAAAGCTTGTGTTAATTACTGATGTCCTGTATTCATTTTAAAATACAGCCATGTAAAAAGACATCATGAGATCAATACATATAATGTGCTTACCTGAATCTTTGGATGAACTGATATTAAAGAAGCTACAACACAAATAAGTGTGTTGAAGCTAATAACAAATTTATTTTCAATACAGCCATCTACTGCAGTGTAAAACATGTAGCAGAGGACTGCAGTGGTTAATGACAAAACGTAGTTAAGACAGGTAACTGATAGAAGTGCTGAAAAGACAGAACACAGAATAATGCGATTAAAATGTTACGATGACAACACCAATAACTTCAGAACAAAGTCTTTAAATCACAGATTATTATGCAGAAGATATAAATGCCACTTTGTACTATTCATTAGAAAGGATGACAAAGCACAAACTAAAAGTGCACTTTAATAAAGTGCTGAAATATTGCCCAATCTTGAAGACCTTGTCTGGTAATTGTATGTTTTATCCTGCTGCCAGCTCCTCTCAGCTATTCTCGAAACTAATTGGGTTTTCACGACACATAAGCATTTTTTTTCCTTCCCTTTTTATTCTCAATTTTCTGACTGAATTCATTCACTTGTGCAGAGATGCTTGATTTCCAGGTGTGTGCCCCGCAAAGCTGGGCTTTAGCTGATCCATTCCGGTTTGAACTATTTAGCTTTGTATGGGCTGGTGTTTAAATCCTTTAACACATCAAGCTCAATTTCAACAGCAAAAGCAACCAGCTCCATGTGGGGAGAAGGGCTAATCTGGCTGTGGGGCTGCCCAATTTTGGTTCTAAGCAATCAGCTAGATGACCACCAGATCTAAAGATATTATTGTAATATAAGGTATATTATTGAGGCTTTCATTTTTCCAGATGCGTTTTCTTAGTTGGATCTTTCTGAGTTTAAGAGCAGAGTTTGCTTATATTCCTCATTCTTCAAGTTACCTCCACCTAAACAATCTCTAAAAAGGAGGCAAAAAAAAATTTCCATGAAGACACTAATTAAGCAGACATTCAGCTTTTGTTCTGGGATGTTGCCCAGCAAAGAAAAATTGGGGCTCACGAGTCAAAAGCAGCAAGTTCTCAGATTCAGATTTTGAACATGTTATGTGGTGACATCTAGTGGTGATATGTATTAAAACAACTTGTAAAAATACAACACACATAAAATGCTGAAGGAACTCAGCAGGCCAGGCGGCATCGAGGAAAAGAGTACAGTCGACATTTCCGGCGGAAAACTTTTTCCGTACTCTTTTCCTGGATGCTGTCTGGCCTGCTGAGTTCCTCCAGCATTTTGTGTGTGTGTTGCTCATATTTCCAGTGTCTGCAGATTTTCTCTTGTCTCCAAAAGCACAAGTTTCGAAATGACAAACACAAGAGATTCTGCAGATGCTGGAAGTGATGCAGCCACTGAGAATTCTCTCCTTGCTACCTCTATAGAAATTGAGTCTTCTCAAGCTCCTCATGAAATATAGCCGTTGTCATGTCTTCTTTTTCGCTGCATTGATATGTTGGGTCCAGGTTAGATACTTAAAGACATTGACCCTCAGGAATTTGAAATTACTCACTCTTTTCACTTCTGATCCTTCAATGAGGACTGGTGTGTGTTCCCTCATCTTACCTTTTCTGAAGTCCACAATTGCTGGAATGAAGGGCCAGAAAGACCTATTCCATGATGTATTGCTAAATAACTGTGGTGAACTACATATACCTGTCTGGACACACCCCCCCCCCCCCCCCCACTGACTGCTCCTGTGGCTCCTCCCACTGACCGTGGCTCCTCCCACAGACCCCGGTATAAAGGTGATTGAGGCCTGAGCCCTGCCCTCAGTCTCCAGGATGTAGCATGTGGTCAATTGTTGCTTGTTCTTTCTTCCAGTCAATAAAAGCCGATATCTCGCCTCACATTTCAGAGAGTTATTGATGGTGCATCAATAACACCTGGTGGAAATCCACACGGTCATGGGGAGAACATATAAACTCCTTACAGACAGCACTAGAATTGAACTCCGTACTCCAGGACAGCCCAAGTGCCCTATTGCTTGTCTTTGACAGGGAAATGTTCTCAGAGGGCAGATGCAGAGCAAAAAGCTGCAGTGCTTATGCTAGGGATTGTGCCTAAAAACCTCCACCAAGTCAGAGTTGGTGCAGGAAAAGTAACTTCATTCATTTGTTTTAAGAACATAAGCAGTTGAATTTTAGGTTCAATTAACCTTTGCAATTACATGTGTTTCATTAAATAACTTCTTATTGTTTAAGTACAATGGATACATTGTGTGCCATAATATTTGTAGAATGTTCAAAAATCAGTTTAAAATGTTCATCTTTTTAACTTACTGATGCTGAATATTGTTTTAAATTAATTTATTGGTTTTTATTAATATCTTATATTTTTTAATTATTTAAATAAATTTCAACTCTTTATATCACAGTCTCTGAAAAGTACTGAGGGTCAGAAAGCCATCAGGGCAACACCAGGACAGGGCTTGATAAATTACGCCATTCACTCTGCCTGGCCAAAGGGCTGCAGCAATGAAGTTATCGGGATTTAATATCAATGTCACAAACAAGAGAAAATCTGCATATGCTGGAAGTCAAAGTAATACACACAAGATGCAGGAGGAACTCAGCAGGCCAGGCAGCATCTGTGGAAAAGAGTGAACAGTCAATGTTTTGGGTCAAAGCCCTTCATCGGGACATTTTGTATTTAATATCTACGTGGCAGCGGAAGTTAAGTACTGTCACAGGTATCATGTGAAAGGTGAATGTGAGACACAGTTCAAGCCCAGAGCAATCTTGCCCAATATTTGAGCTTTGCATGATTAGAAGAAGGGACAGAGGTCCAGTGACTGTAAATTCTAAATTAGAACACTATTGGTTACTTTTCGGCAAGTGAAGATATTGGAATACAAAATAAGTTTCTTTTCCAGATTATCCCCATGATTATTCTGGTTATCCAAGCAGAGAGAGCACCTTCCCCTACCCACCTTAACAAACTTTTTTTAATCTCTTTTCTAGTTCTGACTAAGGGTCTTCCAGCTAAAATGTTAAGCTCTCTTCTTCTTCCCATGGATGTCACCAGGCCTTCTGTGTGCTTCTGACATTTACTATTTTGGTTTTGGACTTACAGTGTCTGCAATTTTTTACTTTTATTTTCATGGACTTAATTTTCTGTGGCCTGAGATTCCAGCACATAAACATCAAAGCTTGGGCTTTGCTGTTAATTATAATTATTATATATTGTCACTTAAATGGTAAGCATGGAGAGCATTCTGACAGGCTGCATCACTGTCTGGTATGGAGGGGCTACTGCACAGGACCGAAAGAAGCTGCAGAGGGTTGTAAATCTAGACCGCTCCATCTTGGGTACTAGCCTACAAAGTACCCAGGACATCCTTAGGGAGCGGTGTTTCAGAAAGGCAGCGTCCAGAGTAACACACACAAAACCCTGAAGGAACTTGGCAGGTCAGGATGCATCGATCGGAATGAATAAGCAGACAAAGTTTTGGGCCAAGACCCTTCTTCAGGACTGGATAGGAAGGGGGAAGATATCAGAATAAAGAGATGTGCAGAGGAGAGGGAGGGCTAGCTAGAAGGTGATAGGTGAAGCCAGGTGAGTGGGTAGTTAAGAGTGAGAAGGCAATGCAATGAGGAACTGACTGACCTTCCGAGGGTAAGAGACTATTCCAATCATTTGAAGTACAAATAATTCCTGAGTTTCACAAAAAAAGGCTAGTGTGGTATCTTATCAATGTGTTTAGAAAATCCAGATACATTAAACCCACACCTTCCACTTGTTCATCTTTATAGAACTAGATTTGTCAGATTAGATTTTTCATTCATAAAACCATTTTGATGCAGTATAATCATATTAAGAGTTTCAAATATCTTGTTCCTAAGTGCTTAATGATGGATTCCAACATGTCATTGGCAAAAGTACATAATTCGCTAATCTTTCTCTCCTTCCTCCCCTAAACTGTGATATTGAACTTATTGATTCCATTCTAGAATCCAGGAGATTCTGGAAGATCTTCACTAATGTCTGTACAAAAGGGATTATGACTCTCAGGCATTCACAAGTCAAAACATTTAAATGTTTAAATTCTTATGCTTTTTGCCTGTTTTGCTTCCAAAGTTCTGCCATTTCTATATCTGTAGGCACTTGAAATGAATTTAACAGCTCTGTCAGATGACCCTGTTCTGAATGATCAATCAGTTATTCTTTCTCTGTTATCAGTCAGTAAATAGCCATCATCTACATATCAGTTTCTGATTAGAAGGAACAAAACTCCAGAAAGGCCTATTATTGATTTTGTTACAGAGTGGTACAAAAGATCGTTGCAAAGTTGATACTAACACCAAATTTAGGATACAAGACAATTTTAGACATGTGTTTGGTGTTTGTTCAGGAAAATAAAATGCTTTCGACCAATAAGATAGGCGCAGGATTAGGCCATTTGGCCCATCAGTCGGCTCTGTCTGTTCATCATGGCTGATGCATTTTCTCTCTCAACCCCATTCTCCAGCCTTCTCCCCATGACCCTTCATGCCCTGACTAACCAAGAACTCATCAGCTTCCGCCTTAAATATATGCACTGACCTGGCCTCCACAGCTGTATGTAGCAACAAATTCTACAGATTCACCACCTCTGACTAAATAAATTCCTCCTCATCTCCATTCTAAGTACACATCTCTCTATTCTGAGTCTTTGCCCTCTGGCCTTATACGCCCTCATTATAGGAAACATTCTCTCCAAATCCACTTGATCTAGGCCTTTCAATATTCAATAGGCTTCGAGAGTGTCCCCTCATTCTTCTAAATTCCAGCGAGTACAGGGCTACAGCCATCAAACACTCCTCATACGATAAACCTTTCATTCCCAGGATTGTACTCGTGAACCTCCTCTGAACCCTCTGCAAAGTCAGCACATCTTAGCTAAGAGGCCCAAAAAGTGTTCATAATACTACAATTGCTCACAACTCCTCAGCTTTGCATCCTTGTTTTTGTACTCCAGTCTTCTTGAAATGATTGCTTCATCACCAACTCAACCTGCAAACTAACCATTAGGGAATCCTGCACGGGGACTCCCCAGTCCTTTTGTACCTCAGACTCAGATTTTTGAATTTTCAGCCTGTTTCGAAACTCTTCTACACTTCTGTTCCTTGTACCAGAGTCCATGAACAGACACTTCCTGAGACTGTATTCCATCTACCACTTCTTTGCCCATTCTGCTATTGATCACCTGCACAAAAGACGGAACTGAAAGGTTGTTTTCAATTGTGACGTTGATCTTGGAAAAGATTGAGTGTGACAGGAGGTAAGGATGAGAACATTTCCCTGACCTTATTTGAACTGAAGCCACAAAGCTTTGTATATTGTGATGCTGTAAACTGTAGTCACCCTCATCTTGCCATATCTCACTGTGGATCAATTATGCTCATTATATCTTGCTGGGGATCCTAATAGAGAAATCTATGATGTTAGCTAATCGATGTCACTTATCTTGGACTTCTCATTCATCAGTCCAAAGGAAAACGCTTCCCATTTCAGCAGCAGTTTATAGATATTGTTTAGACATTGGACCATCACCAGGGCGGATAGCCTTAGTTATAACAGGCATTACAAAGAGGGTGAAGAATACTTATAGGATTGAATGATTTTGATCATTCCATTGGGACCCAATTTCTTCTTTTTATCTGCTTTTAATTTTAAAGCAACACACTTAAAATGCTGGAGGAACTCAGCAGGTCAGGCAGCATCTATGGAAAAGAGCAAACAGTCAACAGTTCAGGCCAAGTCCCTTTTTTTGGGACTGAAAGGGAAAGGACGAGATGCCCAAATTAAAAGGTGAGGGGAAGAAGGCTAGCTGGGAGGTGAAGCTAGGTGATTGGGAAAGGTCAAGGGCTGGAGAAGAAAGAATCTGATAGGAGAGGAGAGTAGACAATAGGAAAAAGGAAAGGGGGCAGGGGGAAGTAATAGGCAGCTGAGAAGTAAAAAGTCAGAGTGGGTAGTAAAGGGGGAGGGGAATCTTTGTTCATCGGAAGGAGAAATCGATTTTCAGTTCTGGATTACACTTTAACACTAATATCCTGAAGAGCCACACTCAACATTTTAAAAACCTTTTCCAAACCTTCTGAATGGTCCATGAATTCATGAACATTACCTCATAGTTTATCTTTTTGCACTATTTATTTATTTTGTAACTTACAGTAATTTTCATGTCTTGCACTGTACTCCCATCACAAAACAACACATTTAACTGTTTTCTCTACAGCACATATATACTTAGCCAGATACAAAATTCTGGCATTTTTCACCTGAAAGGTCATATACAACCACCATGTGACAGACTAATCACTTAGCTGATATATGCAGCTGTAGTTTTGAAAAATCCTCTGTGTCCTTTGGCAGGATGCAATGGTGAGTGAATGCAACAGTCTCATACAGAACAACAATCTCACACTGAACAGCAATCTCATGCTGAACAAGGGACTCGTGCCCTGAAATGTATTTTCGTTTGCTCCCTGCAGACTTTTGCATTGTAGAATTCTGTTTTGATTTTGACACTTTCCTTTAATTATGAGCATCTCTTTAAATTTCAACCCTGATTTTCTGTTCACTTCATGTTTAAAACTGTGAGAAGAAAGAATCTGCATTTTTAATATAAGTACACAAAGCATGACAGCACACAGCAGGTCAGGCAGCATCTGTGGAGGGAAATGGACAGTCGATGTTTCAGATTGAGACAACTCATCTTAAAGGATCTCAGCCTGAAGCACAGATTGTATATTTCCCTCCATAGATGCTGTCTGGGTTGCCCCATCACTTTGTTGCTCTCTATTCCAGCCTCTGCAGTCTCTCCTGCCTGAACTTTTAACTTTGATTCCTTTAAATTGCTGTTAAGGTCAGGATGCACTCCTCTAGGAATGTGGGCCCTGACAAAAAGCATTTCAGAGAGCGATTATGAGTCAGTACATTGCTGTGACTCCAGAATCACATACACAAGGTCAAACGGGGATGGGAAATTTTGTTTCCTTGAGATATTGTTAATTTGCTTTTGATTTGCAAATGGGAAAAAAAATGCTAAGTTTGTAATGCTAGTAATTAATACTAAAGGATATTTTATATGACCGGAATGGACTAAAAGATCTCAGTAAAACATTTTAATTAGTTTACCATGTATTTGAAACATCCAACTGAGATTTCACCTTTTGTCAGTTTTTGAAGACTTGCATTAATAGAAATGAATAAATTGATTCTTGGACTAAGTTTATATTATGCAGTTAAGGATTGATCATATTATCTGATGTCCATTTACTTTCTATTTATAAAAATGAAATAGATCTTTTTCTACTTATGTTTTAATTGATTAACAATTTAGAACATAATGTCCTTTATCTTGACTGTCAAAATGCTTCCCGCTGATGAAACATCATCAGTGCATAACAAATAATAAGGGTACATACCAAAATGCCAACAGCGCGATCCGCCCTCTTCTGATTTTTTCAGCCAGGATTCATTCCAGGAGTTGCCAAAGTCAATCAGCAGGACCAGTTGTGTTAGGATGAAACAAAAAGCACCAGCTGAACCAATTCCAAATGACACTAAATGGGGAATAATATTTAATCTTTTTTAAAATAAACTGCAAATGCTGTATACTAATCCACATCATCCTCAAGTTTTACTTTTATGTAAAATGACCACATAAATGAAGGTCTCATCAACTATGACCTGCCACAAGATTCTTTCTGTCTGGTATTTCTGTGAATCCATGGGCATCTCTTTAGGCTAAAACTGAGTATCATTTCTTGCCATTACCTGTCATAGTCTCCTATTACCACATTATTCCACAGTAATGTATATTGTAATGGTGCAATATGCATCAATCTAGAATAATCTTTCTGACATTTAATGGAACATCACACTTATTTATCCCGAAGCAACAGGATTTATTCTCAACATTCTAAGTTATTCTATCAAACCCGGATGTGGAGGCGGAGTTAAGATGGCGCTAAATGGCGACTCCTTTGCTTGCATCTTCTCAAACAGCTCTATTTCCAACTTTAATATCCTTACTTTCCCCTTTCAGGGTTCTTTTGAAGACCCTGGCCTGGAGTTAAACACGGACTTCGGTTCTTTGCAGAAATGGGACCCGTTTTCAGGGTTTCAGGACTGGCCATTATCCGAAATGCCGGTTCGGCCTGAGAGTCCCACTGGTATTTGGAAGCTGAAGATCTCTGGTCTCTGGAGACAGGTGGATCGAGGGTCAGTGTCCTGGCAGGAGACTCGTGTGTTGTCGGGGGGAGGGCAGAAAATCTTTCGCTGTGGGCTTGAAGACCCGAGATCTTTGCGACCTTCGGGCACAAAGCTCGTAAGAGTGTGACGAAACGGACTTTTAACATCGTAAACCAGCGAGTTGTTGTTATGCCCCCCCACTCACTGTGAAAATGGGAGACGCTTCCCTCTCCTTATTAGTGAGAGAGAGAGAGCCTGTGGTTTGTTGAATGCTGGATGAAATGCGAACCCTTTGAGGTAACTGCGAGTCTGTGTCTTTGCTATTGCCTAGCTCACGCTTGTGCTCGGTGGTAGTGCTGATACTTGCTTTTATTTTGCTAGTGGGGGAGGGGGGATTGCTGCTCGCATGTTTAACTGTCGGTCATTCTTTGGGGCACTCCTCTGTTTTCCTGTATGGTTGTGAAGGAAAAGCATTTCGGGCTGTATATTGTATACATTTCTCTGACATTAAATTGGACCCTTGAACCTTTGAAATGTCCCATCATGATTCTGGTTGCTGCACTTGGCTTTTAAATTGATAAGAGTCCTGCAGCATGGAAAAAGGCCATTCATCCCACCATATCTATACTAACCAATGGAGTTTTTCTTCTCAGTCACTGCAAGATCTGGAGGGTAGTTGCGACGTAATTTACCATCAACCCAACCTGCAAGTCAACCCTTAGGGAATCCTGCATGAGGACTCCCAATCCCTTTGCATGTCTGATTTCTGAATTTTAACCATGTTTAGAAAATAGTCTATATTCATTCTACCAAAGTACATGACCATACACTTTCTGACACTGTATTCCTTCTGTTACTCCTTTGCCCGTTCTCCTAATCCATCTATTTCCTTCTGCAGACGCCCTGCTTCCTCAACACTAACTGCTCCTCCACCTATCTTAATATCGCCCACAAACTTGGCCACAAAGCCATCAATTCCATCATCCAAATCAGTGACATATAATGCGAAAAGGCGTGGTCACAACACCAGCCCCCGTGGAACACCACTAGTCACTGGTGGCTAAAAGAAAAGGCCTGTTTTATTCCCACTTTTTGCCTCTTGCCAGTCAGCAAATCGTCTGTCGATGCTGGTATCCTTCCTGAAATACTATGGGTTCTGATTTTGTGTAGCAGCTTCATGTGTGGCACCTTGTCAAAGGTTTTCTGAAAATCAAAGTTAACAACATCTACTGTGTATAAGATGATGAGAGGCATTGATCGTGTGGATAGTCAGAGGCTTTTTCCCAGGGCTGAAATGGCTAGCACGAGAGGGCAAAGTTTTAAGGTGCTGGTACAGAGGAGATGTAAGGGGTAAGTTTTTTACTTAGAGAGTGTTGAGTGTGTGGAATGGGCTGCCGGCAACAGTGGTGGAGGTGGATATGATAGGGTCTTTTAAGAGACTTTTAGATAGGTACTTGAGCTTAGTAAAATTGAGGGCTATAGGTAAGCCTAGTAATTTCTAAGGTAAGGACATATTCAGCACAAATTTGTGGGCCAAAGGGCCTGAATTGTGCTGTAGGTTTTCTATGTTTCTATGCTACTGGCTCTCCTCTGTCTATCCTGCCTGTTATTTCCTCAAATAATTCTAACAGTTTTGTCGGGCAAGATTTCTCCTTAAGGAAACTATTCTGACACTGGTCTGACTTTTATATGACAGTAAACTCGACTTTTAGACTCAAGATTAGAATCTGGGTATTAATGTTTTGAAGAAGCAGGCACATTGAAATACGGATAGCACATGTACAAAAAAAACAAGTTACAGCAAAAGCTACAAATCTAAAATCACCTTTGGTAGTCAGAATGGTCAGTTCCCTTTACAATTTTGCCATAAATCACACACAGCACAAAAATAATATTAAAACAATAATATTAATAGATAATAAAAATATTTCAAAGGTGTACAAGTTGTCATAAAGTACATATAGAACATACAGTTAAATAAACAACAGTATAATGCTACTGGTGCTGCCATTAATAATGTGCACTGGGTGACAGCAGGATATTCAGAAGTCTCACAGCCTAACAGTTCTTGTTCTTATACTGTGGTACTTTCTGACTAATGGTTGGAGGTCAACAAGATTGTAGGACAAACAGGAGAGGTCTTTCACAATGTTGAGGGCTCGGCAGATGCAGTATTTCTGCTGTATGTGGGGGAGTGGGATTGAGACGTCGATGATTCTCTCTGCACTCCTCACAATACGTTGCAGGGTCTTGCGGCAGATGCCTTGTAGTTCCCATATCAGATAGTAATACAGCTGCTGTCGATGCTGCTCCAGTAGGATGTGGTTAGAATGGGGGTGAGGAGCCTCACACATCTCAGTTTCCTCAGGAAGTGGAGGTGCTGCTGTGCTTTCTTGACTAAAGAGGCGGTATTGGGGGACCATGTGGTATCATCTGTGATGTCCACTCCAAGAAACTTGGTGCTCCTGATACTCTCCATGGAGGAGCTGTTGATGTACAGTTGGTACTGGTCAGCCTGCAACTTCCTGAAGCTCACGATCATCTCGTTAGTCTTGTCTACGCTGAGAATCAAGTTGCTGTGCTTGAACCAGTCCACAAGCCTCTCTGTATCATCACTGTTGCTGATCAGGCCAAACCACTGTTATGTCATCAGCAAACGTAACGATGTGGTTAGAGCTGGATCTGGTAGTGCAGTTGAGAGTCAGCAACATGAACAGCAGCAGGCTGAGCACACAGCCCAGGGGACACCAGGGCTAACATGACAGAGCTAAAGATGGCCAACATGGACGTCACAAATAATAGACTTAACTATCGAATAGATACACTCCTCCCTCGGAGTGTCAGACACACTGAGCCAATAGGCTGGTCCTGGACTTATTTCCACTTGGTATGATTAACTTATTATTATTTAATTACTTATGGTTTTATAATCGCTATATTTCTTCACTATTCTTGGTTGGTGCGGCTGTAATGAAACCCAATTTCCCTCGGGATCAATAAAGTATGTCTGTCTGTCTGTCTGTTTCCACTTCACCCAATATGACACAATCTCCTGTACAAGACTCTATAAGCTTAACACAGCCTTCGATAGTTCTATGCTTCTTTATATAAATTAAACTTTTCCATTACTTCTGCAAATACTAATTTCCAATTAGCAACATTTTTTTTGCCTTTCACTGAATTCAACTCAATGTTGTCCATATCTCTTCGCACAGACATAGGACTGTGGTCCACGGCTGCCAAGACAGTCCTCTTCATTGAGTTAACCATCCCATGGGAGGAAGGAGTGGAGGCTGCCCACGAGCAGAAGAACTGAAGTACTCAGACTGGCAGCTGAGTGTAAGGAAGCTGGTTGAAGAACCATCATCTGCCCTGTGCTGGGGGCTTCGTTGGCACATCGATGTCAAGGTTACTTTGTGATATGGCAGTGACTGGAGTGAGGCTCAGGAGGGCCACCAGAGAGATGGCTGAAGAGGGAGGAAAAGACAGCTGTTGGCTCTGTCAAAGGAGAAAGTACAGAAGATGGGGGACTGACTAACCCCATTGGAAACTGCAGGGGGTGGCAGGGAGATGTTCCTGCCACTGCTCCACCACAAGGAGATGAATCCGGGGCTAAGGGAGTGAAAAATCAATGAGTAGTGATCCCCAGCTGATGACCTGCAGCTGACCTAAGGGCACTGTTGGAATTGCAGTAGGCAGCAATGCCCGACAGGAAACAACATATTCCTGTAAATCTCATTGAAACTTCTGGGTATCCAGCGACTGCAGTGAAAGGGCAATTGGAGTCCAGGGAAGACTGGATAGCTTCAGGAAAGTCTGCACTAGGAGTGGCGGTTAGTCACCCAACCCACTATTCTCTTATGGCAGAGACACCTGTCAATGACCACACAGATGATTAAGAGTCGACAACCCAAAGGCCTTTCAAGAGGCAGGATAGAAGATGGGCCCACTATTTTTGCTCTATTATAAACCCTCTCTTTGGCTTTTATGTCAGCTTTGACTTCTTGTTAGCCATGGTTATGTTATCCTGCCTTTAGAATACTTTTTCTTCTGGGATGTATATATCCTGTGCCTTCTGAATTGCTTCCAAAAATTCCAGCAATTACTGCTCTGTCGTCATCCCTGCCAGTGTTCTTTTTCAATCAATCTTGGCCAACTTCTCTTTCATACCTCTGTAATACCCTTTACTCCATTATAGTACTGATACATCTGTCATTAACTTCTTCCCATGTTTCAGAGTGAATTCTATCTTATTATGATCACTTTTCCCTAAGGGTTCTTTTACCTTCAGCTCTCTAATCAATTCTGGTTCGTTGCACAACCCAATCCAGAATTGCTGATCCCCAAGTGGGCTCAAGCACAAACTGCTCTAAAAAGCCCTCTCATGGGCATCCTAGAATATTCCCCCTTGGGATCCCGCGCCAACCTGATTTTCCCAATCTACCTGCATAGTGAAACCCCTCCCCCCCCCATGGCTATTGTAACATTGTCCTTTTGGAATGCATTTACTATCTCCCGTTGTAACTTATAGACCACATCCTTACTACTGTTTGGGAGTCTGTATATACAACTCCCATTAGGGTCTTTTTACCTTTTCAGTTCCTTGGCTCTATCCACAATGATTCAATCCCTTCTGATCTTATGTCACCTCTTTCTAATGATTTGATTTGATTTTTGCCAACAGAACAATGCCACTGCCTCTGCCTTCTTGCCTGTCTTTTCGATACAATGTGTATTCTTGGATGTTAACTTCCCAGCTATAATCTTCTTTCAGCCATGATTCAGTGATGCCCATAAAATCATACATATATAATGTCCTGGTTCATATTTTATTCTTATGCTGTATGTATTTCATTTTGGCAGTTCTGTAAGAGCAGTCTGTTCTGTTTTCAGCTTGTTTGGGTTACTGTTGAAGCCACTTGACAAAGTGATGTTACAAAATGTCCTATAGTGCACTTATAGTGCATATAGTACTTAGTCACGATGGCGCTAAACAGTGACTCCTTTGCTCACATCTTCGGAAACAGCTCTCTTTCCACCCTTAATATCTATTTTTCCCTTTCAGGGTTCTTTTGAAGACCCTGACCTGGAGTTACACACTGACTTCGGTTCTTTGCAGGAATGGGACCCACTCTTGGGGTTTCACAACAGGCCATTACTCGATATACCGAGGACTCTGCCTAAGAGCTACGCTTGCCTTTGGAGGTCTGATATTTTGTTGCTCTGGAGATGGGTGGATCAAAGGTCAGTGTCCCGGCAGGATATTGGTCTGTTGTGGGAGTCGGAAGATCATGGCTGTGTGCCTAAAGACCTGAGATCTTTGAGCACAGAGCACAGAAAAAGTGATGCAACGGACTTTTCACATCGTAAACCAGTGAGTTATTTGTTAAGTCCCCCCTCTCACTGTAAAACAGAGGCACCTCTATCTCCCTTATTAGGGGGAAGGAGAGAGCCTGTGGTGTGTCAAATACCGGGTGAACGAGTAGTCTTCAGGGTACTGCAAGTCTGTGTCTTTGCTGTTGCTTTGATGCATGCTTGAGTGCTCAGTGGTGGGTGCCGATGCTTTTTTGGCTGGTGGGGGATGTGGGGGATCATTGCTCGCTGCCACTTACACACGGGAGGGGGGGAGCTGGGGGGACTTTGGGGTTCTAACATTTAACTGTCATTCATCCATTGGGGTACTCCTCTGTTTTTGTGGATGGTTGCAAAGAGAAAACACTTCAGGATGTATATTGTATACATTTCTCTGACATTAAAAGTACCTTTGAAGCCACTGATCTCCCAGAATCACAGCCCCATTAACCAATTCAATGGTCTGATCCCCAAACACTTTTCCGGGCTTTTGATAAACTTACAGCATTCAAAAATATAAGAGTACTGACCCTGTGATTTCAGTCTCTGAGGCTGACATGAGAGCATCCTTCAGGAGGGTGAACCCACACAAAGCACTTGGCCCAGACTGGGTGTCCGGCCGAGTACCGAAGGCCTGTGCTGATCAACTGGATGGAATGTTCACTTATATCTTTAACCTCTTGCTTCGGCAGTCTGAGTTACCCAAATACTTCAAGCTGGCTTCCATTATACTATTGCCTAAGAAGAGCGTGGTAACCTGCCTCAATAACTATCATCCAGTAGCACTGACATCCACCATGAAGAAATACTTTGAGTGGTTGGTGATGAACTGTATCAACCTCTGCCTAAGGGGTGACTTGGATCCACATCAATTTGTCCTACAGCAGATGCCTTTCCATTGGCTCTTCGCTCAACCCTGGAATATCTGGACAGTGAAGATGCATATAATCTGAATGCTCTTCATTGGCTACAGCTCTGCTTTCAAAACCATCATTCCCTCAAAACTAATCAATAAGCTCCAATAACTTCAATGCCTCCTTATGCAACTAGATCCTTGATTTCCTCACTTGCAGACTCCGGTCAGTTTGGATTGGCAACATCATCTCCTCTACAATTACCATCAATACAGGTGGATCACAAGGCTGTGTGCTTAGCCTGCTGTTCTACTCAGTTCGTGCTTATGACCATGAGGCTAAGCACACCTCTAATACATTATTTTAAGTTTATTGATAATACCACTGCTATCGGCTGAACTAAAGGTGATGATGAATCAGTGTATACGAGGGAGAATGAAAATCTGTCTGGGTGGTGCCACAACAATAACCTCTCACTCAATGTCAACAAAACCAAAGAGCATGTTATTGACTTCAGGAGGAAGAAACTGGAGGTCCATCAGCCAGTCCCCATTTGGGTATAAGAGGTGGAGAGGTCAGCAGCTTTAAATTCCTTAGTGTTATCATTTCAGAGGACCTCTTCTGAGCCAGTATGTAAGCCCCATTACAAAGAAGGTACAGTAGTGCCTCTACTTAGAAGTTTGCAAAGATTTGATATGTCATCTGAAATTTTGATGAACGTCGATAGATGCACGGTGGAGAGAGTCCTGACTGGTTGTATCATAGCATGGTATGGAAAGACAAAAGCCCTTGAACATAAAAGCCTACAAAAAATAGTAGATATGGCCCAGCCCATCAAAGATCTCCTCACCATTGAGCACATCTAGAAGGAGTGCAGTCGCAGGAAAGTAGCATCATCATCGAGGACCCTCACCATCCAAGCCAAGCTCCCTTCTCATCACTGCCATCAAGAAGGAAGTATTGAAACCTCAGGACCTGCACCGCCAGGTTCAGGAACAGTTATTACCCCTCAACCATCAGGCTGTTGAACCAGAGGGGATAACTTCACTCAACATCACTCACTCCAACAGTGAACTGTTTCCACAATTTATAAATTCACTTTCAAACAGTCTTCATCTTACTTATTGCTTACTAATTTGTTGTTGTTATTATTATTATTATTATTATTATTATTATTATTATTATTATTATTTTGTTTACTTTTATTTCTTTTTGTATATGTACAATTTGTTGTCTTTTGCACATTGGCTGTCTGTCGTGTCCTGTGCATTTTTTATTGTTTCTATTGTGTTTCTTTGTACTTACTGTAAATGTCTGCAAGAAAATGAATCTCAGGGTTGCATATGGTGGCATGTATGTACCTTGATAGTAAAATAATCCCTAAGATTTTTTTGATGGGAAAGTTGATGTAAACTGCACCTATCTGCTTGCTATTAATTAGGTTTAGTTTTGCACAAAGTTAATATGACCAGTAATAAAGCTAAAGAATAAAATTGTTGCTAAGTCTCAATAACGTTTATCAGAATCCAGTACTGCAAATGTATCCCTGCCAGATTTTTCTCATGAGACTGAGAGATTGGGATCCAGCCAGCATCAATCATTCTTTATTCAATGCTCATGGTGGTGGCCTTTATTCATCCCTCTTACAACCTCCAGTTCACTTTTGTTTCACAGCTGTAGAAATTGATCATTTTTATTCCTATTACATACTAAAACTTGAACAGAAACATGCTAAATTGTGAACAAAAACATGTGTTCTCATTTTGATCAATTTTTTTTAATTATCTTAACCTCAGCAAATAAAGTATACTGTCTTGTACAGCTGGCACCTATTATCTGTGAAAACATGCCTTATTTCTCAATAGCTGCTTTTGCACAGCATTTTAAATCTTTGCTTCTCTGACTTAGTCCTCACTACCTTTTAAATGGCTCAGCATGGGCTAGATGGGCCAAAGGGTCTGCTTCTGCACTGTACTCTTCTATGACTCTAAGACTTCTTTTGAACAAATAGTCCAACAGCACTCTTGACCTTTTCAACCCTCCTACATTTCTTCACCTATCACTGATTGTCATGTCACCTTCTTCCCAACAACATAAACAAAAATACAATTGAAAATTAATGACACAATTCAAATTCATGTATTCCATCAAGGCATTACGTAGGACACAGCTCTCAGAACAGCCAGGAGAAACTTCAGCAAGAGGGCAAAGACTGCCAATACACAAAAAATTCAAGAACATCTGTCCGTGGCCAGTGGCACCGGAACCAATCATCATAAAGAGCTTGGAACGGCAAGTAATACCAAAAACTCCATTCGTGCTACACTAGACAGTCACCAATGTGCTTACAGACAGAATCACCGCACGAAAGCTACAACAGCATTTGTCACGCACCTCGTCCTGACACATCTAGAAAACCAGGACACTTACTTCAGAATGCTCTTTCTGGATTTCAGTTCGGCAGTCAACACAATTGTCCCACAGACCTTGGTGAACAAACTCCTAGTCCTCGGTCTACTGGGTAATTGAATGTTGGATTTCTTAATCAACAGACCTTAGATAGTCAGGATGCACAAATGATCCTCCCTCCCCATCATACTCAACACAGGTACTCCTGCCCCCAGGGCTGTGAGATAAGCCTGTCGCTGTACACTATGCTCAACTGCACGGCCAAATACTGAAGCAATCACATTGTCAGGTTCGCCGGTGACACAACAGTGGTGGGGCTCACCACCGCCAACGATGAGATGGCCTACGAAAAGGAGGTGGTGGAGCTTGAGGTCTGGAGCCAGGCAGATAACGTCTTCCTCATTGTCAACTCAACAAAGGAGAGAGTTAACAACTTCAGAAGAAGTCACACTATGCACACCCCTCATTACATCAGCAGCAGAGCAGTTTCAAACTCCTGCAGTGCACATCTCGCACAAACACTCATGGTACGAGACAAAATGGAAGGTGAACAAACAGCTTCAGGCTGAGTTCCTAAAATCACCTGGTGGAGGTGAGCAGTAACTCCATGCTTGAGAGTATGGATGCAATGAAGAAGAACATTAGAAAAATGAGGGGAAAGCTCATTGAAACCCATTGAAACTTGAAAGGACGAGACAGAGTGGATGTGGAAAAGAAGTTTCCTGTTATGAGGGAATCTAGGACCAGAGGGCACAGTCTCAGAATAGAATAGGACCTCCCATTGGAACAAAGATGAGGAGGTTTTTCTTTAGCCAGAGGGTGGTGAATCTGTTGAATTCATTGCCTCAGACAGCTATGGAGTTAAAGTTATTGGGTATATTTAAAGCAGAAGTTGATTGGTTCTTGATTAGTAAGGGCTTTAAAGGTTACAGGGAGAAGGCAAGAAAGTGGTGTCGAGAAGAATGATGAATTAGCAGTGATGTAATGGCAGAGCAGACTCAATAAACTGAATGGCCTAATTCTGATCCTATGTCTTACGGTATTATGGTCCGATGGTCAATGGCAAACATGGAAAAGTGCAGCAGCAACGTGACAACTTTCTGACCGACTTTTCCATATTTCCCATTGCACCAACCATTTAGATTTCGGCACTACACAACCATCTGTAGCCTACCCCATTACAATCTTCCTCTACATCTGAGGCACAACCAAATTGCAATGTCACCCTGCAGTTTACAGCCAACTTCTCTCCTATAGCCAATCTCCTCTGAGCACACAAACACTGTATTGGAAAGCTGCAGATTCCTCCCATAACCTGTCCTCTAATATGAGAACAGAGGTAGAGGAGTTTGTCGCTTTGTATTTCAAACCTCCACTGCCATTTATGATCATGGCTATTCCACCCCATGCTTCATCTTGTCTCCTATGCCAGTTCCACATTTCCCTCTATTCTCTGATCTTTCAAACATGTATCTACCTCCTTGTTTTCCAGAGTCAAACTGTGAGATAAAGTCATGATGTCTCCATCTTGACTTCGCTCTTATCATCTTTCCACTACTAGGTTGAATCCTCAATCCTGGGCAACAGAAATAACACACAAAAATGAAGAGGGGAATGGTGAGAGACGAAGAAGTGCTTGCACTTACCATCTTCGCCTAGATGTCCAGAGCAGATTGAGGGCTGAGAGAAAAGTGGGATGAGAGAGGAATTATATCGTGATATTTCACTGTCAACCTTTTCAACATCACTATAAGAAGAGGCTTAGTGCTGCTTGTTCCCAAAATGGCCACCACTATCTCCTCCTTGAGGGCTAAAAGTCCATTCATTGCTTCTGCCTGCTGTTATGCACCAGCATTCATTATGTGCCAGGTTGTATGACCATGATTATTCTTGGCAAATTTTCTACAGAAGTGGTTTCCCATTGCCTTCTTCTGGGCAGTGCCTTTACAAGACAAGTGACCCCAGGTTATATTAATACTCTTCAGAAACTGTCTGCCTCGTGTCAGTGGTTGCATAACCAGGACAAGTGATATCCACCAGCTGCTTATACAATCATCCACCACCACCTACTTCCATGGCTTCACATGACCCAGACTGAGGCAGGGAGGGGATGGGGAGGGGGTGGCTAAGCAGGAGCTACACCTTGCCCAAGAGTGACCTCCAGACTAGCGGAGGGAAGGAGCGCCTTACTCTTCCTTTGGTAGAGACATAACTCCACCCAGCCACCCAGCAGCACTCTAACCCGGGAAGAAAGCAAGATGTGTTCCACGGAAAAGCACAGAATATCTTTGGGTACTGTGACTTGTCCTGGGAGAATAACTTCTAGTGAGGATAAGCCATCAGTTATGGCTATGCTTGCAATAGAACTAAATCCATGTATGAGAAATAATGAATTGTGCAGTTGAGGTGAGAACTGACTGACAAAATATTTTTTGAAAGACAGTTGACATGATTGTAATGAATTGAGGGATGATGTAATTGGTATACCATGAACATGGTAACTGTAGCAAATTAGGAAAGGCTGTATCTCTTCCTACATTGCTCTGCAATTGAGCAGTACTTCCAGAACTGGCATTTGCCAGCCTTACATCTTATCAAGGAGTGAATATTCTTGGACTTCGTGTCTCATTACCAACAAGATAAGTATCCTCCTTGTCCTGCACCAAAGCTCTCACTGCATTACCTGAAAATCCTAATGAATTCTGTCTCACCATTCAGTCACTGCTCAAGGTATCACAGTTCTAGTTCAACTTTGGACATAAAACTCCAAACAGTTGCTGCAATCATGAAGTATGTCTTTTGTAAGAACAGGACAATTTACCACTCACAGGTTGATAGGGTGATTAAGAAGGTATATGACGTGTTCCCCTTCATTAGTCAAGAAATTGAGTTCAAAAGCCATTAGGTGATGTTGCAACTCTAAACCCCCAGTTAGACCTCACTTGTGTTCAGTTTTGGTCACCTCATTATAGGAAGGATTTAGAAGCTTTAGAGAGGGTGCAGAGGAGGTTTGCCAGGATGCTGTCTGGATTAGACAGCATGTCATATGAAAGTAGGCTGAGAAAGCTAAGGCAATTCTCTTTGGAGCAAAGGAGATGATAGTTGACTTGATAGAGGTGTAAACGACGGTAAGGGGCATAGATCGAGTGCATAGCCAGAGATGTCTTCTCAGGATAGAAATGGTTAATATGAGTGTGTGTGGAGGGGGGGGGGAGGTATTGCTTTAAGGTGTTTGGAGGAAAGTATAGAGGGGATGCAGAGGTAGCTTCATTTTTACAGTGGGTGTGTGGAACACATTGCCTGGTGTAGTGGTAGAGGCAGATACATTAAGGACATTTAACCAACTCTTAGATAGGCACATGGATGATAAAAATATGAAGGGCTATGTGAGAGAGAAGGGTTGGATTGATCTCAGAGTAGGTTAAAGGGGGTAATAAAACAGATGAAAATATTCATTAGTTCAGACAGCCTTTTGGTCAGAGGAGCACGTTAGTTCTGGTTTGTCAAAATGAATGGGTTTTTTTTCCAGAAAAATAACCATTTTGGTGTATTTTTCATGCAATCTGATCAATAATTTTGAAAGTAAGCAAATGTTTTGGTTCTTGGGTTGAGATTACAATACTTTAACAGCATCTGGAATTTGTAGATGTAGGAAGGTTGGAGGTGTGTGTGGGAGACCATGTAAACCCATAAAAGATCGACTCACTTATTTAAAATATGAGAACAAATGACAAGAAACCACTGAAATACAAACCGTCCACAAAGTGAAAACACTGCTTTGATTTTCCGAAATAGTTGGATCTGATGCATGTCTTACAAAGAGACTTTCACTTCAGTGTCATATCAACTTCCAGTACATAACTTAAAATGCAGATACTATAAACCACTAATTGAATTTACTGTCCTTGCCATAGGCACAAGGGTATTCAATTAAGCATTTAGTGCAAAAGTGCATCAGGAAATGAAAGAAGAATAGGTTATATTTCCTTTTTAATCAATTTTAAATCAACAGATCCATCCAGGACACCAATGACCTAACTCATAAAAGGTTACGAGAATTCGTGTAGGATTCAGAATAACAACACCATTTAAGCAAGGACTAATAATCCTATAATCAGGAATTATTACATTAATATAATATTGCTTTTAGCAAAACTTGGTCCTCTTGCCATTCTATCTTCCCCAGTTCATTGTTTTCAACCCATAAAAAATTTTGGGATGAAATTTTGATTTTATTGCCTGTTCCCTTTGATGATTTATAACATTTAAAATGTATAATAGTTTTGATATGAAGGTCAGCAGCATACGTTGGGAAACTGGAAAGTGGAGTTAACAATAAGGCCATGGTATAGGATTAGATGAACATGGAAATCTGTGCATGGGCTATTGGGTGACGGCTTTGTCAGGCACCTTCACTCTGTCCATAACAAGCAGAATTTCCCAGTGGCCAACCATTTTAATTATAATCCCTATTCCCATTCCGACATGTCGGTCCACTACTACCACAATGATGATAGAGAAGCAACACCTCATATGTTGTCTGAGTAGTTTTCAACATGACGGCATGAACATTGATTTCTCTAACTTCCAGTAATTTCTCCCCTCCCCCTACTTTCTTGTTTCCATTCCCTATTTCCATTTCTTGTTTCATCCACATCTATCAAATCTCCTTCAGCATTCTCTTCTTCAAAAAGCAGCCTCAGTTTCCTTAACCTAGCAAAGTAATTGTAGTGCCCCATACCAGGAACTGCTCTTGTATCTCTCTTCTGGACCTCCCCTAGTGCCTTCACATCCTTAAAGGTAAAGATTAACTTTATTTGTCACATACATCGAGACATACAGCGAAATGCACTGTTTCTGTTAATGACCACAACCCTTGGCATGTTTCCAGCACTAACATAGCATGCCCACATCTTACTCATCATAAGCAGTAATCTCTGGAATGTGGGAGAAAACTGGAGAACCACGAGTAAACCCACACAGTCACGGAGAGAACATACGGACTTATTACATACAGAAGTGGGAATCGAACCCTGATCTTACAGCTAACGCTGTAAAGCATCATGTTAACCGTTATATTAGCGTACCATAATGGCTTCTCATAATTATCCTATTTTTATATTCCCTGCTTCTTTTTGACACAGGCCATGGGCCATATTAATCAATTTCTCAATCTGACCTTCTTCTTTCAATAATTTGTACAAATTTCTCTGTTTCTTACAACACTTTTAGAACAGCATTCTTTATTCTATGTTGCCCCTTCCCATTCTTCCCAGGAAAATGCATCACCTCATGTGACCATTCTACCTGTTTATTTATACCCTTCTGCAAAACATCGCTATTCTCTTCAATATGTTGTAATCACCGTACTGTCAGTTGTACTTAGAAATATTGCCTTGCACACACAGTCTAGACCACTAATATAGATATTTAAAAATCAAGGGATCTAACACTAATCTCTGGGAATTGCCATGACAAACCTTTCCCCAGAACGAAAAACGAGAATTTGCCATGATCCTCTGTGCTCTATTACTCGCCTAATTTCATATTCATGTTATTACTCTCTGATTGTGTCATACGTTTCAATTTTACCTATAAGCCTTTAAGTAGCACGTTATTAAAAGCATTCTGGAAGTCCATTACACTACATCAACTGCATTACACTTATCAACTCTATCCATTAGTTCATCAAAAAATTAAAGGCATAATCTACGAGCATTAGTCTAATGAAAGCAAATTTGCTCTATTCCCAAGATTCTTCGATAGATATGTCAAGGAGAGTATATTGACAGACTGCATCACAGCCTGGAATAGAAACATCAATGTCCTTGTACAGAAAATCCTACAAAAAGTAGTAGATATGGCCCAGTCCAACACAAGCAAAGCCATCCCCACCATTGAGCACATCTACACAGAGTGTCATCGCAGGAAAGCAGCATCCATCATCAGGGACCTCCATCATCCCAGCTATAGACTCCTCTTGCTGCTGCCATCAGGAAGAAGGTACAGGAGCCTCAGAGTCCACATGGCCAGGTTCAGGAACAGCTATTACCGCTCAACTCACAGGCTCTTGAACCAAAAGGGATAACTTCACTGAACTTCACTTGACACATGACAGAACTGTTCCCACAACGTATGGACTCACTTTCAAGGACTCTTCATCTCATGTTCTCGATAATCATTTCTTTTTTTATTTGTTATTATTATTATTTCTCTTTATTTCTTTCTTTTAGTATTTGACATGTTGTTGCCTTTTCCACACTGGTTGTCTGCCCTGTTGGTTCAGTCTTTCATTGATTCTCTTATGGTTATTGAATTTATTGAGTATGCTCACAAGAAAATGAATTGCAAGGTTGTATATGGTGACATACATGTAGTTTGATAATAAACTTACATTGAACTTTGAAGATATGTCTGGAAACAATAATCCAACCTACTATACTCATCACCACCTAAAGTACTATTTTCTAACTTAAAGCAGAGTACTTTAAGAAGAAACTAAAATTTAACAGCATTCAACTCCACAAGAAGATTAGGGGATCTTCAAAGTAATGGTGATACAGATCTTTCTGCCATTTCCCTACATGGTCTGCTGGTCTTCTGCCAGTGGAAGGCAATTTGAATCTTAGTGAAATTTCAGTAACAAAATGTTTTAAGGCTTGCAAATGCGTGGATACAGCTAGAAACAAGGGGGGAGATGAATAAATAGTTTCAGAACATTCAACACTCACAAGGAAGTTCAACTGACTTCCTGGAAAAGCTGTGCAAGGAGGATAGGGGCAGAGACAGAAGGGGCATAGAGTATTACAAGAGATTTCTAAAGGTGAAGATAGATTGCTGCAGATTTGCAATTTATTTAAAGGCCTTAATGAATTCTAATTGCATTTTTTTGTAATTTTCAGCAATATTATATCTTTGCATTGAACTACTGGCACACAATCACAAGTTTCACATCATGATAGTCAGTGATAATAAATATGATTCTGATTTGGGAGTGCACGACTAGCAGGAACTGATCACAGAGCCTCTGCATAGGTACATGACCCAAATGGCAGCATCACCAACCACTCTGATCCTGAAAGGAAGGGATGAGCAGGCCAATGCCATGTTTGTAGTGCATCTGTGGACAGCTGTGCTTGTAGTCCTTGCACACTGAGAGCGGCCTCAGGAGATCATCAATGTCCTGAACACTGAAGGCCACTAGTAGTAGTAGGCAGACTTTGATCCCAGGGGATCATGGGTTTGCATCTCTGGTGGACCGTGTCCTCTCCAGGGTGCAAACCTGGGTGGAACGATTTGAAGAACCGGCTGTTGCCCATGCAGCGGGATCCCCCTCTCCACGTCACTGATGTAGTCCAAGGGAAGGGCAATCATCGATACAGCTTGGCACCAGTGTTGTCGCAGAGGGTGCCAGAGTGAAGTTATAAACAACATCAAACTGCTTTAGGGTCCCCAGCTCCGGATTTCTTCCTCAGGGTTTACTCCTGAAGCCTTTCCTATGGGTGGGTATGGCCGCAAGGCAGCGGAGGTTTAAACTCTTTCTCAATATGCGGGCTGCCAGCCAAGGCTGATGAGCCCCACCTGCCCAAAGCAATTGGTTTTGAGGTGCCAATGGTCCACCTTTGCCCATCTCTTATCAGTAGAAACAGTTCTGCTGGGCCTAGTAGCGAAGCCACACGTGAAGGCCAAGAGTTGGACTTGGTCGTTAGAGGCTGTCAGAGAGGCACGCCATTAGGAGCACTTTACAGGTAGTGGGAGCTTATCCCCACTATCACCCCGAGCTATGACTACCTTAGGAACCAACAAGCAACCATAGGCTACCATCAATATGTGGATAATTTCCATGTGCTGGGCATGGATATCATTCACTAGTAATATCTTGAATACTTGTAATATCTTTGGAAATACGGTACCACTCTGGGACCCCACTTTGAACATTTATCCTAAAACTCAAGAATTGCAATAAAGGTCATCGAGGACAAGGAAGAATTTACTATCAATCTTAACTTTAATAGCTATTAATATATGGTAATAGCTATTGATCAACAATTTGTGATCAATACCCACTGCCATCTGTAAGGAGTATATATTCCCCCCCCCCTCCCCGACTGTGTGGATTTCCTCTGTGCTCCAGTTTCCTCCTACATGGCAAAGATGTAGACATTAGCACTAGTAAGTTGAGGGCATGCTCTGTTGGCGCCAGAAACGTGGTGACTCTTGCAGGCTGCCCCAGCACACATTTGGACCATGTGGTCATAAATGTTTTTCCTGAGGAAGGATCTCAATACGAACCGTCAGCTGTACTTCTTCCTAGAGATGCTGCCTGGCCTGTTGTGTTCAACCAGCATTTTGTGTGTGTTGTTTGAATTTCCAGCACCTGCAGATTTCCTCATGAATGCCCTTCACAGAATGTTTTGATGCACATGTTACAAACAGCTAATCATTTTAATACTTGCCCTCTCTTCCTCCTCACAGCAGAACCAGGGCCTTTTTTCTGTGCAATGACATGATGGTCCAGTTCAATAGAAGCTAGTGTTGTGGTATTGAAGAATTCAAAGAGGGATGAAATTCAGTCATGCTAATTGGGTGAATGTACATTACAGCTGTCATATTTGTCAGCAAATCTCCTAGTGCCACAGACTACAGATAAGATACTATAAAGACACAGGGAAAATCTTGAAGAGGTGGTTGAGAGATATGAAGTTTACTTTTGCAAACAAACATTTAGTCACTATGGGGCTAGGTTAAGTATATTTAAAGTCAAAGTAAATATTATCAAAGTACATATATGTCACCACATACTACCTTGAGATTCAAGTCCTTGAAGGCATTTACAGGAAAATAAAGAAATAGAATAGAATTTATGAAAATCTATACATAAATAAAGACTGACAAACAACTCAATTTACAAAAGAAGACAAATTGTGCAAATGAAATTAAATAAATAATACTGAGAACGTGACTTGTAGAGTTCTTGAAAGTGAGTCTGTCGGTTGTGGAATCAATTTGGAGTAGAGATGAGTGAAGTTATCTATGCCATTTCAAGAGTGTCACGGCTGTCAGGCAATAACCGTTCCTGAACATGGTGGTGTGAAGCCTAAGATTTCTGTAGCTCCTGCCTGATGGCAGTAGCAAGAAGAATGTGAGGTCCTTGATAACGAATGCTACTCTCTGGTGGCAGCAATTCTTGTAAGTGTGCTCAGTGGTAAGGAAGGCTTTGCCTGTAATGGACTGGGCTGTATCCACCACTTTCCGTGCAGTTTCATTATAAATAAGGTACAATTTCAAGATCTTATAAATAACTAGTCCAAAATGCATTTACTGAAAGTATCTTGAAAGAAACTGCAAGTTGTTCCCTGCTACGCTATGGTAATCAAGCCTTCTGACCCAGCCCTGAAGAGCTGCCATGTGAGAAATCAAAGGATAGGTGGGACTTGCTGGAAACACTTAGAAAATCAAGCAAATTAAAGTAAATCAAAACAGTGTTAATATTCTGGGGCAAATACTCTGAAATAGAGGATGGTTGACTCAAATACAGAGTAGCAGAGACGATTTAGCAGTGAGTGATGTTTTTAATAATAAACTGAAAAATAGTAAGTCAGGAGGGGCCACGAAACAAGAGAGAACAGATATATAAAACAACAAGGCAACAAGAGAACTGAAGGATAGGAGCAACTATTTAAGGTGACTAGTTTGATGGGTGATCAAGGACTGTGGATTAGAGCTGGGTTTAAATAGGCTGCAGGTGACAAGTTGTAAACAAGTGGCAGGTGATTCATGTTAGTTGGATGGAGATTGGGAGGTGCCTGCTGTGCAGGTCTGACAATGAAATGGTTAAGAGAGAAAATAAGTGAGCTTTAAACTGCATGTAAGTGGGGAGAAGGAATGGACATGACATAAAGAATATTAGTACAAAGGAAGTAATGAGATGGACTACGTGAAAGAGAGAGCAGGGTAGAAAAGTAATTTCTTTTCAGTGCAATAGGCCACAACAAATTATCCATTGATGTCCAGGCAGAAGAATTGCAGGAGAGAGCCCCAACAGGACTGAGTAGATTATGTGATGATGCTCAGAAGAGACAGATTCCTTTTAAATTCCACTCCAACAATGAAGCCCAAGGATGAAAGGAATGCAAATCATGGATGGACATTATACCACTGGATGTGGTCTATGATAACCTGCTTAACGATCAGCAGTGCGCCTGACAACAAACAGAACAGTTGTTCTCCAAAAAGTTATCTAGGGTTGGAATAGGACAAGCATATTATATCATCACAACAAAGGGAATCCTAAGTGGAAGAATATTATATTTTAAAAGTACAAAAATACTATCTTGCTGAACTCAAGTCTTTGTAACCATGTTCTCTACATGCTCATCTTTCTTGTCAATGGGGTCTACATACTGATTTCCAGAATCTTTTGTCAGCAAACTTGTGAATACCTAGCAATCATTCATAGTGCAGATGGAAGCTGATGATTAACAGGTCTATTGCTTCATGAACTGCTGGTTGATTTTATTACATTCTATTCTCTGGTACTCATCTCTAAAGACAGACTACTAGAGTTACTCAAAAAAGACATGACATATTAGGTAACTGATTGATCACAACTAAGTATAGTCAAACTTCATGTGGTAGTCATGCCTTACAAGTTGAGACATCATCACACTCCATGGTACATATTTGTAATATACACATATATTGGATATATACATGGGATATATACATCCCAAAGAGGAAAAATTATTCTCAAGAAAAGATGACACAACCATGGCTAACAAGAGAACTCAAAACCAATATAAAAGCCAAACAGAGGGCATATAATAGAGCAAAAGTTTGTGGAAAGTTAGAGGATTGGGAGGCTTTTAAAAAGCAACAGAAGGCAACTAAAAAAGTCACGAAGAAGGTAAAGTGGGAATACAAAAGTAAGCTAGCCAATAATATTAAAGAAGATACCAAAAGTTTCTTCAGATACATAAAGTGTGAAAGAGAGGTGAGAGTGGCTATTGGACCACTGGAAAATGATGCCGGAAAGGTAGTAATGGGGGACAAGGAAATGGCAGATGAACTGAATAAGTATTTTGCGTCAGTCTTCATGGGTGGAAGTTCCAGGTGTTGGGGCATGAAGTGTGTGGAGTTACCATAACTAGAGAGAAGTCTCTTGAGAACTGAAAGGTCTGAAGGTAGAAAAGTCACCTGGACCAGATGGTGTACACCCCAGAGTTCTGAAAGAGATTGCTGACAAGTTCACGGAGGCATTCATAATGATCTCTCAAGATTCACAAGCTTCCAAAAGACTGGAAAACTGCAAATGTCATTCTAGTCTTCAAGAAGTGAGAGAGGCAGAAGAAAGAAAACTATAGGCCAGTTAGTCTGACCTCAGTGGTTGGGAGCATATTGGAGTCGATTGTTAAGGATAACATCTCGGGGTACTTGCAGGAACATAATAAAATAGGCCATAGTCAGCATGGTTTCCTCAAAGGAAAAGCTTGCCTGACAAATCTGTTGGAATTCTTTGAAAAGATAACAAGTAAGATAGACAAAGGAGAGTTGGTTGATGTTGTGTAGTTGGACTTTTTAACACATGAGGCTGCTTAACAAACTACAAGCCCATGGTATTACAGGAAGTATTCTAGCATGGGTAAAACAATGGCAGATTGGTAGGAGACGAAGAGTGGGAATAAAGCAAGCCTTTTCTGATTGGCTACTGGTGACTACTGGTGTTCCACAGGAGTATGTGTTGGGACTGATTCTTTTTATATTATATGTCAATGATTTGGATGATGGAATGGATGGCTTGGTTGCAAAGTTTGCAGACAATATGAAGGTAGTTGGAGCAGCAGGTAGTTTTGAGGACATAGAGAGGCTACAGAAGGACTTAGACAAATTAGGAAAATGGGCAAAGAAATGCCAGATGGAATACAGTGCCCAGAAGTGTATGGTCATGCACTGTGGTGGAAGAAATAGAAGGGTTGACTTTTTTCTAAATGGAGAGAAAATACAAAAAAAAGAACTGAGGTGTAAAGGGACTTGGGGGTCCTTGTGCAGGATTCCCTAAAGTTTAGCTTGCAGTTTGAGTTGGTGGTGAGGAAGGCAAATGCAATGTTGGCATTCATTTCAAGAGGTCTAGAATATAAAAAGCAGGAATGTAATGTTGAGACTATAAAGCATGGGTGAGGCCTCACTTTAAGTATTGCAACCAGTCTTGGGCCCCTTATCTTAGAAAGGATGTGCTGAATCTGGAGGAGGTTCAAAGGATGTTTACAAAAATGATTCCAGGATTGAGTAGCAGAGAAATGGCAGAGCATACTCGATGGGCCAAATGGCCTAATTCTGCTCCTATATCTTATGGTCTTATAAATTACTAAATTGCATAACCATGCAGGTAAGAACTTCTTCATCTTCTTCTTCATTAGAAGGGATCCACCAAATGTACTTTCTGACAAACTGAGGGTGCCACATTAGTGTAGTAGCTTGATTGGTCATCATATTTCCTATTTCTGCCACATACAGTATAACCAATTAAAATCATATAACTGAAATCAAACATTAAACACTATTTAATCTGATGTAACCACAAATTGCTTTCATCAAAGTACACTTTCCATAACAATCTTGCTCTATAGAGCATAAATATTTCTTTCATGCTATTACAACCTATATTTTAAAATCACTAATTGATTTACAATACTCCCCACAGAGCTTTACTGGCACAGAGTGTCTTTGATTTCAGACATAGTAGTTTTACACAGCTTAGTTTCAAATACTGAATGTAAAAGTACTATAAAGTATCTTAAAGTCCATTCACGATGAGCAACTTTACACTTACCTCGGCTGAAATATCCTTCAGGGATATAAAATGCACCAACCATAATTGAAACAAGTGCTCCAAACTTGAATAGCCAGAAACTGAAAGGAAAATATTAAAGGAATTATTAGTTATAAATGAGTTTATATTATACACAACATTCCTTGTTATACTATCCCAAATGTTTTAAATATGTGTCATAGTTTATACTCAAACAGTAAAAGAAACCTTTAGGTTATTTTAACAAAGGTCAATCACACTTCACATGTATTTTAATTTTATACAAAATGAATTTCCTTTTAATATTAGGAGTTGTTTGGCATTCAAAAGAGTAAAGAATAAGCATTGACAAATTCTTAGTGAATCCTATACCTTTGAAAGGAGCTTTAACTTCCATCAACCTAAGTCAATTATTGAAATTACAAATTATGTTGCATGCAGTTAAGGATTTCTGTCAAGAATGAGTCTTTAAATATAGCTTATTCTTTTTAAGACCAATGCAATGATTAAAAACTTGATCCAAAACTTAATACAAAAGGCAACTCCCAAAGGAAAACTTACCCGTTATGCACCAGGGCCCTTGGATCTCTGCTATTTCTGACATTGATCATAAGCAAAGCTAAAAGCAAAAAGAAAGTGGCCATTCCAAAGCAGGTGCGATACACGGACTTGTAACCAACCAACACTCTGCATATGGCAGGATTCTCTTCAGGCAACTGGGTATTAGAACCAAACTCGCAGAATCCTGGAATCTAAAAGACAATATTTCAGGGACATTGTTTCAGAGACTAACACCATTTAAAATATTTTGAAAATGTCTGAAGTATCTGTGTCATATATTTATTCCACATACTTCAGAGATGCATGCATAATATTCCATTCCTTTTTATTGCCCATATGCATTTGTGCCAGAAAACACGCTGGCTGCCCATCTTACAGGCAATGCAAAATCCACACCATCCGGCAACTTCCAAAACTGATTCCAAAAATAATTGTGCTGAAGGTCGCAGGGAAGTTAATTAATTTGTCTAATGTGCATAGGATCCCAATGACTAGAGCAGCCGGTGCCTAAAATATTGCCGTACTCCTTTTCCAGGGAAAACAGCAGATCTTTTTTTCCAGGCAGTTGCTAAGATAGTCACCAGCTGGGTTCAGAACAGGTTTTACAATTTCTTTGATTCATTACTTTCTTCAGGGTCTAGACCGCAATCTTAAATTTTGAATGCAATGACCATCACTACACCACTCTCTTTCTGCACCACCTCAGATCAAACCTATCTCTGATGGACTTGTAAGCCAATTCATCTGTTTTCTATGGTTGCAACACCTATCACTCTTTTGCCTACCTGATGATTCCGAAGTTCCTCCTACGCAATGTCAAAGTCAGGTTTGTTGTTAATTGCAAGAGCACATGTATGCACAGGTTCAATTAAAGTATACTGGCAGCAGAATCACAGGCACAGAGCATTAGAAGGAGGCCCTCCATTGGTCAGGTTTGAGCATGGATATTGCATCCTAGCTGACGACGCAAGTATGCAATTATGCAAGCCAGGGCAGTACAATATCGAGAGTAAGCTGTTGCCCATGCAGGAGACTCCCCCTCTCCATGTAGCTGATGAATCCAAAGGAAAGGCAGAGATTAGTTTGACACCAGCAGCATCACAGGAGTTGCCAGTCAGCAGCACTGAATTCAATGTGGACTGCCTTATTGGGTCCAGATTTTTCTTCAGGGTTTATTCCTGAAGACTACCCCATGAGTGGGTCTTCCCTCAAGGTAGCAGAGGCTTGAAATTAGAGTTCTCCTTCTCCTAGATGAGCCTACCATGATTGATAACCCCCCCCCCCCACCACCTGGTCAGACCCCACTTGGAGAACCGTGCTCACCTCACTACAGGAAGGAGCAGGGAACTATAGAAAGGATGCAGAGGAGATTTACAAGGTTGTTGCCTGGATTGGGGAGCATGCCTTATGAGAATAGGTTGAATGAACTTGGCCTTTTCTCCTTGCAGAGATGGAGAATGAGAGGCGACCTGATAGCGGTGTATAAGATGATGAGAGGCATTGATCTTGTGGATCATCAGAGACTTTTTCCCAGGGCTGAAATAGCCAACACGAGAGGGCACAGTTTTAAGGTGCTTGGAAGCAGGTACAGAGGAGATGTTAGGGTTAATTTTTTTTACGCAGAGAGTGGTGAGTGCATGGAATGGGCTGCAGTGAGAGTGGTGGTGGCAGATACAATAGGGTATCTTAAGACTCTTGGATAGGTACATGGAGCTTAGAAACATAGAGGGCTATGCGTTACCTGAGGTAATTTCCATAGTAAGTACATGTTCAGTACATCATTGTGGGCCGAAGGGCCTTTATTGTGCTGTAGGTTTTCTACGTTCTATGTTTCTATGTTCTAAATAAGCTAATATAGCATTAGATACACAATATCCACAAGAAAAACATAAGATAAACAAAAATTTATGCAATTGTTGTAAGATAGAACGTAATTGGAACAATAAAATGGAAAGAAACAATTGTTGGATTTTGTTCAAACATTTCACCACAGAAAAAAACTGAATAAATTTTTAATGGATTAAATTTCCAGAATTTGAGAATCTTAAGGGATTCTACAGCTATGTTATGAGCAAAAGCATTGCAAGAGACACAACTGGGTCTCTAGAAGATCAGAATGATATTCCACATGTGGAGCCAAAACAGATGGGGGCGATCTTAAGTAAATTTTTTTGCATCTGTATTTACACAAGAGATGGATACTGAATCTATAGAAGTGAGGCAATGTGGCTCAACTTCATGGACCCTGTATGGATTATAGAGGAGGAGGTGTTTGCTATCCCGAGACAGATCAGGGTGGATAGATCTCAATGGCCTAACAAGGTGTTCCCCTGGACCCTACGGGAAGCAAGTGAGGTAATTGCCAGCCCAGCAGAGATATTTAAATCATCCTTAGCGACAGGAGAAGTACCAGTGGATTGAAGGATAGCCAATTATTTTTATTGTTTAAGAAAGGCTCTAAACATAAACCAGGAAATTATAGGTCAGTGAGTCTGATATCAGTCGTGGGAAAATTATTGGAAGGTATTCTAAGTGTCTATATATGTAAGTATTTAGATAGAGATGGACTGATTAAGGACAGTCAGCATGGCTTCATGCATAATAGGTCATATCTATCTAATCTTATAGATGTTGATGAAGGCAAGACAATGGAGGTTGTCTGAATGGACATTAGCGTGGCATTTTATGTGGTCCTGCATGGGAGATTGGTCAAGAAAGTTCTTTTGCTTGGCATTCAGGATAAGGTAGTAAATTAGATTAGACATTGGCCTTATGGGAGAAGCTAGAGAGTGATAGTAGATGGTTGCCTTGCTGACTGGAGGCCTGCGACTAGTGGTGTGCTGCAGGGATCGGTGCTGAATCCATTGCTATTTGTCATCTATGATCAACGATCTGTATGATAATGTGGTTAACTGGATTAGCAAATTTGTGGATGACACCAAATTGGGGTGTAGTGGGCAGCGAGGAAGGCTATCATGGCTTGCAGAGTGATCTGCATAAGTTAGAAAAATGGGCAGAAAATAGGTTAGGACTTTGTTACTTAGAACATAGAAGACTGAGAGGAGATTTAACAGAGATATACAAATTTATGAGGGTTATAGATAGGGTAAATGCAAAGCTTTTTCCACTGAAGTTGGGTGGGACTACAGCCAGAGGTCATGGGTTAAGTGTGAAAGGTGAAAAGTTTAAGGGGAACATGAGGGGAAACTTCTTCACTAAGAGGATTGTGAGAGTGTAGAATGAGCAGTCAGCACAATTGGTACATGCAAGCTCGATTTCAATGATTAAACCACGTTTGAAGAGGTACGTGGATAGTAGAAGTATGGAGGGCTACGGTTCTGGTGCAAGTAGATGGGAGTAGGCAGATTAAATGGTTTAGGCATTGTCAAGATGGGCCAAAGGGCCTGTTTCCACTCTGTACTTCTCAATGACTCTAGTTGGCTGACAGCTAGGTTGAATGGAAAAAAGTAAACAAAAGATAGCTAATAAGATTAACTGAAAATTGTTTCTCCTAAATTCAAAATAATTAGCAACCCAGCAGCTTACACAAGTGAAGAGATACTTAATAGGATGCTCAGTTTACTGAACATCCAGCTACTCCACATTTTTGTATTTTAGAAATAATTCTACAGTATCACTTGCAACTTTTTAATAATCAAAGTACTGTTCATTATCCCCAGTTGCAACTGCATTAATAAAACCATGTTCAGTGAATCTCACTCAAAGCACTGAGTGCATCTCCAACTGAAACTCTTGACGGGAGATGGAGAGCGTAAATGGAAGTGCCTTATGTTGCTTAATGTATTTATGGCAGATTTAAATTTGTTCCACTCTTGGAAGATCTCTTCTGATTTATTAGGGGGTAGTACAATCCAACATTTTAAATCAATTTATGGTTCATTGCTCTATTGCCATTAGACTTACATGAGAGAAAGAGCAAAGCAAATAGTTCTCCAAAGAGCTCAAATACACTGAATGGGACAAATGGGCTCCAATTGGGCTGCAGAATTATATAATTTTATAAGTCTGCGCAAATGTCACAAACTTTCAGCCACAATTTATTCATTTTCTAATCAATGTGCCGCTGTTTTTGATAGTATTGTACCATATTAGAAAATCTGACAAATTAGAATTTCTGATTTCCATTTGTATGATTAATATTATTGGGTGATAATAACTTTCTATGCAATAAACTATTTTAGGTACTCACTGATTATTTCTCCCAAATGTAACAATTCTTACAAATAAATTTTCCTGCCCTCAAGGTAATCTTTTCTTACATATTCAAGAGTTGTTTGGATTTTGAATGAGATTCCAATACTTTATTTTCACTTTTTCAAGCACTACTCATGAATATGATAATATTGTCAAGGAGTCTCTCATAGCAGAACCTGCTTTGAATGTCTAGCAGATTGCACCTGGGGTTATAGGGCCAGTACTTCTAGCCAGTTGGGTGCTTTCTGGTTATATGATCAACTTCTGCAATGACTGTCCTACTGAAGAGTCTTGGCTCAAAACATTGACTATACTCTTTTCTGTAGATGCTGCCTGGCCTGCTGAGTTCCTGCAGCATTTTGTGTGTGTTGTCTGAGTTTACCTCGTTCGTTCGTTACGTGCCATGTTGTCTGGCATAGGTGATCATGGTCTTTCCATTACCATGATTGTGCTTGGCAAATTGTTCTACAGAAATGGTTTGCCATTGCTTTCTTCTGGACGGTGTCTTTACAGATGAATGACACCAATACTCTTCAGATTGTATGCCTGGCGTCTGTGGTCGCATAACCAGGATTTGTGATGTGTACCAGCTGCTCATGCGACCATCCACCACCTGCTCCTGTGGCTTCATGTGACTCAGATTGGCGGGAGGGGGGAGGGGGGCCTGCTAAGCAGGTGCTACTGTTACGAAGGATGAACAACTCTGATGGGCAGAAGAGTGCAGAGTGCTCCCCCCCCCCCCTTTGGAGAATCGCAAATCGCTACTATTTTGATGCTGTTATCAAGGAAGTATGAGAGACAAAGGAAATCTGCCAGGGCAGTTGTTATTGATAACAGCTCATGAAAGTTAATGAGAGAGAGAGACAGCTCAGAGACACAAGGTGGAATGTCTCCTGCTGACAAAAGCCATTGATTTACTGCTATTGTCTTTTGGAGAAGGATTGTTTACTTGGTACTGTTCTATTCATTGAAACACCTCATCAGGAGGCAACCAGAGTGGGCTGGTTTGATGGGTTACATCATCCCAACCTGATTAACATCTGAGACCCCGTGAGTGGGGATAAAAGTGAGGTCTGGGGTAACACCCCTCAGACGCACCAGGAGAAACGCTAGTGAGCATCAGAACCCCCACGAGAAAGGGTGGGAGATCGGAGAGCGAACGAAGGGTCGGTAACTTTTAACTCACAGTGTTTTGTAGCGAGACCGGTGGGGGCTTGTGTGTGTGTCCACCCTTGCCTAGGTGACGAGTCCACCATGGAAGAACGTTCTAGCTAAAGGACGGAGGGGTCATACGTGAATGGTCACAAGAACAACACATCGACGGATCAAAATTGTAAAGGAAGGTTGGCAAGATAATAGCTGTTATTGTTCACACGTTCTCTCTCTCTCCAACAATTGCAACACATCAACAAACAACTACTGCAGCCTGCATGAACTGAACTGAACTTTATATTTCCATTGGACAATTCATTATCCCCTAGACAACGATAGAGCTTGTTTCATTAGTGATTATTATTATATCTGCACTTTTAGGTTTAGTAGTGCTAATGTATATTCTCTGTATATTCGCATTGATATTATTTTGTATATTTTTGCTAATAAATATTGTTGAAAATAGTATCACCAGACTCCAGACTCCAACAGACACTTCTATCTTTGCTGGTAAGACACCCAGTTACGGGGTACATAACACTACACCTTGCCTAAGGGTGACCAGCCGGCTAGCAGAGGAAAGGAGTACCTTACACTTCCTTTGGTACAGACTTACCTTCATCCCGCCACCCAAGAGCTTACATAGCATTCAATATATTAAAAATGAAATACTTACAACATATGATATCACAAATTAAAAACTTGAAGCACTTAAATAAACTTAAAAAACTTTAAAAAATAATATTATCTAAATTCTACCTCCTACTTTACTCCTTTGCAATTATGTCAGATCTCCTAATACTTAGAGCTAGTCTTCTTCTGAAATCAATGTCAAAGAATTTCTTAGGCCATTTCCAATGTGCCTGCCATCATAAATGGCATGGTGTCTATACAAATGCTCTGGGAGTCTGAGGTTGTAGTGATGTGGTGTCCGATGTCAAGTGCAATTAGCAAAGCACCAGCAAATAGTGATTAGCAAGTCTGTGACATGCACATTAATGCAGAGCTATGCAAAATGTCAGTCTGCTGGCACTTCTATAAGGAAATTGTGGAGGTTCTATGTGAAATTGTTTGTATTTCCTCATAAAATTCAAATAGTGTTGTAATTTATAAATCTATTTCTTTTAGAGCAATGACTCCCCTTAGCAATCTGCATGGACTGCTAACTTACCTAGGCACATTGATCTATTGTCTACACATGTGCATTGATCTGCTCCCTCTCTCTCTTGCTCTGCAACATGAATACACCAGTTAACCTCATCTCCGACGTGCGTGCTTTTATTTAGTTGATATGTGGTTGTACAGACACAGCAAATTGGTGACGAGTATGAACCTGAATGCCTGAATGTTGGCAAATATCACCAACTGCACCAACAGTTACAAGACGACAGAATTCGGAGGAAGGGAGAGGGACAGCAAGAGGAGAGAGCTAAACAGTACAGAGAAGGCCACAACAGATGCTAACAAAGGGACATGTGAGTAACAGTGCACCGGATACAGAGCGACTCACAACTAGCAAAGCTAAAGTGAAAATAACCTGATGAAATCCTTAGTTGGGAATGTTGAAGAATTCAATAGCACTAATGAGGACTGGAAATCATGTATTGAGAGGGTTGAACTGCGAACGACGTGGGAGAGGAAAAGAAACCTTCCATGCTTCTTCGCTTAATGGGTGCTAAAACAAACAGACTCTTACACAACTCCTGAAAAGCCAGAAAGCAACATTCAACAAAATTATTTACAAAATCACTTGAGCCCTATAATGCTGGTAATGGCTGTTAAGTACCCATGGGTATCCTGTGCCTGTCACATGACCATAATGTAATTGAGGCTCTGCTGGGCATGATGTAATGGCTTTGTGATAGTGGAGTGACGTCATTTTCCCGCCAGTGAGAGGTCATGTGATAGTTTTTTTTCAACAGGGTATAAAAGGAGAACCCCTCCCTGTGACGTAGGGCAGTTCGTGGTTGAATTCATCAGTGACTCTGTTCTGCTGCATATTTGATGTTATGACACAGTTTTGTTTTAAAGTCAAGTTTTACTTTCTGTCTTAAGTCTCAAATGTTATTGCCGGCAGTTTTGCTACAATACTGCCAGTTTAGTCCAGTCAGAGAGTGAAGAATTTATTGAAGTACGGAAATCCCGAAGGATCTAAAAAAGTTGGTGTTGATGGCAATAAATAGGTTTGACCTTAGTTAGTCTTCATTGGGAAGGAATTAGTAACCTGTGGTTCAAGATAGCTCCTGCTAAAAGAGCAGAAAGAGTTGGATGCAGTGTTTCGCCAAGGAAAGGTCAGTGCCTTTAAGCCATTTTATTTCCTTCGCTGTGAATTCTTTGAGCAAGGCATATTTCAACTGGGATCATCAGTAACGTTGTGACATCAGTGAGGAATTCATTACTTCTAGGAAAAGCTCTCCTAAATGACTGTGTAAATCATTTGGACTTTTGCATTGGACTTCTAAGAACTGTTTTTACATTACCGCTTTAAGTACCATTTTAGCATTATCGTTTTAAGAACTGTTCGAGCTGCCATATAGCAGCAGACTTCCGGTTAAGTTAGTTGTTTGTTTACTCTTGGGTTTTTTTTTAGCAGTGTTTAATAAATGTTTTATTTGTTATAATAAACCTGTCTCAATTCTATATTTGTTGTTGCTGTGCCATAACATAGCTGAGAGATTTAGATTTTACAAAACAAACCAGTCAAAGGATGAATGCATATCCTAATACATCGCAGAACTGTACACACTTTCCCAGTACTGTGACTTTAGAGATGGATTTTCTGTTGCACTAAGGGACAGGCTTGTATGCGGCATGCATAGTCAACGCACTCAAAAGAAGCTACTGTCAGAAAGAGATCGAACCTTAGAACGGGCATTGACCATTGCAATATCAATAGAGACTGCAGAAAAAGATGTGGCAGAACTACAGAAAAAAGTTTAGAATGTGAAATAACCAAAATATCCATGAATGATGCAAAAAGCTAAAAATGTAGCAAATCCTCCCGTGACTGTTGGTTCAAAGAAAAAGTTGTCAAAGGAAGTGTCACAGACAAGTTCATATAGTGAGTGTGCATGTCAGACAGAAAGCACAACCAAAGAGAAATACCACAAAGAATGAACAGTTTCCAACACAAAACTAAACAAATGCATAAGGTGACTAAATGTGAGAAAGTATCAGACGACTCAGAATCTGAGAAAGGTGAGCTGTCTTGCCTAGAACTGCATAGCATTACTGAATCAGATCACAAGAAGATATGGATCACAATAAATGTGTCTGGTGTAAAACTGAAAATGGAGCTGGACACAGGGTCAGCTTTGTCTGTAATTTCAACGGCTGACAACCACAGACTGTCTTCTAAGCTACCATTAGAATAGTCTTCAGTGATGCTGAAGACTTACACAAGTGAAAAAGTGTCTCCCAAAGGCAAACTGAGAGTGAATTTGATACATGGAGGCCAAACTTAGCAGTTAAGAGCTTTATGTATTGAGAAGTGGAGGGCCAGCACTTCTCGGACATGAATGGTTGAAAAAAATCCAACTAGAGTAGCACACAATCAAAACACTTAATATGTCAACAACAGACAACAGCCCAAAAAGTAGCACTAACCAGATGTTGTCACAGCTGCTTAATGCTAATGAGAAAGTGTTTGAGAAGGGGACTTCTAAACTCAAAGGCATGAAGGCCAGAATGAAATGGATGAAGCAGCAACATCAAGATTCCATAAAGTGTGTCCTGTGCTTTACGCACTACATCCTAAATTGGATGCTGAACTTCAGAGCTTGGAGGCATCTGGCATTCTCTCTAAGGCTAAGTGGAGAGATTGGGCCATGCCCATTGCCCCAGTAATCAAGAAAGGCCAGAGCTCTTCACATCTATAGGGACTTCAAAGTGAGCATCAACTCCAGCCTGTGTACTGTGCAGAATTCCCTGCCATGAATAGAGGACATTTTTGCATCTTTGGCAAGCAGGGAGAAGTTTTCAAAGATTCACATGTCATAAGCTTATCTGCAAATGAAGAAGCAGGAAGTTTCTCACAATCAACACTCACAAGGGACTGTTCCAGTATAATCATCTTGTCTTTGGCGTTGTATCAGCCTCAGCCATTTAACAAAGAGCAATGGACCAAGTGCTCCAAGATATCCCAAGAACAGAACGTGACCTTGATGACATCATTGTGACTGGCAAGAATGATGAAGAGCACCTCCAGAACCTTTGTAAAGTGTTTACCAGTCTGAGTGAGTATGGTCTGCACACAAAGAGAGAGAAATATGACAAGCATGACTCACATAATTCACATGAGAAGACTGAAGCAGTGCTGCAGGCACGCAAACTGGAAAATGTGTCACAACTCAGGTCGTACTTGTGCCTTGTAAACTACCATCACCAGTTTCTCCCAAACATTGCTACAGTGCTGCACCCATTGAATGCACTGCTGTAGACAGCAGCAAAGTGGGAATGGTCAGAAAGATGTGAAAGAGCATTCAAGGAAACGAGGAGAGTAATAATATCAGATGAACTGCTCACCCATTATGAGCCATCTCTGCCCATCAGACTGGCGTGTGATGCATCTCCTTAAGGCATTGCTGCAGCTTTGTTCCACACTATGAAAGATGGATCTGAACATCCAATTGTATTTGCATCAAGATCACTGACGAGCGCAGGATGCAACTACACACAGATCCCTTAGCTCATTATGGAGAATAAAGAAGTTCCACCACTATCTCTAAGGACATAAGTTTACACTAGTGACAGATCACCAACCCCTTGTGTCCATTTTCAATCTCAATGTGGACAGCTTGTCACATAGTCCACTGCTGGTAAATGAAGAAGTTTTCATACTGTGACCCAGCAGAGGTGTTCCACACAATATTCGTGCACCAGTTGCCAGTAACAAAGTCTAAAATACAAATAGAAACAAAGAACGACTCGACGTTGTCAAAAGTCTATGACATCGTCATGCAAGGATGGCCAGCTCATGGTAACGCGATGTTTCCAGAGCTCTCAGTGGGACGAGGCCAACAGTCTGTATGTCAAAGATCACTGATGTATGGATTTCATGTTGTGGTTCCCTCTAAGCTGTGCACCATAGAGTTAGAGGACCTGTATGAAGAATACCTGGGTACAGTCAAGATGAAGAGTCCTGTCCAGAGCAATGTATGGTGGCCAGGAATAGATAGACAGACTGAAGACTTGACCAAAAGTTGTTCGGGATGCCACAAAGTTCAAAATGCACCCCTACAGGCACTGTTACACCCATAGGAGTGACCATAAAGAGTGCATATTGACTTCACTGGGCCATTCCTGAGCTCCATGTTTCTGCTTGCTCATTCAAAGTGGCCAGAGGTCATACCAATGAAATCAACCACCTCAGAGAAGACCGCTTCCACTCCGAGAACTGTCTTCAGCAGAAATGGCTTACCTGAATGAATTGTGAGTGACGAAGGACCACAATGCATATGAGAAGAGTTCAAACTATTCATGAAGAAAATTGACATTAGACATTTCAAATCATCTCCTTGCAAACCAGCAACAGATGGGTTAGATGAAAGCTTTATCCAAACCTTCAAGGAGTCCATTAAAACTTTGGGCAAGGAGGACATTTCTCTACAGCACAAGGTGGACAATTTCCTTTTTGTGTATTAGAATGCTGTCCATGCGATGACAAATCATACACCTGCAACGCTGTTCATGAGCAGAAATCCGAGATCTCGCATGGACCTCCTGAAACCAGATCACTGGAGGGAAGTGCAGAACAAACAGTAACAATTCAGTCAGTTGCCAAGTGAATAAGCAAGGAGCTTCGAGGTTGGACAGGAAGTCCTAACGCCTGATTACAGACAAGACAAGAGGACACCCCATAGGACAGCTACAACAACTGGACCGTTGATACTGGAGATCATATGTGGAGACTCATCTAGACCAGATACTGGATGCTCAGCCAAAGAACACACCTGAGTCGACTGCATCCAACAAGACAGGCATATTACAGCCATCGGACCTTCCTCTCAGTGATGATCATGTCACTAACAGCAAAGTGGCACCTGCAGCAGAGAAAGTTGTCTTAGACAAGACACCTGCCAAACCTAATGCCACTCTGCAGGCCCAAAGGCACTATCCAGAAAGAAACAGAGCACCATCCGAAAGACTAAATCTTTAGTATAGTGAAGTTAGTTATGGACTATTATGTGAAAGCACATTTATTTGAATATGATTTGTTAAAGGGAAGTTGAATGCTGTGTTACATATGCAGTTTTATTTAACATTAATCGTAATGTACGGATCCATTTCTTTTAGAGCAACAACTCCTCTTAGCATTATTTATGGATTGATAACTTACTTCTGTGTACTGATCTGTTGTCTGCACATGCATATTACTCTGTTCTCTCTCTCTGCAAAGTGAAAGCACCAGTTAACCTCATTCCCTGTGTGCATGCTTTTATTTGTTTGATTTGTAGTTGTACAGACACAACAAGTGTGTTTTCAAAAGGCAGCACCCCCTTGGAAAACCTGACTGAGATGTCAATATTAAATGTGCTCAATTGTCTGGAATGGGAGCTCTCAATGTTCTAACTCTGCACTGAAAGGTCAAAGTTAAAATGGGTAATAAAGTACAAGAACATTATGCTATTGGTAACAAAGAAGCACACGTGTTTGAATGGATTCCTTAACATAGTTGACAAACATAGTTGAATTGTACAAAGTGACAAAAGTCCCTATATTATCCCCTGCTATTCATTGGGACCTGGATAAAAGTAAGAGTGGGTGAAATGAACTAAAACAGGCAGTTTTGACCATTTATTCATTAATGAGCAACGTAATGAGGAATGATTGTCTTCTCTGAATTTAGAGAATAGCCACAGCTTTTGCAATGCACTCAGAATAAAATAAGAATGGGCTGATTGCATACACTCAGTGGGAGAAAAATTATTAGAAAATGTTTGTAAGGGACAGGATTAATCTGCACTTAACAAAGCAGGGCTAATCAGGGATAGTCAGCAAGGTTTTGTTATGGTTAGGTACTGTTTGGCTAATTTGATTGAGATATTCAAGGAGATGGCTAATGAGGGTAGTGTGGTTGACGTAATCTGAATATATTTCAGTAAAGCTTTCATAGGAGAACAGAGACATAGCAATGAGTAGGCATACGGTATTGAGATAGATTGGATGGTTGGGCAACTTTATAACAACGACCACACACTCAACATCAGCAACACCAAGGAATTAACTGTAGACCAGGAAGGGGGAGTTGGGAGAACACACACCAGTCCTTAATGAGAGATTAGCTGTGGAAAAGGTAAGTAGCCTTTCAGTTCTGGGCATCAACATCTCAGTGTATCTACCCTCAGCCTAACACACTGATTATTCATGAAGTCAGGCAATCCATTCGCTGTTGGAGCAGGTTTGGTAATTTCTACGGAAAAAGAGTAGACAGCGTTCTGATTGGCTGCAGCATAGACTGGGACGGGGGCTACAATGCACGATGCATGGGATCACAAGACCCGGCAAAGAGCTGCAGACTAAACCAGTTCCATCAAGGACACAACACTCCCCACCATCATAGACATCTACAAGTAGTGCTGCCTAAAGACATTTATCATTAAGGTCCCTCACCATCCAGGACATGCCCCCTTCTCAACACTAGCATCAGGAACCTGAAGACCCACATTCATCCATTCAGAATCAGCTTCGTCACCACGGCCATCAGAGTTTTTAATGGTTCACTAACCCTCTTTAGTCCACTTCCTACATTATTTATTTTGTAATTTGTAGTCATCTCTGTCTTTGCTCCCTACTGCTGCCACAAACCATCAAATTTCATATCATTGAAGACAGTGTGATAAACCTGATCTTAATTCTAGTGTACATGTCCAAGGATTTCTGTCGGCAATGGTGCTACAGAAAGAGAAGACAGTTAAAGAAGATATACCAGATATTTATTTTCATTAGCCAAGCACAGATTGTAAAAGCAAGTGCATTAACATAGAACGGAACAGGTCCATGATGTTGCAACAACCCTTAAATTTACTCTAAGGTCAATCTAAACCTTCTCTCCCACATAGCTCTCCATGTTTCTATCATCTATGTGCCTATCTGTTTAATGTGCCTAATGTATCTGCTTCTACCACCACCCCAGCAATATGTTTCACTTAATTAACACTCTCTGATTCAAAAAAAAACTTACTTTTAACTTCCTCCTATACTTTATTACAGTAAAGACCTTTCAGTCCATAATGTTGTGCCAAACTTTAAATCTACTATGATACAACTATATCTTAGGCCAATGACTGAATACCATTCACAATTCTGGTCACCACACCATAGGAAAGATGTCATTACACTGTAAAAGAGATATAAATAAGATACCCTAGGATGTTGTCCGGAACAGAACATTGCATCAGTGAGAAGATACTGGTTGGGGTACATTAACTTACCATGGAGTAGTAAAGGCTGTAGGAGGGCCTGATTACAAACAAAAACTTCTGACAGGCATAGGTTGGGTAGACGGTGAAAAACTTTCTAATCCCTTAGCAAACTGTTTATAACCAGTGAGCAAAGGTTTAAAGCAAGGGTTCAGAGATTTAGAAAGAAAGCGAGGAAAGTGTTTATCATCCTGAGGGTGGTAGAAAGTTAAGAGCTCTTACAGCATTTAATTGACCACTTGAAATGCCAAGGCTTGGAAAGTCACAGGCCTATTGCTGGAATGTTGGAACGGAGTAGATAAGTAGTTGAAGGTCATGGGGGATAGAGAGGTCTGTGTTGTGTGACCCCAGCCCCATTTATTATCCATGTATTACTTCCAACCACATTGTATATGTATGGCAAACTGTATCCACTAAACCAAGTCAAATCAGACAAAATGTTCATTATCCTCATAATATAGGCTGGCACAGTAGCATAGCAGTTAGGCACCAGTTATTACAGCACCAGTGACCCCTGTTCCATTCCACCACTGTCTTTAAGGAGATTATACATTCCCCCTGTGACCACGTGGGTTTCCTCCAGGTGCTCTGGCTCCCTCCCACATTCCAAAGACGCACGAATTAGAATGAGTAAGTTGTGGGCATACAATGTTGGTGCCAGAACCATGGGTACACCATCCTCAAACTGTGTCCACAGTTGACACAAACAATACATTTCACTGAATGCTATGATTTTCAATACACATGTGAAAAATAGAACTAATTTGATGATGTCTAGTCCTGACGAAGGGACTCGGCCTGAAACGTCGACAGCGCTTCTCCCTATAGATGCTGCCTAGCCCGCTGTGTTCTACCAGCATTTTGTGTGTGTTGTCTAATGATGTCTCAGATGTTTTAGGAAAAGCATTAAAGGATTTTGCACCCATTTCATGAGGACAGATGTAGTTAGCGATGTAGTATCATAGGCATCATTTTCTCCCAATTTTCTTACGTCTGGAAAGAAATACTACAGCCCCTTGAAATTGGAAAACTGCCTTTAGAACATCACGTTGTCATATTCCTTGTGGTGTGATGAACAGCACAAAAAGATTCAGCACTGCAGGTTATCTCAGGCACTCTCAGATAGTGTGGCTTTCCTCATGGGCACCCTCTAAACTACTTTAAGCATAGAATTGATGCGGAAACTAAGTTTGTGGGCAACCCACTAACCATGTTCATGAAATCCGTTCTCCTTTTAACAAACATCTAGGGATAATTACCTCCATCTACTATCACTTCAGACAAATAGCTTATTATTTACGAAAATGATCCAGCACCATACCTTCATCAATTGATCTTCCACCGCAGGAACAAGCATGATGCCAGCAACACATGTACCAATCAATAGTATAGTTGTATAAACCAGTCGTGTTACAATTGAAGTTCTCCCAGTCGGGCAACAGGAGCACACCAGACATGGAGCACCACTGCACAGACATGGGATCTGTAAACACAAAGATAAGAATTAATTTTAACATAGTATGTATATTAACTCTGTCACCTAGATGCAAAGTTGGAGCAAATGCAAAGCATTTAACCAGAATAAGAGATTTTATTTATTCCTTTTATTTATTTAGAGATACAGTGTGGTAAGCCCTTCTGGCCCTTCGAGCTGCGTCACCCCACTCAACCCTAGCCTAATTATGGGACAATTTACAATGACCAATTAACCTACCAATTGGTATGGTTATGGACTGTATGTGGAAACCAGAGCACCTGGAGAAAACCCATGTGGTCATGGTGGGAGGGCAGACAAACTCCTTACAGACGATGACAGAATTCAGCTCCAAGCTCCCACACGTCAAGCTGTAGTAGCATCGTGCTCACCACTACGTTATCATGGCACCCCGGGGAGGCTCCAGGCCAGGCCTCCAAGTCATGTTGCTCCACTCACTCAAAGTGAGCACTGCTGCGTTGTAGGTAATTGAAAACTTTATATATTTGGAGGCTACAACCCCAACTATGAGTCCAATAGTCTGGAGAATGAAGCCTACCCATTTTTCTATGAACTCTGGTGATATAACTTTGCCTCTGGTATTTGGCAGCATGCTGATACATAAGGATTCATGCCCAGAGAGCTAGCATTGACATCAGTTGTTTTACATGATCATAACTTGTTGATGTTTAAAGGCTCTGGCGTCCCCTTTGGCAAGAGCAGTGGGAACAACGTACAAGTGTGCAACATTAACTATAAACAATGGGTGCTGCTTAATTGAAAGTTTAAACTACAAGCAAATATAATCAGGAAAGCAGTGAACAGATGAGTACACAATCCAAGAGATACTTGTGAGAAAGAAAGCAAAAACTGCAGCATAATGAGAGCAATGAAATGGGTTTTCCAGCAACCCTCAAACTATGCCAGGCATTGATATCCTGACCTGCATCATCATTTACTTCCTGAGCCAGAAGTCCTCATAGGCAGCACTGGAGGAATGCAATATGCTTGAAGAACTCTTATTTTATTTACATTGGCAGAATGCAGGCTTGTTGAGGATATGATTAGCTTCTAAATAAAAAGGGAATTGGATGCAGTCCAGATAATTTTGAAATGAGCAAGATGTGACCTCAAGTTACTACTACAAAATCAACGGATGCCAGAAATTAGTCCAAATGGAGGACAACTAGAATAATGTTAAAGAGATCACTTTGAGATCCTACATTGTCAGCCAGGAATTCCACTCGTAGAGAAAGCACATAGTCAGAAACTCAGATGAGTGACATATAATTTCTACAACACTAATGGGAGGTGAGAGGAGAAGTACACATAATTCCCACAGCATTAACAGTATTTGGAATTTCCATCTGGAAGCACTTTGAATAAATGCTAGCTGAGAAGTAAATAATTGGTATCACGATGAGTGGATTAGATGAGAAAGTTTATTTGAAATTTGTCGGCTCAGTTATGTTTTTGGCTTCAGAAGTTCTACAGTGTAGTACTGAGAATATAGTATAGTCCCCTTTGGCAAGAGCAGTGGGAACAATGTACAAGTGTGCAACATTAACTATAACCGGATTCTCTAAGAGAATACCAGGTGAGAAACCTAAAATTCTATAATGGATAACCTAAGTCCCCCTACAGCTATGGAGTTTACCAGCAATTTAGCTGATAATTGGAAACGCTTCAAACAGCAATTCAATATATATTTGGCATGAGCAGAGCCGGCAAGATGAAGAAAAAATGGAAAGCGTCTAGCTTTCTAAACATAAATGGACATCTACAACAGCTTTCAAATTAATGAAACAAACATTAAATTGACAAAAATTTGAGGATGATTTTTTCCAAGTAAAAACACCACATTTGCAAGGTGTAAATTATTCTCCTGTGAATGGAAACAAGGTGTTAGCTTTGACCAATACTTAGCTGAGCTCCACACTTTGAGTAAGTCCTGTGCATTTGGAGACTTGGGAGACTCACTAGTCAAAGACAAAATAGTTTGCAGCATCCCAGATAATGGGCTCAGAGAAAACTTGCTCTGTGAAAAAGATTTGACTAGAAAAGGCTGTGAATATTTGCAGAGCAGCGGAGACCACACGAGCACAAACTAAGGAGCTGCACAATACGGAAACAACACAGCATGCTGTGAAAACAACAGGACAAAATAACAGCAAAGCAAAGAGGTAGAATCAAACAGTAAATGTGGAGGCAGGCACATCCCCAAAAAAATGTCCTGCTTATGAAGAGTCCTGCAATAATTTTGGGAAGAAAAATAATTTTTCAAAGTTCTGCAAAGCTGGCGCTACCAAGGGGAAGGTACAAGCTGTTGAGGAAATCGAGAAAGTTTTTGCAGATTCTCTGTACACTGCTGGTGCTGATAGAACAGAATGGATTGTTCCAATAACTGTGAATGAGACAGTAATTCCATTCAAGCTTGGCACCAGAGCCCAGGTAAATCTGTTATCGGTAAATGATTACAAGATTCTCAAAGTAAAGCGTAAGATTTAGCCAGTGAAGTTAAAAGTGGCAGGCTATACTGGAGAGAATGTTCCAGTAAAAGGAGCCTGTGCAGTAACCTTCAGGCACGAGGGACAGAACCTAAAGGCACAGCTAATGACTGTTGAAAGAGAGTACAGGCAATAGTAGGTCTGACTACATGTGAAAGGCTCAAACTGGTGGAAAGAGTTTTCATAGTGGCCTCACAGACCTAGGACGACCAGGCAAAACTCAATAAAGAATACACAGATGTCTTTGAGGGGCTTGGATGCTTACCCGATGTAACTTGAGAAACAGCATCTATGGGAGATTGAGAGAGGTATGCAAGAGAAGCACAAGAACTCCAGCTTCCATGGACACTCGTACCAGGAACACCAGCATGACAGTCAGGATGCCAGTGCTGAACAGAGTGATGGCAAAGAGGTCGTCGCCAGTCTTGCTTCCACATCGTGCAGCTGTGGTGCAAAATCTGCTTCTAATCAACTTCCAGTTAAAAACCGGAAATCAGAAACGTCTCACTATCCTCACCGAAGTTGAAGAGGAAAAATAAAAAGGAAGATGGGGAGACCACACAGCCCCCAAGGTCAGAACAACAGCACCAGTTCGACACAAACCAACAGGAGGAGTTGCTCTCTATGAAGTGCGGCCAACAGAAGGAGTTCTGTGCATTGAGACAGAGTGTGTTGGAACTTATACAAAGACTCACTGATAACATGGATGTAGTTCAGGACCTGGGCCCTGCCACTTTGGGACACTCTCTGGCCTGGGGCCTGCCACCTCGATTCAGCCCACAATCCACCTTTCCAATCTGGCCCTGTGCTTAAATTGGTAAACATCAGCTCGTTCCTCGCTCTTGGGCATGGCCTACCACCTGGACTCTGCCCCGCCTTGTTTCTGCCACTTCCAATCACCTCCAAGACGGCTCTAGCAAAAGCCAAACGTTGGCTTGCTCTTTGCTCTTGGGTCTGGGCTCTGCTGCCTCAATTCTGCCCTTGCATACTACACCATGACTACCCTGCACCTTTCAATCTTCAAATCACACCGCAAAAACAGGGAGCTCGAAAGCTCAAATCCAAAAGCAAAGTAACAGGCCATTGATTGCAGTGAAAGTTTTTAAGAAAAAGAGTTTTCGAGTAATAAGGTAATTAATAGCTGAGTTTGCTGCTAGCACCAGCACCATTTATACTGGAACCAAAGAATATTCGTATCAAATCTAAAAGGTAAGATTTAACATGAATGCCAAAATGTATTCATTGAATCAGCGACATCACCTTTAAGAATAAATTGCTAAGGCCCAGTAGAAGTGTTGTTAAATGGTTAATATATCTCAAGGTGTTCCAGTTGCTGAAACTATCTTACAGACAGTTGAGCTTGCATCATGAACAATTATGATTATTTTGACTTAAAAGGGTTGAATGGGATTTCCCAAGTTTCGCCCTGATTTGGCCAGTTACTTTTCTCTGCTCATCTAACATCCAAAAGTTACCTTAGCTTAATGATCTACAAATGCTTGTAAAATTATTTAGATGAAGCCGTTGCTCTTTCTCAATTGTCTGTCCATAAATTTGTACAAACGATTGGTGTGTCTGCAACATAGCCAGTTGCCCCTGATCCCAAAGGGGCACAGCCTATAATGAAGCCAACTCTGAGCCCTGCTCCCAGAAATCTTTATTCCCTTTCATCAATAGATACCTCATAGGTTGCTGCCACTGGAATTACATACTTGATGGTACAGATGGACAAGGGGGATGTTAATACTAACCATGGATCATATTTAGGAAATTAGCATCTTAGTAAGCATCAGTATGATTTGATTTACAGTTCCTTTATAATCAGGTGAGAGAAACAGTGCAGTTGACAACCTTGTGCATGCAGGAAAGTAAATAGAGTGCACTCACAATTTTCACAAGTCTGGGAAAGTTACAGGGAGTAGAATTACTTTTCTATATTTTGTATCCTTTAATCTCCATACCTAGCCCCGCCAGTCCATTCGCAAATTCAGATTCAATGTCACTGAATGCCAAAACTCAGGCTGTTGAACCAGAGTGGATAACCTCACTTACCATATAACAATTACAGCATAAAAACAGGCCATCTTGGCCCTTCTAGTCCGTGCCGACACTTACACTTACCCAACACTGAACTGTTCCTACAACCTCTGGACTCACTTTCACAGACTCCTCATCTCATGCTCCCAATACTTACTGCTTATTTATTTATTATTATTATTTTGCTTTATTCGTATTTGCGTTTTACACATTGTTTGTTTTTCTGCCTTGTTGTGTGCAGTTTTTCATTGATTCTACTGTGTTTCTTTGTATTAACTGTGAACGCCTGCAAGAAAATAAATCTCCGGGTTGTATATGGTGACATAAATGTACTTTGATAAGAAATATACTTTGAATTTTAAAACATGTCAATTTCCCAGTAACTTCCTCAATAATAGCCAAAATTGCTGAACGTCCTTGGGAATAATGGCATTCAAAAACCACATTAAATCTTTGCAGCTGCATCCAAAAACTGCATCAAATCTCTTCCAGTATGCATCCACCTCACAGCAAACATCAACATCTCTGTCCATCAAAACTTCTAAGCCTGCCATATGTTTACTTGCCTGTTGAAGTTAATGTAGTACACATTCAATTACCCTGAAAGTAAAGTGTTGTACTGCTGAAACTGAACTTAAGCAGAGCAGAATTCATACATTTCTGAGATTCAATCACTTGGAAATTTGCCTCACCATTTTCTGACAGGATTTACATCTGCCTTAATACTTGATTTTCTCATGCAAAACATCCCAATGTGAGGCCCCCTTTCATGTAACATGCAAAATCCATCTCCAGTGAGACCTCGACCTTAGTGTGAGAAATAAAAATTCCCACACACAGAAAAAATTAAGTCATCCCTGAAACTATGCTATTTAAAAAAGCCAACTCTCAAACTGCATTTTTGTCCTCCCTAGATCTATAACACCCTTAAATCTTCAAAGACAAATTTGTGCCCTCATTGCTTTGTCCATGGTCACTCTTGACTTCCTTACCTCAGGATTATTCCAGGCTGCTATTACTAACCTGTATTACATTACAGATTTTGCTGCTCGTTTATGTATTAAGGAGGTCACAAAAATCCATAACCAAGGAGAAAAGATTTCAAGTACTTTTCCTTCAGCTCACAGGAGCTGGAAGTGTTGATAATATTTCCAACTTCATCAAGTACTTGTGGATCTTAGTCATGCTTTTAATGGTTTTACAGGGATCTCTCCATCAACTTTTTACCAGGAGAACCAAGGTTTAGTTCTGAAAGACAACACATCACCTGCAAATCTGCTGGGGTCATCCACTGTATCTGGTGTTCCCGATGCAGCCTCCTCTACATTGGCGAGACCCGTTGTAAATTGGGGGTCCGCTTCATCAAGCACCTCTGCACTATCTTTCAAAAGTGGAACTTCCCAGTGGCCTAACAGTTTAATTCCAATCCCTATTCTCATTCAGACATATCGGTCCATGGTCCCCTCTTTGTCCCATGACGAGGCACCCCCAGAGTGGAGGAACTTCTATTCCGTCTGCATAGCCTCCAACCTGATGGCATGAATATCGTTTCTTCATACAATAAAAATTTTTCCTCCCTCCTCTCTTCTTCTATTCCCTACTATGACCTCACCTCTTCTTACCTGCCTATCACCTCACCTGCTTCCTCCCCTCCTTCCCTTTCCCTTATAGTCCATTCTCCTCTCCTATCAGATTCCTTTCTCTCCAACCCTTCCTGCCCACCTGGCTTCACCTGTCACCTTCTAGCTACTCTCCTTTGCCCCCACCTTTTTATCAAGTCAAGTCAAGTCACTTTTATTGTCATTTCGACCATAACTGCTGGTACAGTACATAGCAAAAATGAGACAACGTTTTTTCAGGACCATGGTGTTACATGACACAGTACAAAAATTAGACTGAACTATGTAAAAAACAACACAGAAAAAAGCTACACTAGACTACAGACCTACCCAGGACTGCATAAAGCGCACAAAACAGTGCAGGCATTACAATAAATAATAAACTAGACAATAGGGCAGTAAGGTGTCAGTCCAGGCTCTGGGTATTGAGGAGTCTGATAGCTTGGGGGAAGAAACTGTTACATAGTCTGGTCGTGAGAGCCCAAGTGCTTTGGTGCCTTTTCCCAGAAGGCAGGAGGGAGAAGAGATTGTATGCGGGGTGTGTGGGGTCCTTCATAATGCTGGTTGCTTTGCAGATGCAGCGTGTAGTGTAAATGTCCGTAATGGCGGGAAGAGAGACCCCGATGATCTTCTCAGCTGACCTCACTATCCGCTGCAGGGTCTTCCAATCCAAGAGGGTGCAATTTCCAAACCAGGCAGTGATGCAGCTGCTCAGGATGCTCTCAATACAACCCCTGTAGAATGTGATGAGGATGGGGGGGGGAGTGGGAGATAGACTTTCCTTGGCCTTTGCAGAAAGTAGGGACACTGCTGGGTTTTCTTTGCTATAGAGCTGGTGTTGAGGGACCAGATGAGATTCTCCGTCAGGTGAACACCAAGAAATTTGGTGCTCTTTACGATCTCTACCGAGGATCTGTCGATGTTCAGTGGGGAGTGGTCGCTCCGTGCCCTCCTGAAGTCAACAAGCATCTCTTTTGTTTTGCTCACATTCAGAGACAGGTTGTTGGCTCTGCACCAGTCCATTAGCCGCTGCACCTCCTCTCTGTAAGCTGACTCGTTGTTCTTGCTGATGAGACCCACCACGGTCGTGTCATCGGTGAACTTGATGTGGTTTGAGCTGTGTGTTGCAGCACAGTCATGGGTCAGCAGAGTGAACAACAGTGGATTAAGCACACAGCCCTAGGGAGCCCCCGTGCTCAGTGTGATGGTGGTATTTTGGCATCTTCCCTCATCTGTTCCTGTTCTGAAGAAGGGTCTTGGCCCAAAACATCATTTTTATTCCATAGATGCTGCCTGACCTGTTGAGTTCCTTTAGCATTTTGTGTGTGTTGCTTTAGTGCTGGAATGCCTCCTGTGGGCATTGATCTTCAATAGACTGTCCAGATCCTTCTAACCCCCTGACAGTACTCTGCCACCTCGTTCCATCATTGCTGTATCCATTCAGTCAACAGCAGCACTCCCCTGTATCTGGTAGAACACGGAACATCGAACAGCCCATCTGCCAACGAGGTTGTTCCAAACTGTTAACCTACTCTAAAATCAATCTACCCCTTCCCTCACACATAGCGCTCCATTTTTTTTTATCATCCTTGAATGCCCCCAATGCATCTTTCTCTACCACCTCCATGGCAGCACAGTCCACACACCCACTACACTCTGTAAAAAATATAGCTCCATCATTCCCCTACACTTTCCACCAATCGCCTCAAAATTATGCCCCCTCATACTAGCCATTTCTGCCCTGGGTAAAAGTATCTGGCTGTCCACTTGATCTATGCATCCTATCATCTTATCAAGTCAGCTCTTCACTCCAAAGAGAAAAGCCCTTGCTTGCTCGATTTACAACATGGACCTTTAAGATTTAGCTACCAAGATCATACCTGTTGTGTCTCATGCAGACAACTGTGAGAACTTGCAACAATAGGGAATAATGTATTGATCTCGACAATGTAAGTTTCAGCATGGATTTACACTGGGAAGCCGAACAGTCCTGTGAGTTTTGCAATTGAAGTCTGTGTTTTTCTTACAACTTTTACAGTGCTATGATGAGAGAGAATGCTGTTGTAAACATCAGAACTAGATGACTTAAAGCAATTTCTTGAACAAAGTCTTTGACAAGCTTTGTTACTTTTCTTAATGTATTCACTGCTTGATGCCACATTTTGCATGTGATCTGTATGTTGTTACTAGTGCTGCCATTTCTTCAGCTTTCTCTGCTTTGTGAAGACTTCTGGCATAATGAACTTCTTCTGTCAAAAGCTTGCTTCCTTTGCTTCGCTGAAGCGCTTGTCTTGCTCTTCTCATGGTGATGCCAAACTAATTGAAGAGCTAAACAGCTTCTTTGCTCGCTTTGGGATGGTTGTAGACAATGAGGAACCAGTGGTGAGGGCCTCAATATTGCATGGAGGAGCTGTTCTGACACTGTAAAGTCAATAAATGCAAAGCAGCAGGACCAGATGGCAGAAGTTCTGACAGGTATTTATAAACTTTCCCAATCCCAGGTTATGGTTCTTGCATGCTTCAACATGTCAGCAGCAACATGTCTTAATAACTACAGACCAATGGCACTCACTCCCAAGTGGCCAAGTGTTTGGAAAGGTTGGTCATGCCACACATCAAGGACATAATTCTAGCTACGTTGGACCACCTCCAAGGCAAATAGAGCAACTGAAGACAGCATTTCTATGGCCCTTCATACTGTCTTGAAACCCTTGGAGCACAAAGACACCTATGTCAGAATGCTTTTCATGGATTACAGCTCAGCCTTTAGCACCTTTTACTGAACAAGCTGACTCTCAAACTCCACAATCTAGAATTCAGCACGTCAACCTGTATCTAGCATCTTGGAGTTAATTTATTGATTAATTCAAGTCAAGTCAAGTCAAGTCACTTTTACTATCATTTCAACCATAACTGCTGGTACAGTACATAGTAAAAATGAGACAATGTTTTTCAGGACCATGGTGTTACATGACACAGTACAAAAACTAGACTGAACTACTTAAAAAACACAGAGAAAAAGACAAAAAAACACACACAACTATGCCAGACTGCAGACCTACCCAGGACTGCATAAAGTGCACAAAACAGTGCAGGCTTTACAATAAATAATAAACAGGACAATAGGGCCAGCTGTCAGGCCAGGTGTTGGGTATTGAGGAGTCTGATGGCTTGGGGGAAGAAACTGTTACATAGTCTGGTCTTGAGAGCCCGAATGCTTCGGTGCCTTTTCCCTGATGGCAGGAGGGAGAGGAGTTTGTATGAGGGGTGCGAGGGGTCCTTCATTATGCTGTTTGCTTTGCGGATGCAGCGTGTAGTGTAAATGTCCGTAATGTCGGGAAGAGAGACCCCGATGATCTTCTCAGCTGACCTCACTATTTGCTGCAGGGTCTTGTGATCCGAAATGGTGCAATTTCCAAACCAGGCAGGGATGCAGCTGCTCAGGATGCTCTCAATACAACCCCTGTAGAATGTGATGAGGATAGGGGGGTGGGAGATGGACTTTCCTCAGCCTTTGCAGAAAGTAGAGATGCTGCTGGGCTTTCTTTGCTATGGAGCTGGTGTTGAGGGACCAGGTGAGATTCTCCACCAGGCAAACACCAAGAAATTTGGTGCTCTTAATGATCTCTACCGAGGAGCCGTCGATGTTCAGCAGAGAGTGGTCACTCCGTGCTTCATTGAGATACACTGCAGAATAGGCCCTTCCAACCCTTGGAGCCATGCCACCCAGCAGTCCCCTGAATTAACCCTAGCCTAATCATGGGACAATTAACAATAACCAACCTACTAACTGGTACATCTTTAGACTGCGGGAGGAAACCGGAGTACCCAGAGGAAACCCACAAAGTCACCGGGACTTCCTCATTAATTGTATTCAGACGGTGAAACTACTCAAGTGTACATCAACCCCCACTAACCCTGAAGACCAATAAACCAAGCCCACTTCTCTATACTTTCTTCACCCAGAGGGCAGAGCTTAGTCAAGATGGTGCTAAACAGCAACTCCTCTGCTTGCATCTTCAGAAACAGGTCCATTTCTGTCTTTAATACCTCTATTTTTACTTTTCAAGGTTCTTTTGAAGTCACTGACCTGGAGTTACATGCTGACTTTAGTTCTTTGCAGGAATGGGACCCGCTCTCGGGATTTTACAACTGGCCGTTATCTAACATACCAAGGGCTTGGCCTAAGAGCTCGGCTCACTTTCGGAGCCCTATGACCTCAGGGCTCTGGAGACCAGTGGATCGAAGGTCGGTGTCCCGACAGACCAATGTGTCATGGGAGCTAGAAGATCTTTGGTTGTGTGCCCAGAGACCTAAGATCTTTGGGCACAGAGCACGGAAAAAAATGACACAACGGACTTTTAACATTGTAAACCAGCAAGTTGTTTGTTATGCCTCCCCTCTCGCTGTGAAATGGAGACATCTTGTTCTTCATTATTAGAGAGCGAGTGAGCCTATGGTATGCTGAATGCTGAGTGAACAATGTAGTCCTTGGAGTACTGCAAGCCTGTGTCTTTGCTGTTGCTTTGCTCACGCTTGAGTGCTCGGTGGCGAGTGCTGATGCTGCTTTTGCTGGTGTGGTGAGGGGGGATTGTTGCTTGCTGCCGCTTGCTTGTTGCTGGGAGGGAGGAGAGCTGTGGGGGACTTTGGGGTTCTAACATTTAACTGTCACTAATTCTTTGGAGCATTCCTCTGTTTTTCGTGGATGGTTGCAAAGAAAAAGCATTTCAGGATGTATATTGTATACATTTCTCTGATATTAAATGTACCGTTAAAATCTATGACTGCACTCCTTAATCATCAGATCTGCAGACAACATAACTGTGATTGGCCTAATCACAAACAATAGCAAATCTGCATGTAGAGAGGAGATTCTGAAGTTGTCTGATTGGTGCAGGAACCACAACCTAGCAGTCAAAATCAAGAAGACAAAAGAAACATCCATTGACATTGGGAAGGCAATGCCCCATTGTGTGGTAGCGGATAGAATCTCCTTTTCCAAGTTTTTGAGGATGAACATCGCTGAGGAGCTCTCTTCGTCTGTCAACACTACCTCAATAGTAAGGGAAGCACAGGAGTGACTGTATCACCCGAGGTGCTTAGGGAGAGCAAACTTGCCCCAAAAATTGCTGGCCAACTTTTATCGATGTGCGATAGAGAGCATGCTGACAAATGGAGTGACAGTGTGGTACTCTAGCTACAGCAAGGCAGATCACAAAGCACTCCAACCGGAGATTAGGATGGCTCGGCACATCATTGGGACTCAATTACTGGACCTAGAGCCAATCTATAACTCTTGATGCCTATAGTGTACTTGTAACATCCTATATCCGGACAGTGTCTGTTTAATCTCCTGCCATTGGTAGAAGATTCAGACACATGTTAATTAACACAGTAAGAATGAAAATCAACTCATTCCCGAGGGCTGTTGTGCAGCTCAACAGTGCCACAACCCAGCTTGTCAATGGCCTTTGAGTGTTATGGACTATTAGAATCACTTGTTGCATGTAAATATGGGATTTTTAATTAAGCTGTACCACATAAATTGTAAGTATCTGTTTTGAATGGACTGGAGTTGTATTGCAGTCTTATTTTGAGGACTGACAATAAAGTTCTATTCTATTCTTTTAATCACGACATCCTTTAAAGTTCATTTTCCTGCAGTTTTCATTTTATTAGACCTGTATTTACACCTGTGATTGTAAACATTCACTCAAATTATCTTAGGCAAAGAATTGAATTTGTCTTATTGAAGACATTTTGGGTGAGCTAAGCTGTTATTAATTAACTTAATATGGATTAACCTGCAGATGAAAATCAATTCCATTGATTCCAGAACTAACTGCAAATAGAATTAATAGTAGAGGAATGTAAAATAGATTTAATCCATCCATTCAAACTAGTTAGGTGTTAGAGCAGCGGCCAGAGATCATTTTAGTTACAAAACCAGTAAATTTCAGTACAACCTGAAGTTGGGACAAAATGAGCCCAGAACACATTCTACACAATCTGGAAAGCTCACCAATGTCTCCACATTCTGAGAAGGCCCAAGAGAGCTGGACTTCGCACATCTATACTCACGTCATTCTACAGACGTGCAACAGAATGCATGCTAACAAGCTCCATCATATCATGGTATGGGAACTGCACCTCAGCAGACAACAAGGCTGCACAATAGGTAGCCAAAACTGCCCAATGCAACACCAGCACCAACCACCCACCATCAGGGACATATACACAAAAAGGTTCCGGAAAAGGGGTAGCAACATCAGGAAGGATCCCAAAAACCTTTCTCGTGAATTGTTTGTCAAACTCCCATCGTGGAGGAGGCTACATACAGAAATGATGTAGGATTGGTGATATGATTCCAAGTCAGAAAGGTGTGCAACTTGGAGATGGGTGGTAAGTGGTGGTGGTACCATGAACTTGATGCCCATGTGTTTTGTGAATGTGAAGATCACAGGTTTGTGAGGAGCAACCTGGACTGCTAATGGTAGTGCCTTCTGTCGATGATACACAGTGCAGTTCATTGTGCATAGCGGTCAAAGTCACAGACAAAGTCCATTTATTATCAAAGTAGGTATGTCATATACATACTTACCTTAAGGTTGTTATAGCTAGGGAAGGTAGTAGGGATAAGCTTCTAGATGCAAGATTCAAGATTTTAAAAACTTTATTGTCATTCCAACCATACAGCAGTTCTGCAGGGCAGAATGAGTCAGCGTTTACCAGAGGCAAGTGCAATCATAACATAACAAATGCAACAATAAATAGTAAACACAACAATAAATAGTAAAACACAACAGCCACATGTCGGTTAAAATCAAGTTATAAGTGTCCAGTGCAAGTTAAAAGTGTTCAAAGCAGAGTCAGGCAGAGCAGCTATTTAGCAGTCTGACTGCCTGTGGGAGGAAGCTGTTTAGTGGCATTGTGGTTTTTGTTTTGATGCTTCTGTAACGTTTGCCTGATGGCAGAAGAACAAACAGTTTATGGAGAGGGTGTGAGGGGTCATTAATGATGTACCGTGTCTTCTGGAGGCATCGACTCTGAAAGAGGTCTTGGACATAAGGTAGGGAGACCCCAATAAGCTTCTCTGCTCCCCTAACCACCCTCTGTAAGGCTTTTTTGTCGGCAGCACTGCAGCTGGAGTACCAGGTTGTGATGCAAAAGGTCAGCACACTCTCAACCTCGCCTCTGTAGAATGTAGTTAAGGTGTTAGTGGGAGTGATGCTTGCCCACTAGTTTCCTCAGAAAGTGCAATCTCTGCTGGGCCCGTTTCACAATCCCAGTGGTGTTCCTGGACCAGGTGAGATTGGCCAAGATTTCCACTCTCTCCACTGTGGAGCTGCTGATGCTGAGGTGTGTGTGCTCGGGCTGAGACCGTCTGAAACCGACGATCATCTCCTTGGTTTTGGTGACATTAGGCATCAAGTTGTTGTCACTGCACCAACTCTCTAGGTGTTTGACCTTCTCCCTGTACATTGTTTCATCATTTTTGCTGATGAGCCCCACCACTGTGGTATCATCAGCAAATTTAATGACCAGGTTCCCCTTCAATCTGGCTGCACAGTCATGTGTTAGCAGTGTAAACAGCAATAGGCTGAGCACACAGCCTTGTGGGGATCCAGTGCTCAATGTGATGGAGTCAGAGATGTTCCTGCCAACACAAACTGACTGTGGTCTCTCTGTCAAGAAATCCAGAATCCAGTGACACATGGCAGTGTTAAGGCCAAACAGTGACAGTTTCTCCACTAGTTTCTGGGGGATGATGGTGTTGAACGCTGAACTGAAATCAATGTACAGGATTCTGGCATAAGTGTCATTATTGTCCAAGTGAGAGAGAACTGTGCAGTGTGGTGGATATTGTGTCCTCCGTAGAGCAGTTGGGACGATAAGCAAACTGTAGAGGATCCAGCGATGAGGGGAGGCTGGCTGTGATATGAGGCTTGACAAGTCGTTCAAAACATTTCATCACTATGGGGGTCAGGGCAACGGGACGGTAATCGTTCAGACAGGCTGCAACTGACTTCTTTGCTACAGGGATGATTGTGGAGATTTTGAAGCATTTAGGGACAATGGCTTGACTAAGGGAGATGTTGAAAATGTCTGTCAGGACATCTGTTAATGCATCAGCACATTCCTTGAGCACACATCCAGGGATGTTGTCCTAATACCTATAAAATGTTCTTAATGGTGTGCATCTCAAATAGCCTCTGACAACCAAGTCCAGCTCCTGGCACTCACACATGGCTTAGTTACTAAGCGCAACAGTTTTTACTGACAGGAGAAGGGACAAAGGCAAGCTATTGGCACCTTAAAACCAGTCGCTTTGGCTAGATGGGATCATCAGCTGTGGCTGGCTGCTTATCTAGCAGAAGGAAAACTGATCTCAGGATCTTCTCCATCAACTTACCAACCACTGGGGTAAGACTCACTGGTCTATAATTTCCTGGGCTATCTCTACTCCCTTTCTTGAATAAAGGGGCAACATTCGCAACCCCCCAATCCTCTGGAACCTCTCCCGTCCCCTTTGATGATGCACAGATCATATCCAGATGATCATTCATTCTAGCTATCTTGCTATTCCAACTCTGGCTAGCACGTGGCACCAGTAATGATCCTGAGATTATTACCTTTGAGGTCCTACTCTTTAATTTATCTCCCACCTCCCTAAATTCAGCTTGTCGGACCTCATCCCACTTTCTTCCTATATTGTTAGTACCTACATGCACCACGACTGCTGGCTGCTCACCCTCCCCTTTCAGAATGCCCTGCAGCCTCTCTGAGACATCTCTGACCCTTGCACCCCGGAGGCAACACACCATACGGGAGTCCCGTTTGCTGCCACAGAAGCTCCTCTCTATTCCCCTTACCATGGAATCCCCTACCACAACAGCTCCGCCACTCTTTTTCTTGCCCTCATGCACAGTAGAGCCACCCACGGTGCCATGATTCTGGCTACTGCTGCCTTCACCTGATGCGCCATCTCCCCCAACTGACTCCAAAGCCGCATATCTGTTTTGGAGGGAGATGATCGCAGGAGACTCCTGTACTATCTTCCTGCTACTACTCTTCCTGCTGGTCACCCATTCCCTATCTTTCCTTAGATCCTTAAACTGCAGTGTGATCAACTCACTAAATGTGCTATCCACAACATTCTCAGCATCTCGGACTCTCCAAAGTGAGTATTTTGACAGGTTGCATCACAGCTTGGTACGGAAACACAAATACCCTTGAATGGAAAGTCCTACAAAATGTAGTGGATAAGGCCCAGTCAATCCATGAAACATTGTCACAGAAAAGCAGCATCCATTATCAGAGACCCTCACTACCCAAGCCATGTTCTCTTCTCGTTGCTATCATCAGAAAGAAAGCACAGAAAACTCGGGACTCACACCATTACATACAGGAACAGTTATTACCCTCAATCATCAGGCTTTTGAACCAGAGGGGATAACTTCAGTCAACTTCACTTGCTCCATCACTGAAATGTTCCCACAACATCTCACTTTCATCTCATGTTCTCGATATCCATTGTTTATTTATTTATTATTTCTTTCTATTCATACTTGCACAGACAGTTTGGTGTTTTTTACACACTGGTTGAACAGATAGTTAGTGCAGTATTTTACTGATGCTATTCATGGGTATATTGTGATATACAGAGATGCAGGAAAATTTGTGAATCCTGCAGAATTTTCTCTATTTTTGCATAAATATGGCTGCAAATGTGATCAGATCTTCACATAAGCCCTAGAACCCAGTTAAATAAATGACATTAAAAATTACAGTTGTTCATTTATTTATTAAGAAAAATGATCCAATAACACATGTATTTGTTGGGAAAAAGTATATGAATCACTGGGATAATGCCTTCTAGAAAAGCTATTTGGAGTCAGGTATTCCAGTTAATGAGATGAGATTGGAGGTGTGCGTTGGAGAGGTGCACCTCCCTATATATAAAAAAAACACACACAAAGTCAATATACTGCCAGAGCCTTCTCTTCTCATGAAGGATCACCATGCATGGATCAAAACAACTTTCAGAGGACCTTAGCAGAAGAACCATAGAGATGCTTTAAGTTGGAAAAGGCTACAAAAGCATTTCTGAAGACCTGAGTGTTCATCAGTCCATGGTAACAGAAATTGTCTACAAATGAAGCAAACTCATTGCTATTGCTACTCTCCCAAGCTGCAGACGTCCTGTAAAGATCACATCAAGAGTACAGCGTGCAATGTTGAAGGAGGTGAAAAAGAACCCAGGATAACAGCAAAAGACCTGCAGAAATCTCTAGAACTTGCTGAAGTCTCTGTTCATGCGTCTGCTGTAAGAAAAACACCAAACAGGAATGGTGTTCATGGAAGGACACCATGGAAGAAACCATTGCTTTCCAAAAAACATTGCTGCATGTGTAAAGTTTGCAAGACCACATGGATGTTCTACAATGCTTCTGGGACAATGTTCTGTATGCAGATGAGACAAAAGTTGAACTTTTTGGCAGCAATGCACACTGCTATGTTTGGAAGAAGAAGGGCACTGCACAACAATCTAAAATCTCATCCCAACTCTGAAGTATAGTGGAAAGAACATCATTGTTTGTGGCTTCTTTGCAGCCACAGGACCTGGATAGCTTGCAATTGTGGAGGGAACAATGAATTTTAAATTGCATCAAGACTTTTTACAGGAGAATGTCAAGGTTGCAATCCATTACCTGAAGCATAATAGAAAATGAATAATGCAACAAGACAATAATATGATAAACAAGTAAATTAATAACAGAATAGTTTAAAAAGAAAATTTATACTTTGAAATGGCCCAGTCAAAGTCTTGACCTTAGGTCTATAGCAAGCAGTTCATGCAAGGAAGCCCACCAACATCGCAGAGTTGAAGCAGTTTTGTAAGGAGGAATGGCCTAAAATTCCTTCAAGCCAACATGCAGGACTGATCAACAGTTACCAGAAATGTTTGGTTGAAGTTATTGGCGTACAAGGGGGTCATACCAGTTACTGAAAGCAATGGTTCACGTACTTTTTCCAACAAATACATGTAATATGTGATAATTTTTCTCAAAAAATAAATGGACAAGTCTAATATTTTTGTGTTACTTATTTAATCGATTTCTCTTTAGTTTTAGGACTTACGTGAAGATCTGACAAAGTTTTAAGTCATTTTTAAGCAGAAATGGAGAAAATTCTACAGAGTTCACTAACTTTCTAGCACCACTGTACACGTACTTTGATAATAAATTTACTTTGAACTCTTCTCCAACAATGCAGCTATACCTGCATTTTCAAAAGTCTTTAGCCTTTAGGATACTTTAAAAATGGCAGGTAATACTGACGGTTCAAAAATACAACCCACAAAGTGAAATTGCAGGCTGAAGATTGCAGTGATGGGTAGTCCAGAAAAAATATATATTTAGTAGAATAGTTGGTAGTTTTGTTAACTGCCCGCAAAAAGTCATCATCTCTTGCCAGCACCATCTTGAATGAAGTACCAATCAGCGGTGATGTTCTTGAGGGTTATTGGAACTGCGCTCATACTGGCAATTGGGGTTTTAGGAATCAGGTGGATTGGATTTTTTGGGGGGAATGGGATATTCCTGGGTAATTTGTCAGGTAAATGTCAGTGTTAAATGAGGGTGCAGGTAGTTCTGGAGTGAAGTTTTTCATTACCACTGCTGGATGTTGTCTGGTCACACACCTCTGCTGTATCCAATGTTCTCAACCATAACGCACAGAGTCAATCCAATTGGCTGGAGACTGGCTTCAGTAAAGGCGTGGTCTCAGGAGAATTTTAACAAGGGGTAATAGCCTTATTGGTATACATTCATTTAGAGAGAACCCGGAGTAAGGCTTATTTCCGGTGATGGAGATTATTCACCATATTAATTCAGACCCTTGCCAAAGATACATTGTATCACAGAATAAGATCACTTCAGAGCTCCTCAAAAGTGTTGATAGGTCTTTATAAGTCTTGGAAAGGAGAAATGATCCTCAGGAAACTCACAAGTATCTCGATGGCCCCGCTCTGAGCCATCGACGAACACTACGCTTACCCCAAAGCTAAACTTGCTGGCAAAATTATCCTAACGCCTGCTTATTTTCCTGCGGCGTAATTATCAATCATCACAGCAACAGGATGCGAGGGGGGGGGGAGCATTTTAATTGCCAAACCGGATGTCACCCAAGCGCAAACTTAACCCCTCAGTGTATCAGCTCCTGCTTTAATAATGTATGACCGGTCTCCTCGACGTTATAAATCAGTGTATTTTCGATAACACCATCACCCGCGCGAAGGTGGCAGCAAGCTTCCTCACAGCAGGTAGAGGGGGGCAGGAGAGGGTGGATCAAGGTGGGAAACAAAGTAAGCGGGAGTGAAGGGAGCGTTCACGAAAAGACGTGAAGAAAACGGTTGGAAAATAAGACGGGAACCGAGTGAGCATTGTACTACCATTCCAAACATTATAGCAGCTGCCCGGGCAAGTCTGATGCTATTGTCCTGTTCTGTATCTCGGGCATTTAAACACACACAAAAGGACGACGAAGCGGTGGCATCTGCAGAGGAAGGGACGCTGTATTTGATATCACTGGGTGACCGAATCTGCCAAATCAGTTGGTGCATTAACTTCAGTTAATGAAAGTACAGATGGGTAGCCGTATTTAAATACTGTAAATATGATCATAACGTATCTTGACATTGAAAACGGATCTGTTCGATGCTGTAGGGGAAATCGGAGCTCACCAGGCGGCTGTCGGCTAGAAACAACTGCCTTGAGGTTTCGAGCAAGGTAGAGATATTTGAATAGACGTTATTGACTAGAGAATAAATATAATAAAGAATCGAACTCTACCAACAAAAAACAACTTATTTGTGATCATTATCTACCGACATAAGTTCGATTTTGAAATGTTGGCTATCACTATCTCCCCCCCCCCCCCCCACACCCTTATTTCCCAATATTGTTTCACGAGAGGCAGGTGACTTCAAAACGCACCTCCTCACCTCCTTATACCGAGTTTGGTCACCCTAATCTCCAAAGCGCACACATACTTCAATACCCCATCCTCATCTACACCAAACTTCACAGTAACACAGAAACCATACTCACATACACATACACACACCCGCACCCACACTGATACACACACGTCCACTCTCCTCCTCAGGTAACTCCTTCGCCCACGGCGATAATTACACCTCACACCCCATACACATAGAGAGACACACGTCCACATTTCACACTCACGCATTTACACACCCCACAAGCACGTCTGCACAATACTATATCATATAACCATATATACACACAAAATGACCAAAACACATACAAACACCCACCCACAAACAGGCATGCACGTACACACACAATAAGTATCAGGAAATAAATGGGACGCCGCGGCGCATGGAGGCTCGTCCCTTTCACTGCCGGAGCCCGGGTGGCCGCGCTAAGCCCCGTGTGCTCACCCAGCTGCCGATGGTGGAAACCAGACGCCAGCCCATTTTGTTGCAGTCTGGTAGAGACTGGACGAGCGTGCGAGCCGGCGCTTCCTGACGTCAGCCAGGTGTGAGCCCCCTCCCCTCCCTCTTCACTCCTCCCCTCCCCTCCCCTCGGCACTGCTAAACCTTCCCTGATCACACAAATAAATCTTCCATTCTTCCCAAACCTCCACTTCCCAGAAATAAATCTTCCACCCCCCCCCCCTTAATAGTCACTGCAGAGGAGTAACTGGGATGATTTTCTCTTGTGGGTTAATATCTATGGAAATCAAAACCAGACCCCCTTAGAATATTTTGCTCACAACTTCTCAAATGATTGTGGGTTTCCTTAAAATATCCCCAATCCCTCCTCTCCCCAGTTTGAAAATGACTCGCCTGCTTTGCTTTTACAATATCATTAAAAGGTCAACAATGTAACTCAGCTATGCTGCAAAATTCCTTATAATTGTTTGTTTGCTGGGAAGTTTTTTTTTTGGTAATTCATACTTGGCATCTGGATTTGCTGACAAAATTAATATTTATTCCCATCCCTCATCTTAATGTACCATGAAGAACTAAAAGCCCAAATACCTTGACATTCACAACATTAAGATCCACCCCCTTATCATTTTGTATGGCTCACTATCAAATTTTTGTCTGATAACTTTCCTGGGAACTGTTGTAGGGTTCTCAATATGTTAAAAATGTTGTATAAAATGCCATTTGTTACTGTTTAGTCATAATATTCATTTTGTATTCATTCGTTCATTCACAGATTGTAGTCATTGCTACAGAGCCAGGATTTCCCTTGAGAAGGTGACAGCAAGCTACCTCCTTGAACCATTACACTCCACATAATAAAGTTTTATTTTCACAATGCTTTTGGGTGGAGAGTTCCAGAATAAGTTCTGACCCTGTCACACTGAAGAATACATTTCCAACTATGATGTCAATGGAAGCTACTGTGAAAAATGTCCTTTACTGTCCTTGCCCCTCCTCATGACAGAAATCAAGCATTTGGGAGGTCCGGTTGGAGACATCTTTTTGAATGTCTGCTGTGCGTCTTGCAGGCCGTACAAACTGTGAATGCAATGTGAAGTGGAGGAACTAAATTCGCTTCTTAAAACAAATAGAGAATATTTCATCTCCGGATCCAGGAACAGTTATTACCCTTCAACCATCAGGTTCCTGAACCGGTGTGGATAATTTTACTCACCTCAACACTGAACTGATTCCACAACCTATGGAATCACGTTCAAGAATTCTACAACTCACGTACTCAGTATTATTTATTAGTTTTATTTTTTATCAACTGAAGCTATAAAAACCTGAGGTTTAAACACAGCCAAGTGCACTCATTTCTCAATTGCTAGGAACTTTTGGACTATTCTAGTGGTATTTAGTGTGCAAACATGAGGAAAGCTGCAGATGCTGGAAATTCAAACAAGAACACACACAAAATGCTGGTGGAACACAGCAGGCCAGGCAGCATCTATAAGGAGAAGCACTGTCGACATTTCGGGCCGAGACCCTTCGTCAGGACTAACTGAAAGGAAAGATAGTAAGAGATTTGAAAGTAGTGAGGGGAGGGGGAAATGTGAAATGATAGGAGAAGACCGGAGGGGGTGGGATGAAGCTAAGAGCTGGAAAGGTGATTGGCGAAAGTGATACAGAGCTGGAGAAGGGGAAGGATCATGGGATGGGAAGCCTCAGGAGAAAGAAAGGTGGAGGGAAAGCACTAGAGGGGAATGGAGAACAGGCAAACAACTAAATATGTCAGGGATGGGGTAAGAAGGGGAGGAGGGGCATTAACGGAAGTTAGAGAAGCCAATCACCTTTCCAGCTGTTAGCTTCATCCCACCCCCTCTGGTCTTCTCCTATTTCGCATTTCCCCCTCCCCCTACTACTTTCAAATCTCTTACTATCTTTCCTTTCAGTTAGTCCTGACGAACGATCTCGGCCCAAAACGTTGACAGTGCTTCTCCTTATAGATGCTGCCTGGCCTGCTGTTTTCCACCAGCATTTTGTGTGTGTTGTTTGGTATTTAGTATTGTGGCTTTCTGGCAATTTACCTAGATATTGCTGTGTAGCACTAATTGTTCTTCTTCTTCTTCCATTTCCAGCAGTTTAGACGCATCTAGGCGTATGACTGCCTCCCGCAGGATGTATAATTACAGAGTTTCAAGAAACTCAAATTCATGAGTATACACTAGTCACACATAGAAACAGAATAATAAACTTTTCAATCAGATGGTGGTTCTCTTGGTGGCCAAACAAAGATTTAACAGAAAAACAAAATACATTTAAGTCAGACAGCCTCTTGAACCATATGCTTCTCTCAATTTTATATTGATTACAACTCAGCAAAACATGCTGAACTGTCTCTGGACTACCACAGTCACATAATCCAGTAGGATGTCTTCCTATTACCTTTAAGTAATAGTTTAGCCCACAATGCTCCAACCAATTAATTGTTTAATGCTATTGTGTGGTATGTTTAGTATGGTATCAGCTGTAGATATTACTATTGGGATAATATATACCCTGTTCATGTTCCATAATCTTCCAATTGCCTCTTTTAATTCAGCATTTTTCTGGTGTTTTACACCTATTGGTTTCTGTATGTTTTGTGTGTTTGGAATGGTTGTATCTGTTAATCATTTAATATTATATCCAGATATTTATAATGGGTTGTCCTAAATGTAATAACAGATTGGTCAGAATGTAATTTGTAAAACACAACTCTAAAACTAGATCAGGTTTTTATTTTTAGTAAGGTTTCTTTTATGAGCTTGTATTTGAAAGCAAGATTTTGGTGAATGATGTTTACCACTTGACTATGCTTGTGTAAGTAATCAGATTGAGATAAACTGCTGCAGGATCCTGTAATATGTCGGACTGTTTCTGGTTTCTCTTGTGATTTTCTGCAATTTTTGTCTTGAATTTGTTGGTCTTTTATTATGGATTTTGATAACTTTTTGCATTCACCACTGGTTCTGTATTGCAAAAAGAAACCTTCGTGTTTCTGGGCAAAGGTCTCCAACTCTGAGCCAAGCATTCAATGCTTCGTTGTCAACATCTAGTCTGCTCAGATCATGGGGATGTCTTCCATAGAGGATCACACTCTTCCACTGGTTAACTTTTCTTCTGTAGTGATAAATCCTTCATTTTTCTGGGCTGTGCTTTCATTGAAGTTTAGTGGTGTGTACATATCAAAGTTGCATATGCTTATGTGGAGTGCTGAATCCTGTTTTTGTTGATTAAACTGCATCCTTAGCAGTTTTACCTGACTGTTATGTAATTTTTTTTATGTCTCTTATTCCCCTTCCTCCTTCTGTCTTGGTCATGTTATTCAAAGCACATTTGAATGTTAGTGGTGTTTTCTAAAATTTGTCATTTCAGTTCTTATTTTTCTTTGTAAGTTTTCCAGATTTGTTTTGGACCAAGATATTATGAAAAACTACATTAATTATGGTTATAGACAAAGTTTTTATAGCCTTTGTTATATTTTTACTGTTGAGCTCTGTTTGGCAGATTTTCTTAACCCTTGTAGGTACCCTTTACCCTTCAGGTAAAAGTTTTCACTTTATCACATTATGACCTAATTTCTTTGCTTGTTGATATCCCAAATACTTACGGTATGTGTTTCATATTCATCCATCGGTTGTATTGTATCCTGCTGCTCTGTTTTGTATTTTATTAGCTCTATTGCACCTTCATATTTATATTATTAGAAAGTAATTGTACTATCTGAATTAATTGCTTTACTGATGGAATATATAATTTCAAGTCATCCATGTTGTTGCTGTTGTTATTATTAGTGTTGTATTTGCACAGTTTTATCTTCCTTTGCACATTGGTTACCTGTCCATGTTATTTTTGTGTGTTGTTTTCCATTTTTTTTGTATCTACAGTGAATGCCTGCAAGAAAATAAATCTCCAAGTAGCATATAATGACGTATACATATTTTGATAATAAATCTACAGTTGAACTTTTTTCAACTTATGATAAAATTCATAAGCAATATATTCCATATGGTAGAGAGATGTTGTGGAGTCAGTTGCTGCAGACCACCCAGTCCTCTACCTGCTCCTGGAACCACTGCAGAATTTGTGTTACAGACCAGTTAAGATTTTATCTGTGACCGTTCTTAGGAAGTTAATGAGGAAAGGACTTAGACAATATCAATGTTGTGAATGGGTGGGACATTAGATTCTTCTTACTTGAAGCTGATTATTGTCTGGCACTGAAACAAACTGTCCTTGTCAATCATCCTGGTAGGTTGTCCAGGTCTTTCTGCATCAAATCTGGAACTGATTAGTGGCATTCACTTCAGCAAAATTGTCTAAATTAAGAAACAAGAGAAATCTTGAAGAGAAGTTACATAGAGCGAAGCACAACAAACATTGAAAAATAATTTATTATAATTTCTCTGTAACAATCATTTCCTTTTTGGAATTTAAGTGTTGAAACATAATATATAGATTACATATTATAGATTAGCAAGACTAAAAGAATGGACCATAACACACCAGACTTCACCTAATGTGTACACTTGAACAGGATGTCAGTTTTGGAAACTTGATCTGATGGAGGAGGTTTAAAAAGCAGCAAAGTTGCCTTCAACCTTTAACTCCAAAGAAAGTCACAAGGCAGATCTCAAAAGTATTTTCCTTTCAGACTGCAGGGGAGCTAAAACAGAATCTGGTTCAATTATTCAATGTAGCACTGATTATATTATACATGTCTATGTGCTTTATTGATGTTCAAATTCCAAAGCATTACCTTTTTCTCAAAAAGGCAAATTACTTTTCAATTTGTATTTTTTTTTCCAATAAAAGCAGGAAATTTAACTTAAGACCATAAGGTACAGAAGCAGAGTTAGGCTATTTGGCCCATTGAGATTGCTGTGCCATTTCATCATGGCTGGTCTATTTTTGCTCTGAGCCCCAATCTCCTGCCTTCTCCCTGTATCGCTTCATGCCCTGACTAATCAAGAATTTTTCAACCTTTGCCTTAAATATACCTGCACAGCCGTCTGTGGTGGCAAATTCCAGAGATTCACCACTCTCTGGCTAAAGAAATTCCTCCTCATCTCCATTCTAAAAGAATGCCCCTCAGTTCTGAGGCTGTGTCCTCTGGTCTTAGATTCTACCAATATAGGTAATATCCTCCCCACATCCTTTCAACATTCAATAGGTTTCAATTAGGTCAACCCTTTTTCATCTGAGTTCCAGTGAGTACAGGAACAGAGCCATCAAACACCTTTCATATGATAAACCTTTCAATCCCAGAATCGTTTTGGTGAACCTCCTTGGAACCCTCTCCAAAGTCAGCACATCGTTTCTTAGATAAGGGGCCTCGCAATACTCACAAATGAGGCCTCACCAGTGCTTTATAAAGCCTCAACATTACTCTCTTGCCTTTATATTCTAGTCCTCTAGAAGTGAATGCTCACATCACATTTGCCTTCATCACTGACTCAACCTGAAAATTGACCTTCAGGGAATATTGCATGAGGACTCTCAGGTCCCTTTGCACCTCAGATTTTTGAATTTTCTCTAGATTTAGAAAATAGTTTACCTTTTTATTTCTCCTACAAAAGTGCATGATCACATACTTCCCGACACTACATTCCATCTGGCACTTCATTACCCATTCTCCTAATCTACCTAAGTCCTTCTGTAGCTTCCCTATTTCCTCAAAACTAACTGCTCCTCCATCTATCATCGTACTGTCCACAAACTTTGCAACCAAGTTATCAATTCCATTATCCAGGTCATTGACACATGAAGTAAAAAGAAGTGGTCCCAAAACAGACCACCACCAAAACACCACTACTCACTGGCAGTCAAACAGAAAAGGCTCCCTTTATTCCTACTCTTTGCCTCCAGTCAATCAGCCACGCTTTCTCCATGCCAGTATCTTTCCTATAATACCATAAGGCTCTTATCTTGCTGATCAGCCTTATGTGTGGACCTTGTCAAAGGCCTTCTGAAGATCCAAGCGGGAGATCAGAAGCTTGAGAAGACGTAAGTATTTGGATAGACATGGACTGTTTAAGGTAAGTCAGCATGTCTTTGAGCATGGTAGGTCATGTCTAACCAATCTTGTAAAGTTTTTACCAGGAAAGCAAATGAAGGCAAAATAGTGGAGTAATCGATTTGGACTTTAGCAAGGTCCCGCATGGGAGAGTGGTCAAAGGCTCAGTCCCTCAGCATTGAAGATGGGGTAACAGATTGGATGAGACACTGACTTGATGGGAAAAGCCAGAGAGCGATGGTAGATAGTTGCCTCTCTGACTGGACACCTGTGACTAGCTGTGTACCACAGAGATCGGTGCTGGGTCCATAGTTGTTTGTCACCTATATCAATGATCTAGATAATGTGGTTAACTGGATCAGCAAATTTGCGAACGACACCAAGAGTGGGAGTGTAGTGGACAGTGAGAAAGGCTATCGTGGCTTACAGTGGAATCTGCAACAGCTGGAAAAATGGGTGAAAAATGGCAGGTGGAACTTAATGCAGGCAAGTACAAGGTATTGCACTTTGGTAGGACCAACTAGGGTAGGTCTTTAGATGGTGAATGGTAGGACACCAAGGAGTTCAGTAGAACAAAGAGATCTGGGAATATAGGTCCATAAAACATTGATAGTGCTATCACAGGTAGATAGGGTCATAAAGAAAGTGTTTAGCACACTGACCTTCGTAAATCAAAGTATTGAGTACAAGAGATGGAATGTTATGTTGAAGTTGTATAAGACATTGAAGAGGCCTAATTTGGAGTATTGTGTGCAGTTTTGGTCACATACCTATAGGAAAGATGTAAATAAGATTGAAAGAGTACAAAGAAAATTTACAAGGAGGTCTTCAGATTTGGAAGACCTGAGATTAAATAGGTTAGAACTATATTTCTTAGACTGTAAAAAATTCAGAGGAGATTTGATAGAAATGAACAAAATTATGAGGGGTATAGATAAGGGAAATGTAAGCAGGCTTTTCAACTGAGGTTGGGTAGGAGTAAAACCGGAGGTCATGGGTTAACAGTGAAAGGTGAAAAGTTTAATGGGAACATGAGGGGAAGCAACTTCACTCTGAGAGTTGTGAGAGTGTGGAATGAGTGATCAGCACTATTGGTACATGCGAGTTCGATTTCAACGTTTAAGAGAAGTTTGGATGGATACATGGATAGTGGGGGAATGGCAGGTTGATGGACTAGCCATGGTTTTGGCATGGACTAGATGGGCTGAAGAGCCTGTTTCCATACTTCTGTATGACTGTGACAACATCCACCAATTCTCCTTTGTCCATCCTGCTTGTTATTTCTTCAAAGAATTCCAACTGATTGTCAGGCAAGATTTTACCTTGAGGATTTTACCATGCTGACTAAGGCCTACTTTATCATCTATCTCCAAGTACCCAGAAGCCACATCCTTAACAATCGACTCCAACATCTTCCTAACCACTGAAGTCAGCCTAATTGGCCTATAATTTCCTTTTTTCTGCCTCTCTCTCTTCTTGAAGAGTGGAGTGACATTTGCAATTTCCCAGTCTTCCAGAATCTAGTGATTTTTGAAAGAGCATTACTAAAGCCTTCACAATCTCTTTCAGAACCCTGGGATGTACACCATCTGGTCCAGGTGACTTATATATCTTCAGACCTTTCAGTTTCCCAAGACATTTCTCCCTAGTAATTACAACTTCATACACTTCTACTCCCTGACACACTTGAACTTCTGGCATGCTGTCAGTGTCTTCCACAGTGAAGACTGATGCAAAAAACTTATTCACTTGTCCCCAATTTACCTGTCCTCCTTTACTACCTCCAGCATTGTTTTCCAGCAGTCTGATATCCACTCTCACCTCTCTATTACACCTTATGCATCTGAAGAAACTTCTGAAATCTTCTTTAATATTATTGGCTAGCTTACTTTTGTATTCCATCTTTACCTTCATAATGATTTTATTAATTGTTTTCTGTTGGTTTTTAAAAGCTTCCCAATCTTCTAACTTGTCATTAATTTTTGCTCTATTATATGCCCTCTCTTTGGCTTTTATGTTGGCCTTGATTTCTCTTATTAGCCCCAGTCGTGTTATTTCTCCTTTTGAATACCTCTACCTCTTTGGGATGTATATATCCTGCACCTTCCGAATTGCTTCCAGAAATTTCAGCCATTACTGCACTGCAATCATCCCTAACAGTGTTCTTTCCCAATCAATCTTGCCCAACTCCTCTCTCATGCCTCTGTAATGCCCTTTACTCCATTATAGTACTGATACATCTGACTTTAGCTTCTCCTTCCCATATTTCAGAGTGAATTCTATCATATTATGATCACTTTCCCCTAAGGATTCTTTCACCTTAAGCTCTATAATTAATTCTAGTTCATTGCACAACATCCAATCCAGTATAACTGATACCCTAGTGGGCTCAAGCACAAACTGCTCTAAAAAGTTCGTTGTGTTTTCTCTTTATTTTTCTTTTTTCCTTCAGTCCTGCCAAAGGGTTTTGACCCAAAACGTCAACTGTACTTTTATCCATAGATGCTGAGTTTGTCCAGCATTTTGTGTGTGTTGCTCGGATTTCCAGAATCTGCAGAATTTCTCTTGTTTATGGTTGGCCACATCCTTACTGCTGTTTGGGGGTCTGTACACAACTCCTATCAGGATCTTTTTACCCTTGCAGTTCCTTAGCTTCATCATCATTGATTCAACACTCTCTGACCCTATGTCACCTTTTTCTTATGACTTGATTTAATTTTTTAACAGCAGAACAATGCCACAGCCTCTCCCTTCCTGCCTGTACTTTTGATACAATGTGTTTCCTTGGACATTAAGCTCCCAGCTCTAATCTTCTTCAAGCCACGGCTCAGAGATGCCCACAACATTATACCTGCCAGTCCCTAACTGCGCTACAAGATCATCTACTTTATTCCGTATGCTCTTTGCATTCAAATATAACACTTTCAGTCCTGTATTCACGCCTTTCAATTTTGTCTGCCTTTAACACTGCAACTCATCCTCTTGACTGCAATTTTGCCCTATCATCAGCCACTCCTTGCTAGCAGTCCCACTGCAAACTGTTTATAAACAAAATACCTCATTCTCAGCACTATCACTCCAGTTCCCATCCCTCTGCCAAATTAGTTTAAACCCTCCCAAACAACTCTTTCCTTGGTTTTTATGTAGTCCTTAAATTCCCTTGTCGGCCATGGTTGCCTTGCCCAACAATTTGAGAACTTCTCCGTGGGACATATCTATCCTGCACCTTGTGAACTATTCCCAGAAATTTCAGCCATCTCTGTTCTGCTGTCATCCATGCTGGTATCTCCCACAAATCCACCTGGGCAGCCTCCTCTCTCATTGCCTCTGTAATTTCTTTTAATTCATTGCGATACTGATACATGTGACTTGTACTTCTCCCTCTCAAATTACAGTATGAATTCAATCATATTATGATCATTTGCTCCTTTGGGTTCCTTTACGTTGAGCTGACTAATAAAATCTGGGTTATTATTCAACAACCAATCTAAGATAGCCAGTCCCCTACTAGGCTCAAGCACAAGCTGCTCTAAAAAGCCATCTCATTGGCATTCAACAAATTCCCTCTCTCGTGATCCAACACCAACCTGAATCCTAATCCCCTTGCATATTGAAGTCCCCCATTAAAATTATGCCTTTACCCTATTTACATGCCTGTTCCAGTTCCCTTTGCAATATTAACCCTACATCTTGGCTATGATTTGGAGGCCTATAAATGATTCCTATAACATATTTTTTTTTACCCTTGCTGTTTCTTAACTCCACCGCAAAGATTCAATATTCTCTGACCCTATGTCACCTCTTTCTAAAGATGTAATCCCATCTCTGACCAACAGAGCCACACAACTGCCTATGCCTTCCTGCCTGTCCTTTCAACACAAGGTATTTCCTTTGACATTAAACTCCCAAAAATGACTTTCTTTCAGTGATGCCTGCAACGTCATACTGACCAATCTCTAAATGCACCACGTGTTCATCTACCTTATTCCAAATGCTACATGGATTTTAATACAGCACCTTCAGTCCTACATTCTTCGCCCTTATGAATTTTGCCTCTGTGGTGCAACTTAACTCTTTGCTATATCTGCAGTTGTACCCATCATTGCTTGTCTTTCCTTATGTTCATGTTACATATTATATCATCTACTTAGCAATGATCTATAAATCTGAACCCTTGTCCGCTGCACCAATTCCTCAGCCAGTAAAGATTCAAAAAAACTTCTTAATATATGGTACAGTATGTTTAATTTGAAATGTGTGAGAGATGACAATAGATCTTTACAGTTGTTTCCATTATTTCACCCTCTTTCTTTGTGCCTGGGATATTCCAGAAGTACTTATTTTTCACCATTTGAACATTTAGGTAACTTGCTTTATCAGTTTGTATCAGAACCGTTGAGCTCTGGAGTTGGTTACCCATTTCTAGTACTCTGTATTTGTTCCTCCACTGATGCTGCCTGTTGTGTTGGATGTTTCCTAAAGCTCTGATCTTTCATCCTGTACACATCCCTTTGCTCTTTCTTTAACTGTCCTCAATTATATATGATCCAGATAGGTTCATTGAAGTCTTATCATCCTGGCACCACCCTACACATATATTCCCTTGCCTTAACCATTCTACTCTCCTGTCCACCTCCTCTGCAATTTAAAATTAACTTATTTTCTACATTTGTCAGTTCTGCAAACCAGTCTTTGACCTGAAATATTAATTCTGTTTATCTTTCTACAGGTGCATTTTTTTTTTTTTTTGCTCTTAACCTGCTCAGGTATGTCCTGGATTTACACAGATCTTCTGACAATTGTAGACACAATGAGAGACATTCCTGCATCTATCACTCCACTTCATTGCTGGTTACCACAAAAAATCAAAATGTAGAGGCTAGTCTTGCTGAGTCAGCCTGTGTCGGGTATATCTGTGTCAGAATTGGAGACACCATTCATTCAATGGGCTCTCAGCTCAGAAACAATTGGTCTTGTTCAATTATTTGCCTTTATTTTACTCTGTTACAATTTACTATGTGTTTTCCTTTATTTGTTTAATGAGCTTTTAATTAATTTCATTCTTTTGAAATATTTAGACTTTTAAAAATTGTAAACTTTAGTTTAAATAGCTTATTAAGATCCCTACAGAAGAAGCACTAATAGTCTCTGCACAGGTTTGGAAGGAGACACACCTTTGCTGTCTGCCAGTGGTTGCACTGATGATGGAATGAATAGGGGTTAAAGACCGTAAGAGCATAAGACATTGGAGCAGAATAAGGCTATTCAGCCCATCGAGTCTGGTCCTCCATTCTGTTACTGCTGATATATCATCCTTCTCAATTCCATTCTCCTACCTTCTCCCAGTAAACTTCAAAGTCCTGGCTAATCAAGAACCTATCAATCTCTGCTTTAGTTCAAAGTTCAAAGTAAATTTATTATTAAAGTACATATATGTCACCAAATACAACCCTGAGATTCATTTTCTTGTGGGCATACTCAATAAATCCATAATCGAATAATGCCCATAATAAAATGAATGAAAGACCATACCAAATGGACTATTCAACTAGTGTGTAAATACAAAAATAAAGTAACAGATAGATAGATAAGCAATACATTTCGAGAACATGAATGAAGAGTCCTTGAAAGTGAGTCTTTACGTTATGGGAACAATTCAGTGATGGGTCAAGTTAAGAAGAGAATTATCAAAGGAGCAAAAATAACACATTTTGTTTTTACTTTTTGTTTTTTGGTTTGATGTTGTGCCTCATTTGTAAGTTTTTGTTGTGGAATATTGAATTATTTCTGAAATCAAGGGAGGTGTAATTTTTCTTCTCAAAAACCACCAGGATGTTTTCAATACCCAATATATTCAGGTCTTGAAACCTTTCACTCCATCATAGCTACTATTAGGAAGGAAATCCTTGCAACAAAATTAATGTACCAGATGGTGGAATTGTCATTTGAAGTGATATTTTAAACTATCTATTAAGTCCCCTTCTCTTAAATGTTGTAATTGTACCCGCCTCAACCACTTCCTCTGACAGCAAATTCCAGGTACTGATTACTCCTACATAAAAAAGTTACTTCTCCAGCCTCTTTTAAAACACCAGGACCATAGTCCTCCATACCCCTCTATCCATGTACCTATCCTAACTTCTCTTAAACATTGAAGTCGTGCTTGCATGTATCACTTGTGCTGGCAGCTCACTCCGCACTCTCGTGATCCTCAGTGAAAAGTTTCCCCTCATTTTCCCCTTAAAATGTTCACATTTCACTCTTAACCCATGACCTGTGGTTGTAGCCCCACTCACCCTCAGTTTTCCGCTAAATTGGAAAATAGAATTATTATTGTCACATGTGCTGAGGTACAGTGATGTACCTGTCTTGCATACCGTTCTTACAGATCAATACAACAGTGTATCGACATAATGAGTAATATAAAACAGTAACAGAGTGCAGAATAAAGTGTTACAGTTAGAAAGAAAGTGCACTGCTGGAAGACAATGAGGCTCAGGGGCATAACAAGGTAGATCATGAGGTCAGGAGTCCATTTTATCATGCTAGGGAACCATTCAGTGGTGTCATGACAACATAGTAGAAGGTGACCTTGAGCTTAGTGGTATGTGCTTTCAGACTTTTGTCTTCTCTGACCAATCAAAGGGGGGAGGAGAAACTATGCCCATGGTGGGTGGGGTGTTTGATTATGCTGGCTGCTTTACCAAGGCAACAAGAAACGTACACAGAGTCTAAGGAAGGGAGCATAATTTGGTGATGTGGTGAGCTGTGTCCACAACACTCTCCAGTTACTTGTGTTCACGGACTGAGCAGTTGCCACACCAAACCGTGATGTATTCAGTTAGGATGCTTTCTACGATGCTTCGATTAAAAATTGGCGAGGGTCAAAGGGGAAATGCCGAAGTTCTTTAGCCCCCTGAGGAAGTAGAGACATTAGTGAGCTTTCTTGGCTGTGGCATCTATGCGTTGAACCAGGATGAGCTATTGATGATGTTCACTCCTAGGAACCTGAAGTTCTCAACTATCTCCACCTCAGCACCATTGATACAAACAGAAGCATTTAGACCATCCCCCTTCCTGAAGTCAATGACCAGTTCTTTTGTTTTACTGACATTGAGGAAAAGGGTGTCAGGATACCATGCTATTATGCTCTCTATCTCCTTCCTCTACTCTGACCAATCATTATTTGAAATACAGCCCTCTACTGTGGCATCATCTGTATACTTGTAGATGGACTTAGGGCAGAATCTGTCCACACAGTTGTGAGTATATAGGGAGTGATATAGAGGCTGAGGACTCAGCTTTGTGGGGCACCAGTGTTGTTGCAGAGATTTTGCTGCCTATCCTTACTGATTGTGTTCTGTTGGTCAGAGAGTCAAGGACCCATTTGCAAAGGATAGTGTTGAGACCCACGCCTGAGAGTTCAGAGATAAGTTTACTTGGAACTATAGAATTAAAAACAGAACTTTAGTCAGTAAGAAAAAATAGTCTAACATAAGCAGCTTTACTGTCCAGATGCTTCTGAGATGAGTGTAGGGCCAGGGGAATGGCACCCTTCATAGATCTGTTTAAACAGTAGGTGAATTGAAGTGTGTTGAAGTTGTCTAGGAAGTTGGAGTTGACTTAAGCCATGACCAGCCCTCTGAAGCACTTGATGGTGATAGATGTCAGTGCCACAGGCAGTAGTCATTAAGGCAAGTTACCTTGATTTTTTTAAGATACTCGAATATTAGAGTTTTTCTTAAATCAGGTGGAAACCAAAAATTGAAGCAGGGAGAAGCTGGAAATGTCTGCAAATGCACCTTAAAGTTGATCTGTGTATAATATACAGATAGAGCAATGGACTCCATTGAGGCCATTGCTGTCAGCAATGCTGCCTGACAGCAATCAAGTTTGGGTGAGAAGTTTCATCCAGGGCCCAACATGTTGATGTTATTGCAAAGAAGGCTTGCCAGCAGCTAATGTCACCAAAGGCTCCAGCAAATTTCTACTGGTATCTCGTGGAGAGCATTCTAACTGGTTGTGTTACAGTCTGGTATGGAGGGGCCACTGTACAGGATCGGAAAACGCTGAAGAAGCTTGTAAACTCAGCCTGCTCCATCATGGGCACTAGGCTTCCCATCATTGAGGACATCTTCAAAAGGCAATGCCTCAAAAATGCGGCAACCATCATGGAGAATGCACACCATCGAGGACGTGACCGCTTCCACCATCAGGGAGGAAGTACAGGATCTTGAAGACACATACTCAATGTTTTAGAAGCAGCTTCCTCCATTACATTTAAGAACAGCCAATGAACACTAACTCACTATTTTTGCACTATGGGCTTATTTTTAACATTTATTTCTTATTAAGAACATAAGATATAGGAGCAGAATTAGGCCATCTGGCCCATCGAGTCTGCTCAACCATTCAATCACAGCTGATTCTTTTTTTCTCCTCCTCAACCCCAGTTCCCGGCCTTCGCCCCGTAACCTTTGATGCCATGTCCAATCAAGAACCTATCAATCTCTGCCTTAAATATGCCCAACAACCTGGCCTCCACAGCTGCACGTGTCGACAAATTCCACAAATTCAGCACCCTTTGGCTAAAGAGATTTCTCTGCATCTCTGTTATGAAAGTGAGTCACTCTATCCTGAGGTCGTGCCCTCTTGTCCTAGATTCCCCCACCATGGGAAACATCCTTTCCACATCTACTCTGTCTAGGCCTTTGAACATTCGAAAGGTTTCAATGAGATTCCACCCCCCCCCCCCATCCTTCAGAATTGGGTTTGTTCCACCGTCTCATCATGGCTGATCAATTTCCCTCTCAGCCCCAATCTCCTGCCTTCTGTCCACAACTCTTCAAGCCCTGACTGATCAAGAATCTATCAGTCTCTGCCTTAAGTACACCCAATGACTGGTCCTCCACAGCCGCCTGAGGCTATGAATTCCACACGTTCACCACTCTCTGGCTAAAGAAGAGTATTAAGAACATGGTAATTTATAGCTTTTTTTTGTGTATTGCACTGTATTGCAGGCTGCAAAACAACAAATTTCACAACGTACTGTATGTCAGTGACAATAAGCCTGATTTTGATTCTGATTTGCTTAGTCCGTTATAGCAGGTAAGCCCTGCCACAAGTGACGACTGGTCTGGCCCTCAACTTTGACAGGTATTGTCTCAATATCTGCCATGATACTACTGCACAAAATCAAGTGAAAATCTTCAGGACATTTAGCTCAAGAAGGAAGTGGATGAGATAGCCTGTGAGGATGCTCAGATTTGTTCCTTGCATGTGTGAAATAACTGGAAAAGAAACAGGAAATGTAGATCTGTGCAAAATTAGTTAAGAGTTTATTAGTTCTAACAAATGTTTCAGTGCAATTTGTATTCTCAGGGTACTAAAAATATTATTAAATTGTTGGTTGAATACATAATACACAATGAGATCAGGCAAACATTAGGAAGAGGAAGATCATGTGAGGCCATATTAAAATTTTGTATAAATAACCACAAGATGGCGTTAGTGTAAATTTATACCATTGCATTAAAACAAAAATGTATATCCATTAAACCCTTGATTATAGTTTAATTGTGAATGAAATAGATAAATAAATATGTGTTCTTTTCTAAAATTAAAATGATAAATGATAAACCTATGAATAAAATTTTACTCCCTATTTGTATTAATTTAAAGACAATTTGAATAATTCTAATGATATTACACAAGGAATAATTATCTATTCACCTACATTGCCTGCATTTCCAAATCCCTCCAACACATTGCAATGCCATGAGTAGCTGCACTCCTTTCTATCAAAAGATTTCATGAGATGTAGGAGTTGCTGTATTTATTTTTGCAATGTATCCTTTCATTGGATGTCGTGCACCCTCTCAGCATTTCTAATGGTGGTGGTAGTGTGCACTATTGAATAGCTCCAGTTCATGTGGCATATTGTTTATAAGGAGTTTTTAGTTGTTACCCTACTGTTAATGAAGAACAGTCAATGTTCTCAGCCAGGGAGTAGTATGATTTTCTGTTGAAGGGAAAATCTCTGGTGACATTTTTGGCAGATTGACCTTTATATATCAAAGTATTGAGTACTGTACTGGAGTTGGGATATTATGTTTAAACTACATATATAAGACCTTGGTGAGGCCTAATTTGGAGTATTGTGTGCAGTTTTTGTCATTTACCTGCAGGTAGGATTGAAAGAGTGCAGAGAAATTTTACGAGGATGTTGTCAGGGCTTGAGGACCTGAGTTATAAGTGAAGGTTGAATAGATCAGAACATTTTTTCCTAGAAAATAGGAGATTGAGAGATTTGATAGAGATGTACAAAATTATGAGGGGTATAGACAGGGTAAATGTGAGCAGGCTTTTTCCACCGTGGTTGGGTGAGACTACTAGAGGCCATGGATTAAAGTTGGAAGTTTTAAGGGGAGCATGAGGGGGGAACGGCTTCACTCAGACGGTGGTGAGAGTGTGGAACAAGCTGCCAGTGTAAGTGGTGGGTGTGGGTTTGATTTCAACATTTAAGAGAAATTTGGATAGTTATATGGATGACAGGGGTATGGAGGGCTATGGTCTGGGTTCAGGTCAATGGGACCGGGCAGATTAATGGTTCGGCATATGCTAGACGAGCCAAAGGTGCTGCAGTGCTTTATGACTCGTTGAAATTGCTGGTAATAATTAGGTTTAGGGACCTACCCTGAAGAACCTGCTGGGATACATTGCGTTGACTGCCTTCCATCATTCACAGCACTTCCATTGTGCCAGCTGCAGTATGTCTCTAACGATTAAACATTCCTTAATTCCATTCCCTGATCCCATTCTCGATCAGTGCTGCCTTGATGACCAGACAGCCACCTGCACCTCATCTGAAAATTTAGCTCTTTGCCTACGTGAAAGAACTGAGGGCATTTTAGCCAAGTCTGCCTTTGATACAAAGGTAGGTAGAGGAACAGGTAGTGCTGTGGAGGCATGGAATCTGCAGAGGAATTTGGAAAGTTTGGAAAAGTGAGCAAAGAAGAGGCAGATGGACTACAGCACAGGTAAGAGTGGGGCTATGCACTTTGATAGGAAGAGAAAAAGTAGACTATTTTCAAAATGGGATGAGAATTTAGAAACCAGATGTACAAAGGAACTTGGGAGTCTTAGCTCAAGATCCCTTCAAAATTAATTTTCAGGTTAAGTCACTAGTAAAGAAAGCAGATGCAATTGTTAGATTTCAAACACAAAGTATATTGCAGATGCTGTGGTCAAATCAACACGTACAAACAAGCTGAATGAACTCAGCAGGTCGGGCAGCATCCATTGAAATGAGCAGTCAACAATGCTGCCCGACCTGCTGAATTCATCCAGCTTGTTTGTATGTGTTGAATTGTTAGATTTATTTTGTGAGGACTAGAATATAAAAGCAAGGATGTACTGCTGAGGATTTATAAGACATTGGTGGGACCTCTTTTGAAATATTGCAGGCAGTTCTGTGGTCCGTACATAAGGAAGGACTTGGACAATGTCCAGAGGATGTTCTCAAGAATGATTCCAAGAATGAAAAGTCTTAATGTATGAGTAATGTTTGATGAGACTGGGACAATACTTACCACAGAAGGCATGTGGCTGTAGACATGTTATATTCTGCATGGGAGTCGGTCACCAGTGAAGTGCCTCAGTGATCTCTTCTGGGACCCCCTTCTCTTCGTGAGTTTTATAAATGACCTGGATGAGAAAGTGGAGGGATGGGTTAGTAAGTTTGCTGATGACACAAATGTTGGGGGTGTTGTATTGGCCTTCATCAATTGTGGGATTGAATTTAGGAGCTGAAAGGTAATGTTGCAGCAACATAGGACCCTGGTCAGACCCCACTTGGAATACTGTGCTCAGTTCTGGTCGCCTCACTACAAGAAGGCTGTGGAAACCATAGACAGGGTGCAGAGCAGATTTACCAGGATGTTGCCTGGATTGGGGAGCATGCCTTACGAAAACAGGTTGAGTGAACCCGGCCTTTTCTCCTTGGAGCAACGGAGGATAAGAAATAACCTGATAGAGATGTATAAAACGATGAGAGGTATTGATCATGTGGATAGTCAGAGGCTTGTTCCCAGGACTGAAATGGTTGCCACCAGTGGGCACAGGTTTAAGGTGATTGGGAGTAGGTACGGAGGAGATGACAGGGGTAAGTTTTTTTACACAGAGAGTGGTGAGTGGGCTGCCAGCAACGGTGATAGAGGCAGATACAATAGGGTCTTTTAAGAGACTTTTGGATAGGTACATGGAGCTCAGAAAAATAGAGGGATATGGGTAACCCTAGGTAATTTCTAAGGTAGGGACATGTTCAGCACAACTTTGTGGGCTGAAGGGCCTGTATTGTGCTGTAGGTTTTTCTATGTTTCTATAATTCTTGAGAAAGATGAGGAGAATCTTATTGAAAACTACTGGATACTTAATAGTTTGGATAGAATGGATGCAAAGAGGATGTTTCCTTTATAGGAGAATTCCAGGCCCCAGCGTCACAATATTATTATATCACTTTAAAACAGAGATGAAGACCAATTTCACCAGCTAGAGGGTGGTGAATCTGTGGAATTCCTGCCTGATTGCCAGTGACTAGTAGTGTTCAGGAGGGGTCAGTGTTTGGACCACTTCTTTTCACATTTATATGTCAAAGATTTGTTTGATTGAATCTATTGTTGAATCAATAGCTTTGTGGCCAATTTGCAGATGATACAAAGATAGGTGGAGGCCAGATAGTGTTGAGGAAGCAGGGAGTCTGCAGATGGACTTAGACCGATTATGAGAATGGGCAAAGAAGTGACATTTGGATTATAAAATATAGCATAGATGGATGTGCTGGCATTGGAGAGGATGCAGAAGAAGTTCACAAGAATGATTCCAGGAATGAAAGGGTTAATGTATTTGGCTCTAGGCCTGTGCTCGCTGGAGTTTAGATGAATGGGGAGAAGGAGGTAAATCTCACTGAAACCTATTAATATTAAAAGAGTGGACTTAGAGAAAATGCTTTCTATAGCGGGGGTGTCCAGTGTCTCGGACCAGAGGGATCAGCATCAGAATAGAAGGACGTCTCTTTAGAACACAGATGAGGATGAATTTCTTCAGCCAGAAGGTGGTGAATCTGTGGAATTCTTTGCCACAGGCTGCTATGGAGGTTGTCATTTGGTATATTTAAAACAGAAGTTGATAGGTTCTTGATTAATAAGGGTGTCAGAGGTTACGGAGAGAAGGCCTGAGACTGCAGATAATAAATCAGCCACAATGAAGTGGCAGAGCGGACAATGGGCCAAATGGGCTAATTCTGCTTATTCTCCATAATGTCTTATGGAGATTCTGTCTATGTGAAAGAGACACCTGGATTTGGTAACCTCTTTTATATTATAGGCTAGCTTGCATTCATATTTCAATTTTCTCTTCTTCCAGCTTTTTAGTTGCCTTCTTTTGGTTTTTCCCAATCCTCCAACCTCCTACTAATTTTTGCAATATTATATGCCGTGTTTTTTGCTTTTTATACTGTCTTTGACTTCCGAGTTGCTCCCAGAAACTCCAGCCATTGCTGTTCTGCATCCATTCCTGCTAGTCTCCCCTCCCAATCAACCTTGGCCAGCTCCTCTCTCATGCCTTTCCTCCATTGTAATATTGATATTTCTGACTTTACCTCCCCTCTTTTAACTTGCACGGAGAATTCTGTCATGTCATAATGAATGCCTTCTACTGATTTCTTTACCTTAAACTCCCTAATCAAATCTGGTTCATTACACACATCCTACCCAGAATTGCCTTTTCCCTAGTGAACTCAAACATGAACGGCTCTAAAAAGCCTTCTCATATGCATTCTACAAATTCCCTCTCTTGGGATCTAGCACCAACATGATTTAAATTATATTGCCCTTTCTATCTCCTATTATCATTTGTACCCATTGGAGCAGAATTAGGCCATTCAGCCCATTGAGTCTGCTCTACCTGTCCACCATTGCTGATTTATTATCCCATTCTCCTGCCTTCTCCCTGTAAACTTTGATACCCTGACTAATCAAGATCCCATTAACCTCTGCTTTAAATATATCCATTAACTTGGACTCCACAGTTGGCTGTGTTAATGAATTCTACCACTGTCTGGCTAAAGAAATTCCTTCTCATCTCTGTTCTAAATGGATGTCACTCTATTCCGAGGTTGTGTCTCCAGTCCTAGAAACATCCACTATAGGAAACATCCTCTCCACATCCACTTTTTCTAGGCCTTTCAATATTCAATAGGTTTCAATGAGATCCCTCTCTCATTCTTCTGAACTCCAGTGAGTACAGATGCACAGCCATCAAATGTTCCTCTAACATTAACCCTTTCATTCCCAGAATCATTGTCATGAACCTCTTCTAGACTTTTTCCAGTTCCAGCACGCCTTTTCTTAGCTCACAATATTCCAAGTGCAGTCTGACCAATGCCTTCTCAAGCCTCAGCATTACATCCTTACTCTTAAATTGTATTCCTATATAGCAAATAAAAGTTAACATTGTATTTGCCTTCCTTACCACTGATTCCAGCCTGCAAGTTAACCTTTAGGGAATCCTGCACAAGCACTCCCAAGTCCCTTTGCACCTCAGATTTTTGAACTTTCTCCCTGTTTAGAAAATAGTCTATGCCCTTATTTCTTCTACCAGAGTGCATCAGTAAGTCCCCTTCCCTACACTATATTCCATTTGCCATTTCAATGTCATTCTCCCAATCTGTCCAAGTCCTTTTGCAGATGCCTGCTTCCTTAACACTATCTGCCTCTCCACCTATCTTTGTATTGTCTGCAAACTTGGCCACAGAGCCATCAAATATGTCAGCCAAATTGTTGACGTATAATGTGAAAAGATCCCCACAAATTCCTCTAGCCACCACAGCCAACCAGAAAAGGACCCCTTTATTCCACCTCTTTTCCTCCTGCCAGTCAGCCAATCTTCTATCCATGCCGGTATTTTACCTCTTACATTGTTAAGCAGCCTCACATTCAACACCTTCTGAAAATCGAAGAGAACATCATCCACTGAATTTTCTTTGTCTATCCTGCCTGTTTCAAAGAATTCCAACAGATTTCTCAAGCATGATATCCCCTTAAGGAAACCATGCTGACTTCGGCCCACTTAATCATATGCCTCCAAGTACACCAAAACCACATCCTTAATAATGGACTCTATCATCTTCCCAACCATTGAAATCAGGCTAACTGCTTATGATTTATTTTCTCCTGCCTCCCTCCCTTCTTAAAGAGAGAAGTGACGTTTGCAATTTTCCAGTCCTCTGGAACCACTCCAGAATCTAGTGATCTTGAAAGATCATTATGCCTCCATAATCTCTTTATCCCAGCTACTGTTTGCAGGACTGTATATAACTCCCATTTGTCTCTTTTTACCCTTGCCGTTTCTTAACTCTACCACAACGATTCTGTATCTTCCGATCCAATGTCACCCACTGGAATTTGATTTCATTTTTTACCAACAGAGCCATCCCACTCCCTCTGTCACTATCTGCCTGTCCTTTTGATACAATCTGTATCCTTGGATGTCAAGCTCACAACAATAATTTTCTTTCAATCACGACTGGGTGATGCCTATATCATACCAGCCAATCTCTAACCGTGCTACGAGATCATCTACCTTACTCTGCATACTGTGTGTATTCAAGTACAAAACCTTGAGTCTCGTCTTCATCACACATTTTTGATTTTGCCCCCATATTATACTTTAACATCCCACTGACTGCAATTTTGCCCTGTCATCTGCCTGTTCTTCCTCAGTCTCACTATACACTGCATCCACTTGTATACCAACTACCCAGTCCTCAGCCCTATCACTCCGGTTCCCATCATTCTGCCAAATTAGTTTAAAACCTCCCCAACAGCTCTAGCAAACGTGCCCGCAAGAATACTGCTCCTGTCGTTTCTGTAAAGGTCATACCTTCCCAAGGGATCCCAGTGATCCAAAAATCTGAAACACTGCCCCCTGCACCAATTGCTCAGAAACGCATTAATCTACCACTTCATCTATTTTTACCCTCACTGGCGCGCAGCACTGGTAGCAATCCAGAAATTACCACCCTCGAGGTCCAGCTTTTCAGCTCTGTGTCCAACTCCCTATACGCTCTCTTCAGGACCTCGCCCCTTCACCTATGTCGTCGGTACCGATATGTACGACGACTCCTGCTGCTTGCCTTCCCCCTTTAGAAAGCTGTGGACCCGATCCGCGCCATCTCTGACCCTGGCACCTAGGAGGCAACATACCATCCGCGCGTTTCTTCCACGTCCTCTGGATCTCCTGCCTGCTCCTCTATGAAATTCCCCCATCACTACAAGTAGTCCTCTTCTTCCCCCTTCCCTTTTGAGCCACAGAGCCAGACTCAGCGCGGCTTTATCCCACCCACCCCAACAGTACCCCAAAACGATATACTACTTATAATTGAAGGGAACGGCCACAGGGGCTCACTGCGCTGGCTGTCCATTCAGGAGGGACAGTCAAATAGGAGAGGTGCTAATTTGTTAAACTCTTCACTATAGTGAAATATCCTCTCTTAATCAGCCGTCGTGCAACGGTTTCGTTCATTTTATGCCACCAGATCTCTTCCTTTATTCGTCCAACAAAGTGCAAGAGATTCCACGCGGCCGGTCGCATTAGGAAAAGAGAACGATGAGGAAAGAGAGCAAGCCAGTGTAATAAAAGAAATAAAAACGCATTCATCATGCTGAAAAATAACAAGGGAGAGCACACGAAAAGCAGAATTCTGCCCCTAACCCGCAGCAGCTGTAGCAGCTCTCGAATGATAATGAGTTGCATTGTGCGAGAGCCGAGGAGAACCCCAGTGTCTAGAGGAGTGGTTGAATCCCACTTGATGTCATGCCGCTGCCCACAGCCCCGCTTCCCTGGATTACCAAACACGGCGAAGAGATGCAATAGCAGAGCTGGGCAGCGGCTGACTTTCAGGTCAACAAAATATCCGGAATGGTTTAATCCACCTGCGTATTTAACCTTTTTCAAAGAGGGGTGAGTGAGTTTATAATTTTAAACAACATTTTTTTGTCTTTCAGGAATTCAATGCAGATACTTTTAAGCGGCAGTTTTAACGAAGCAAGAATTCAGTGCGTTCGCATTACATTTTGTCATTATTTCCTGTTTTTTTTGTAAAGGACATCGTTGGTTCTATAGGAATTTTGGGCGAATTTAAAGGCGTGGTTTTGCAGCAGAACATCTGGTGAGCGGGCTATTGTTTCATAGCACAAAGAGTGTCGGGGAACTGGTCTGAGATAACGCATTTTAGAAATTTAGAATAGAAAGGCTTCTTTACTGTGGGAAGCTTAGTGTGTCATAAGCTTTCAGTGTGTCTCGAATTCATTTACTTTTTTTTGTAATGTCAGCTCTCTGCTTAGGTAAACGCATCACACGATGGGTAGCATACATTTTGATGTTGCCATATTTTCTCCCTCTTCAACTACACAAAGCTGGGTGTTTAGCCAAATAAGCCGGACATAAAACCGTGTAAGACTTTCAGTTACAGTTTATACCGTGTGTTATTTCTGGGAGCTAGTATAACGCTAATAAATGTAACATCGCTTCCAACTGTTAATTGTCAAATTGGTGAGATTTGCCCTGCCTAATATGAGGTTTCCGGTATTTCAAAATGTGTGCAAAAATGGTGAAGATAAATTGTTAGCAGGGAGCATTGCATAAAATATCAATAAAACGTTTTTTTGTAACAATGGTTATAGTAGTTGCTACTGTAAATTGGATTGTTCTGAAAATAACTAGTGATCTAATGGATTTCTAGAACTTGTGATAGAATGTTTGGTGTGCTGTGCTGCAGGGTTAAGCTCCTACAAATGTTTAGCCAGTTTGCTGCTTATCTAACTATTTTCTGTCAATGTGGCTCCATGGTCAACTGAGTTCACCGCAGTTGCTACAAGATTATGACTGGGCAGAATAGTGAAAAATCTTGGCTGACATTCCAAATGAAATGAATATTCTTTCTAGAACAGAGGGTCATGTGCACTCTGTGGCCACTTTATTAGGTACACCGGTACACCTGCTCATTAATGCACCATGTGGCAGTAACTCAATGCATAAAAGCATGCAGACATAGTCAAGATATACACTTGTTGTTCAGACCAAACAGCAGAATGTGATCTAAGTGACTTAGATTGTGGAATGATTGTTGGTGCCAGATGGGGTGGTTTGAGTATCTCAGAAACTGTTGATCTCTTGGAATTTTCATGCACAGCAGTCTCCAACAGGGGTTCCCAACTGGGGCCCACAGACCTTTTGCTTAATGGAATAAAAAAAGGTTCAGAACCCCTTCTCTAGAGTTTACAGAGAATGGTGTGGAAAACAAAATACACACAGCGAGTGACATTCTATGGATCAAAATGCCTTGTTAATGAGAGAAGTGGGAGGAGAATGGCCAGATTGGTTCAACCTGACAGGAAGGTGACAGTAACTCAGACGACCACACATTATAACAGTAGTGTGCAGAAGAGCATCTCTGAATGCACATGTTGAACCTTGAGATGGATGGGCTACAGCTGCAGGTGACCAGACTGGGTTCCACTCCTCTACCTAATAGGTGCCACTCACCTATTCAAACAGGGAAACCCTTGATTTGTAACAAAATATAAACTCACAAAAAGCAGAATGTTTCCTATGCGTGTGGATGCTGGATTAGCAAATAAATCTCACCATTTGTAAAGAAGTGGGTTGTGAGTCAAGCAATAAAAAGTGCAAATGAACCCATATGAACCATTCAGTCTGTCAACCCTCCTCAGCCATTCAGCAGGATAAGACCATAAGACATGGGAGCAGGATTAAGCCATTCAGCCCATCAGGTCTGCTCTGCTATTTCATCATGGCAGATTTATTCTCCCCATCAACCCCATTCTTCTGCGTGTACAATTCTGTCTCACTGCCTCGGTTTTGTTTAGGTTCAATCCTAAGGAATTCATAACAGTCAATCTCCACCTCAAGTCTTGCTAGCTCCACTTGACCCAGCATCCACATCTTTATTTCTGTGACTCCTTGTATGGAATGCTGCTTCCTGAAACCAATCCTATATTTATGTCTTCTTGTTCATTATTTTCCTTTAGTTCTTCATATTCCAAGTAAAATCATCCCTTAATCTTTACTAATCTTGAACAAATACAACCCAGCCTTTCAGAATTGTGTTGTTATAATTTAACTGTTATGATAGGTTTATATAACAGTGCTGAGCTTTAACCAGGAAAAATATTTTTTATTGGACATTGAGTTTTTAGTCATGAAGCCAAGGGAGAATGTTGTAATTTAAGAAATCACTTCCAGGGCACCTAGGGGGTGACTCGTGTAGCAGCAGCAGCAGAAATGGACTAATATTGCACAACTGAAGGGATTTGATCAGTATAATTAGTTGCCATTACTGTAATTTACTTGCATTTTTCTAAGTACAAGAAGGTAATTTTCAATAACAAAAATAGTACCATGATTGTTATACAGGCAAATGCCTCCTGCGAAACGCTTGCAACCTGATACCTGAATGGTTGATCTGTTTTTGCTGAATCAGATTGAGGGAGGAATGTTGGCCAGCACAAGATGGGAAATCCCCTTCTGAATAGTGATAAGTGATCATGATGTTTGTCTGAACCATTAGAAAAATAAATCTAGACTGCAATTTGACACCTCATCCAAAAGATGGTTGAAGGACATTTAGGGCTTAAGAACTTGGTGTTAAATTGACTCTTGCAGCTGGTTTGGCAATTGAAGGCAATGTGTGGAAGTGAAAATTCGTTGACTTGCAGAAAGGTCTATTCCAGAATCCCAGCTTTTTCATTGATACGGATCGAGTATATTGCCACTCCTGTTATGCTTGGTATCAATTATTTTGCAGGAAGCATGAGAAGTATTTCAAATATAACATTTGTTGCTGAAACCAAACCATAAGAAGCTCAATACGTGATAAAGCATAAATGGTAGAAAGGTTTACCACTTGCCAATGTTCTTTGTATCACAGGTTTTCACCATCTGTATTTTTTGTATTTTTTGATTCTTAGTTTAAATGAAAAGGTATACCAGATATTTCAGCTAATAGCAGATCCTGGGGGTGTATGAGGAAACTGAAGCACTCAGATGAAGCCCCTGGGTTCATGGAGATAAATGTGCAGGCCCCAGTCAGATAGTTGTTGAGGTCAGGATTATAACGTCTTGGCTTCCTGGAGCTAAGAAGCACTGTTGCGCCAAGAAGCTGGATTGCCAGTTAGAAAAAGGACAGTGCACTTAATCCCCAGAGACCATCCCCAATGCTCAACAGATTAGCCTTGACACCTCTAACAAGACCCTGCTATTAGACAGATCTCAAATTTGCACCAGTACCCTAAATAGCCCACAATTCCAAGCCCAGCTTCCCCACTCTGCTGACGTACAAATCCTTACCACTGCCCCCAACCCACCACCCATCTTTGAAAGGCAAAGCAACTGTCCTCTCCTCCATCAGAATAATATCAGCATACAAAGCTGCAACCAACCTATACAGCACCTTCTTCTCACCCACTGCAGTGCTTCACATGATGTTGCAATGCATCCAATTATAACCTAACACAGGTTATTTTAATCCTGTGCAATTCAATAGTAATGGCATATAGATTAATGTGTGTAAATTTGGGCAGCTACCTTATTTGGCATTGATCTAAGAATAATATTGCATCTCTAAAGATTTGTTTAGCTGCTGGTGTGCATTGATCTGTCAGGGAAAGGAAATCACATTGTTCATGTGTGGTTTCTCTTCCCCTCCCATCCACAACAGGATTTCCTTGTGGATGAAGATAAGCATGAAGTCCTCTCCTCTAGTAGCTCCAACATTGCAGAGCTGGTAGAGGAAGCCATGTTGGAGTCAGAGAGGTGATGAATGTTACTGAGGGTCTTTTGGTTTGTAATGGTAATGGTGATGAGAGGTGGGGAAGCTCACAGTTCAGTTACTGGGGACAGGGCATGAGCCTAGGGTTCTGGGCAGCACGGTAACTTAGCGGTTAGCGCAGTACTTTACAGTGCGCAAGCAATACAATCCCACTGTTGTCTGTCAGGAATTTGTACATTCTCCCTGTGATTGTGTGTGTTTTCTCCGGGTTCTCCATTTTCCTCCCACATTACAAAGATGTATGGGTCAAGGTTACTGAGTTATGGGCATGCTATGTTGGCACCAGAAGCAGGGCAACACTTGCAGTTTGCCCAGAACAATCGACGATGATTTGATGCAATCAGCATGTTTCAATGTACGTGTGACAAATAAAGCTAATCTTTAATTCATCATGTTAGATTGGCGTAATGTTGGGGATGGAATCAGTTAGAGGATTGGCAAAGTCATGAACTGATAAATAGCTGCAGTGAGAAGGAGCTGTAACCTTAAAAGCCATCTCCCAACAGGCGTATCGATGCTCTAGTCTAGTTTTCACAATCACGAACCAAGTCAGAGGGGTTCATTTCAGATCACGTAGAGGCACAGCTTGCTGATCTGATGAAATCTATTTCCATGTAAGTGGCCACAACCTGCAGTTACTTGAAAATAAGACTAAAAAGGAGTTCTTTTTTATTGTATTGAAAGACAATAATGCAGATAAACTTACTAGCTTGAAAAGAATAAGATACAAGAGACTGTCGATTCTGGAATCTCCAGCAAAGCAAAATAAACTGTTGGAGGAACTCAACAGATCAGTTAGCAGCTGCAGTGGCAAATGGATAGTCAGCACTTTGGTTCAGGGACGTTAGCTTGTCATGCAAAATTAAGTATGTGAATCCACAGACAACAAACTTGAAGCTAAAAGCCAGAAGAAATGCCTGTGAAACGAACATGACTACTGATAAAATGTGACTTTGTTCAATAATAGTTGGGTAACTGGTTAGGAATAGATCAGAATATTTACAGGAAAAAAAACTTAAAATTAACACAGACATTTATGTTCTTTAGTTTGACAGGAGACATCTGTGATGTGCAGCTGATCAGAGGTGAGCAGATTCAGTTATGTTTTCTCAAAAAAAATTTTTTTGATGCTGCTGCTTTCTTCAGGATATTGACAGAATTTCATAGAAGGCGATGATTCAGCAAGGGCAGGCATTGCCAGTTTGGCCAGCATCTACTCTGGTCTAACAGGACATTGATCTGAATGTTGGCTTTGTTCTCTTTCAATCGACGCTGCCTGTCCTGTTGAATATTTTCAATGCTGTCTTCTTTAGTTCAGATGGGTAGTGGCTGTGGATCTGGGATGTTTTGTAGGTCAGACCGGGGTGAAGATGGTAGACTTCCTGCCCTGAAAGACAACAGTGCACTGGAAAGATCCCTTCAATAATCCAGTAATATCATCATCACTAACAAATATATACTTTTTTATTCCTAAATTCTTTAATTCATTTGATTTAAATTGCTGAGTTACCCTGGTAGGATTCAATGTCTTAACTCCAGAGTGGTAGACAGGGCTCTGCATCCCAGTCCAGTAAGTTAATCATTGCACTGCCATACCAGTTTAGAAATGTTGTCAATAAATAATTTATGGTTCTGTACAATCTATGTCTTTCACAGATATTTAATATATAAAGTTTCTCTGATGTCCTGGTTGAAGTGGAGTTGTAGCATTACAATTAAAGTTGTAATGCACATAAACGCCAAATGCACTTATGCTTTTGATAATAACTCAGTGTGATTTGAATGAGTAATTGTTGGAACTGTGTACAATAATGAATTCCTGAAATTAGTGAGAGAGCAAACAGCGATGTGCAGGGTGTCTAAAAATCATTTGGGTAGTCTGGTGACAGAAGACTAGCCTGCCTCTAACAATATGAAGTATGTGCCTTGTGTTTCCACAGCAATTATAGCCAATGAAATGATAATAAGTTACAAACACCAAACCAAATTGGTGCAAGTTAAAATGACTAATGGTCACACAGCACTGCAGCAGATAGAGCTGCAATGGCACAGCTCCAGACACGGGGGTTTGATTCTGACTTGACTGCTGACTGTGTAGAACTTGCACATTCAGCCAGAGGCATGAGAGTTTTTCCCGACTCCTCTCGATTCTTTCCATACTTTAAGCATGGCCACTGAGAATAACTACTAGTGTGAGTGGGTGGAAGGGAGCTGAAAGTTTATGGCTGGATGAGGGAACACACGTTTGAAGAATATTAATGGGTGAGTTGAACCGATGGGTATGTTCTGAGAGCCCGAATGAACTGGCTTTTCATATCAACATACAAAATACCGATCTTGATTCTAACCACACTTACTCCAGCATTAAAACTACTGTAGATACTCCATTTGCCAGTTCTGAAGAAAAGTCATGTCTGAAATGTTTGTACTATTTTTCTCTCTGTTGATATCGCTTGGCCTATTGAGAATTTCCAGCTCTTTCTGTTTTAATCACATGTTTATACTTCAAGTGTTATACAGAACCAGAGAGCCTAGCACCATTACAGGGGGGAGAAATACTTTTCTTAATAGACGTGTCAAGCACTTCAAAGATTAAAAAAAAACAATTGCTTCTCTGGGGGGCAATACTTGGCAAGAAATCCCTGACAGAGATCTTCTCATGAGCAACTGAATACCAATTGTGAATCCAAACAGAATTAAGAGCTATGCAGAAAGAGGATTAGCTGTTAATTCCTTTGAAAAATAAGAATAATTCAGTATTTCATAATTGAGATTTGTTTGGTTTCAGTGAAAATGGAAATTTAGTCTCTCATCACAGCCATCTTAATACTTCAAAAGATAGAAATCACGTTCCTGACATGATTAGTGTTTCCCTTTCAGGATGTTCCTTTATTGCTACTTAAAGAGCATACATTTTTACTGAATAAATCCAGCAAATATTTTGTGTATACCAACTACTACCTACCTAAGGAATTTAAAACTATTGATCTATTCTTTTTTTAAAAAAGTGTAAAATTGTTATTGTTGTTTCCACAATTGCAACCCTGTACCACCTTCTCAAGATTATTTGAAATAAAGAAGATTTTAACCCATTTGTTACATGTACTGCTGCTTTAAGCACTTCAAACTAAAGACATTAATTGTACAGCATAAAAAATGAAATACTCTACAAAAATAAAAACTCCCATTATAATTTTACTGTATTAGAATCATGTAAAATTGTTTGTGGTTTTTATGTATACATATTAAACAAATTTTAAGTAATTCATTCTGTAGTAATTGCCAAGTACTTTTCATGCATTATAGTTTTGGTATTTCTGTGTCCATATTTAGTGGTGATTTTAAATTAATATTAAATGACATAAACTGTATCATAACAGAAATGTATATTAAATATTCATCCATCAATAAGCAGCAGTTTTTGACTTTTAAGATGAAGACATTGTTGTTTAATGCCAGGTAAATATACTAAAGGGTTCTTTTTGCAGCATGAATACAATTAATGTCCTTCCCTCTTCTGTCAGTGGCCTGCTTAGCAGAAACTAACCATGTGATAAGGAAGACAGACACTTCCTGTAGGTGATGTTGTAAGGAATACCACAGTTCTACAAAGCAAACTGTTAAGAGACAGAATGATGTTAAAGAACAATAAAGCAGTGAGAATGGTGTATATATTGTGAGTTAGATGTCAAGAACCCTGAATGAGCTTTGCTTCCAAAGTACCAGAGTACAAGCGGCAGTGATTCAGGAAAAAGTATAGTAAGCAACTTGCAGACTCAATTGATTGGAAATAATAGCTATCAATAGGAATATTCAGCAGCTGGAGGAGCCCATTGTACTATTGCATGGGAATGTAATAAGAGTCTGAAGTATTTATAAATTAAATAGTGTTAATTAAAGTCTAGAAAATGAAACATTGATTGAAGATGATTGGCATAACAATGTAAGTTGACATGAGGAAAAGCTTTAAACTGCAGTACGGAGTTAAGGTCTGGAATGCACAGCCAGGGATAGTAGTAGAGGCAGATTTATACGTAGCATTAAACATTGAGCTGAATAAGCATCCAAAGGGAAATAATTCATGCTGTTTAAGGGGAAAAGGCAAGGAAGTGAGTGAAGCTCAATTGTTCTGGGGGTATCTAGAACTGGTACAGATTTGATACTCTAATGGCCATCCTTGCAGGGGCAAGTTGGTGATTCTGCATTGATTTATTTATTGAGATACAGTGCGGAGTCAGTCCCTCGAGCAATGGTGCCCAGCAATCCCCCAATTTAATCCCGGCCTGATTACAAGATCAATTTACAATGATCAATTAACCTACTATCTGGTATGTCTTTGGACTGTGGGAGGAAACCAGAGCGTGCTATTAAACCCATCCAGTCACGGGGAGAACGAGCAGGCTCTTGTACCCTATACTGTAAGGTGCTGTGCCTCCCTACTGTGCAGTGAACTCAAAAGCCCAAGGATTTCCAGCAGCAGTGAGCGCATCAGCAAAGACAACGCCTGTCTTTATTGGATCATGTTGACTTCTTCAGTGAAGCTGGCTCCAACCTGACCAGGAATGCTTATGTCACGAAGTCCTTATAGATAATACCATCGCATCAGAAGATCAGAAAATAATGCTTACAGTTTGTGTTGGGGGAGGGGGGGGGAAAGAACAATGTAAACACCATATTAGACAATGCTAGCACTCTAATTCATATACATTCCTGTAGTCATGATAAATACTATCATGCTACTGCACTGTGATCATATAGATAAGGAGACGCCATCATCTGCAGGTTCTCCTTCAAGTCACGCACTACCCTAATTTGAGAAATATTCTGGCAGTCCTTCATTGTTGATGTTGCAATTGGTTTATTACCGTCACATGTCTTGTGATGAAATCGTTGCACAGTGCACGCAGGTGAAACAACAAGGATGTGTAGCATAGCAGTTATCGTAATGCTTTACAGTCCAGCTGTAAGATCGGGGCTCGATTCTCACCGAGGAGTTTCATATGTTCTCCCTGCGACTGCATGGGATCCCTCCCCCCCCCCCACATTACAAAGATATATGTACAAGTTATGGATATGCCATATGGCACGTCATGGACTATGATGGTTGTCGACGCAGACAACGCATTCCACTGTATGTTTCAGTGTACGTGTGACGAATAGAGCAATGTCATGCAGAATGAACTGTAAACGTTGCAGTGAGAGTGCAGTAAACAAGATCATAATGAGGTGATTTATAAGATCAAGAGTCTGATAACAGCAGGACAGATACTGTTCTTGACCATAACATCCTTGGGCAGCACGGTAGTGTAGCAGTTAGTGTGACGCTGTTACAGCTCAGGGTGTCAGATTTCAATTCTGGCATCCTCTGTCAGGAGTCTCTGTATGTCCTCCTGGTGGAATGCATGGGGTCCAGATTCCTCCCACGGTCCAAGGGCATACCAGGTAGGTTAATTAGACACTGTGAATTATCCCATGATTAGGTTAGGGCTTAATTGGGGTTGCCAGGGGTTGCTGTTGCAACCAGTCTGCTCTGCGCTGTATTGCTAAATAAATAAATAACCTCAGGAACCTCCTACAACAGCATGGGTAGGAGTCCTAGAAGGACTGCAGAGGTTCAGTAAAGGAATGAATCTACTTTGAAGTTTGAACTTTGGTTCAGTGGCTAAAGTGAACGTAGAGGACAAGAGAGGGGAATTGCTATTGGGTAATGGGGAAATGGCAGAGGCTTTGTGTAGGTCTTCACAGTGGAGGACACATCTAACATGCCAAAGAGAGATGTTATGGATGAGACGGGAGGTGAGGGCCTCGATACAATAGCTATCACTAAAAAGGTAGTGTTGAGCAAACTTGTGGGCCTGAAGATAGATAAGTCCCCGATCCTGATGGAATGCATCTCAGGGTACTGAAAAAATGGCCTAAGATATGGTAGAGGGTTTGGAGATAATTTACCAAAATTCTCTGCACTTCGGCAGGTCCTGGCGGACTGGAAGACGGCGAATGTCACACCACTGTTCAAAAAGGATGTAGCAAAAGGCAGGTAACTAAAGACCAGTTACTTTTAACATCTGTAGATGAGAAAATGTTTGAAGCTGTCATTAAAGAAGAAAACAGCGAGGTATCTGGAAAGAAATGGTTCTATCAAGCAGACACAGCATGGATTTAGCAAGTGCAAGTCCTGTTTGGCAAACTTACTGGAGTTCTTTGAGGGATCAATGTCCTCCGGAGATTGTTTGCTGGTGCTGTTGAGGAGGTTTTAAACTAATATGGCAGGGGGATGGGAAGAGGGAAGTGATGCAGAGACCAAAGCAGGAGTTAGTGAAGAAAAAAGTAAGAGTAGAGTGCATAAAAGTAAAAAGCAAAAATCGCATAGGTCACTAGATCCTAAAAGGACAATGATCATCCACTTTGAAGGACTAATAGAGCAGATTATTATTTGAATGGCGAAAGATTGCAGCATGCTGTTGTGCAGAGGGACTTGGGAGTGCTTGTTCACGAATCACAAAAAGTTGGCTTGTAGGTACAACAGGTTATTAAGAAGGCAAATGGAATGTTGGCCTTCATTGTTAGAAGGATTGAATTTAAGAGCAGGGAGTTTAAGCTTCAACTGTACAGGATACTGGTGAGGCCACTCCTGGAGTGCTGCATACATTTCTGGTCTCCTTACTTGAGGAAGGATATATTGGCTTTGGAGGTGGTGCAGAGGAGGTTCACCAGGTTGTTTCCAGAGATGAGGGGGTTAGACTATGAGGAAGAGATTGAGTCACCTGGGACTGTACTCGCTGGAATTCAGAAGGATGAGAGGAGATCTTATAGAAACATATAAAATTATGAAAGGGGTAGATAAGATAGAGGCAGGAAAGTTGTTTCCACTGGTAAGTGAGACTAGAACTAGGGGACATAGCCTCATGACTCGGGGGAGTAGATTTTAGGATGGAGATGAGGAGGAACTGCTTTTTCCAGAGAGTGGTGAATCTGTGAAATTCTCTGCCCAATGAAGCTGTAGAGGTTACCTCAAAAAATATATTTAAGATGAGGTTAGTTAGATTTTTGCAGAGTCGGAGAATTAAAGGTTACAGGGTAAAAGGCAGGTAGGTGAAGATGAGTCCGTGGGCAGATCCACCATGATCTTATTAAATGGCGGAGCAGGCTCGATGGGCAAGACCACAACCGATAGACTCAGTTTGAAGGGTTTCTACAATTCATGGTCTCAATATTATTTCTTTTTTAATCTGCTCAATTTCTCCTTTGCACATTGATTGTCAGTCTTTGTTTATGTATAGTGTTTCCTAAATTCTATTCTATTTCTTTATCTTCCTGTAAATGCCTGTAGAAAATTAATTTCAAGGTAGTATACAGTGACATTCAGTATACATACGTAGATAATTAATTGGCTTTGATAAAGAAAGTACTATTGAGGTATTTTAGGATACAGAAAATAACTGACTACTGGACTTTGAAACAGTAGAGTAATTAAGATCAAAAAGGGACTAAATTCATCAAAGTCTTTTACTAACCTTTCTGTTCTATCTTCCAGAAAACTAGGTTCTTGGAATGACATAATGATTAAAGACCAAATCCCCAAAATATTCGAGAGAGGAGCAAATGTTATTCCTTTGTGTAGGAAATAGATAAATTATAAAATATTGATGAGCGAAGAGAAACCCATTACCTAGAATATTGGATTAAGTTAATGGAACATTGGAGACCAAATGAGAACTGTACAGGATATTAGAAGGAGCAGATCAGGCTCAACTGAATTGGTTCAATAGTTTTAATCAAAAGAAAATAAAGTGCACTGTCTATAAATAGTAAAAATAATCTTTGTATAAATTAAGAAAATGGGAGTCACCCAGTCTAGCCTATATGGAGCCAAGATGGCGCTGGGGTTCTTTGGCGACCCTCTGCGGGCTGCAGGAATTTGTATCACTTTTCCTTTTAATTATATTCTGTTTGACCTACTTTCTTTGCAATCTGCAGCGTGTAAATTTCCTCTACAATTCGTGGTCTCAGTATTATTTTTTAATCTGCTTAGTTTGTCCTTTGCACATTGGTTGTTTATACCATGAACAATAGACTACAAAATTACATTAACGATCTTCAGATCTCACGTTTGATGGTCAAGTGTGGAGCAGTTACATTGCAGCACCTTTAAGGATCAACGCCATGGTTGGAATTGCGGCAGGAGAGGCAAGATTCAAACCAGGCTGAAGCGCAGGGGAACGAGGGCTCCTGTACCGAGCATCTTGTTGGCAAATTACCGTCACTTGAAAATAAGCTTGACAATCCCAGAGCAAGGCTGCTGAATCAGAAGCGGATGAGGCTGATCTCAGTTGTTAGTTGCACTGAAACTTGGTTAAATGTGGATTCACTAGATGCAGTGATGCGACCAGAAGGCTTTGCGATTTTCAGAATGGATCAGACCTCGAGTCCTGGTGAGGAAGAAGGCAGCGGTGTATGCTTTTGAGTCAATTCTTGTTGGTGCTCGGACATTGGGGTTATGCCAGCTTCTTGGTCCCTTGAATTAGGACAACTAATGATTAAATGTAGACCATTCTACTTGCCTCGTGAGTTCTCATCCATGATCCTGACCATAGTTTACATACCACCAGTGGCGGATTATAAGTAAGCACTCACAAAATTGCACGATGGTGTCTATAAACAAGAAACCACCCATCCCGTTGAATTTCAAATTATAGTCTGCAACTTTAACCAGGCCTGTGTGAAGGAAGCCCTGCTCAATTATCACCAGCACGAAACCTGGTGCACCAGAGATCCTAACACACAAGATCACTGCTGCACTACGATAAGGAATGCCTGTCTTTCTTTCCCGAAACCGCATTTTGGCAAGTTAGATCATTTGGCTATACTACTGCTACCTGTATACAGACAAAGCTTCAAGAGCAAGGCTCCAGAGATCAAGACAACTAAGAGGTGGTCATGGGAGTCTGAGGAACAGTTACAGGGTGTATCTGGTGTATCCGCATTTAACCAAGTTTCAGTCCAACTAACAACTGAGATCAGCCTCATCTGCCTCTTGACTCAGTGGACTGGGCTGTGTTCAGGAACTCATCTGAGGACCTGAATGACTACACCAGGGTCATTACAGACTTTATTAAAACAGTTGTGGATGAGTGTATCCCCACAAAATCATTCAAGGTTTTCCCCAATCAGAAACTCTGGATGAGCAATGACATCCGAACCTACTGAGAGCCAGATCAGCGGCATTCAGGTTTGGAAATCAGGAATGCTACAAGAGGTGCAGTTATGATCTCTCAGGTGAAGTGGAGATTCCGGACTAGACTGGAATCAAGGAAGGACGCTCGACAGCTGTGGCAGGGTCTGAATGCCATCACCTCCTACAAAGTTAAATCTTGCAACATAGGGGACAGCAGAGCTTCACTTCCAGTCGAGCTCACCACCAGAACGGGAAGGAACAATCATTCTAGCCCCGTGTCTCCCGATGATCCTTTGGTTTCAGTATCTGAAGACAACATGTGAGCTACCTTCAAGAAACTGAATCCAAGGGATGAATCCAGTCCAGACGGAGTAGCTAGCCAAGTACTGAAGACCTGTGGTGATCAACTGGCTAGTGTATTCATCTTCAACTTCTCACTCCAGCAGCGTATGGTTGTGGTGAACTACATATACCTGTCTGGATACGCCCTGTGGCCCCTCCCACTGACCCCGGTATAAAGGCGATTGAGGCCTGAGCCCGGCCCTCAGTCTCCAGAATGTAGTATGGTGGTCAACTACTGCTTGTTCTTTCTTCCAGTCAATAAAAGCCGATATCTCGTCTCACGTCTCAGAGAGTTATCGATGGTGTGTCAATTTTATTGACTGGAAGTTTTAAATCATGGAGAGTATTTTACGTCCGGAAAAATTGGATTTGGACCCCCAAGCCCCTGAAGCAGCTCTTGCCTTTGAACTCTGGCTTGGATGCTTCCAATCATACTTGGAGGAGGTTAGTGCAACTGAACCTGCTGTTATGCACAGAATTCTCCTCTTGAGGGTCACCCCGAAAGTTTACTCACTTATCAGGGACCTGCCGACCTACCAAGGGGCACTGGACGCCCTCAAAAGACAGTACCTGTGGCCAGTGAACACCGTCTATGCAAGACGTTGCTTAGCTACGCAACGACAGCGGCCTGGAGAGTCGAGCGCCGAGTTTCTCCGAGCCCTACAAACACTCTTGCGAACTTGCGACTGCAAAGCTCTCACGGCGGAACAGCATGCAGAGCTCCTCGTATGAGACGCCTTTGTTACGGGGATCAGGTCAGTGTACGTGTGCCAGCGGCTGCTGGAAAATGTCGATCTTACCTTACGCTCGGCGGTCGAGATGGCTGACACACTGGAGGATGCTCTGCACAACGCTGACACTGTCCAGCCACGCGATCCCCCGCCGGTTCCGTGAACACCTCAGACCCCACTGCCGCAGGTTCCCGCGAGCAAATTCGCCAATGCCGCTGCCAGTCGCGATTCCACGAACTCCCTGAACCCAACCACAGCTGCCCAATCCACAGCCAGTCGCAAGCCCGCGCAGTGTTACTTCTGTGGAAAGCACCCCCGAAAGTGCTGCCCAGCCCGAGAAGCGACCTGTTCCAGCTGCGGGAAGAAGGGCCATTTCGCCAAGGTTTGTAAGTCTAAACCACGAGTGGGGTCGGGCAGCGCTGCGGGTGAGGCATAGAGGCCGCTATCTTGCCTGCCCGCCTCGTGCGAGGCATGGGGACCAACATCTTGCATGCCCGGATGGGGGCGGCCATCTTTGTCGGCGCCAACATGCCCCGCCCCCTATCCACCGGTGCTTACTGGGCACCAAGATGGCAGTTCAACTCTGGCCACCGTAACCCTCGACCAAAGCGCCCCCACACCAGCTTGCAAGGTCAATGATGGACATCCTGGTGGAGGGGCACAGGACTAGCTGCCTGTTTGACACAGGCAGCACTGAGAGTTTTATTGACCCGGATACAGTGCAACGCTGTGGACTCGTGACACGGCTGGTAAGCCAAAGGGTCACCATGGCTTCTGGGTCGTATTCCACAGACATCTGTGGGTTGCGTAGCGACGTCGGTGGTGCAGGGCACAGAATATTGGGACTTTGCGCTACTGGTCATGCCTCAACTGTGCGTGCCTGTGCTATTGGGGCTGGACTTCCAGAGCCACCTCAAAAGTGTAACTATAGCATATGACGGGCCCCTCCTACTGTCAGGAATCCTCAATTTGGTGGGACTTCGCCATATACCCCACTACTGACCACACACACACACCAAACCACACGTCCCACCCAGCACCATGCCGACAGCTGTGCGACTGACACCACTAGCAGCCTCTCCACCCTCAAGATCCCTCCCCCACCGCTGTTCACCAACGTAACCCCCGACTGTAAACTGGTGAAAACTAAAAGCAGGAGGTACAGCGCGGGGGACAGGGCCTTCATTCAGTCAGAGGTGCAGCGGCTGCTCAGGGAGGGGATCATTGAGCCAAGCACAAGCCCTTGGAGGGCCCAGGTGGTTGTTGTTCGGACCAGGCAGAAAAATAGGATGGTGGTGGACTATAGTCAAACCATCAATAGGTTTACGCAGCTTGACGCGTACCCCCTACCCCGCATCACGGATATGGGCAACCAGATAGCTCAGTACAAGGTGTACTCGACAATAGATCTGAAATCCGCTTATCACCAGCTCCCCATCCGCCCAGAGGACCGCCCCTACACCGCCTTCGAGGCGGGTGGCAGGCTCTATCACTTCCTGCTCGTCCCATTCGGTGTCACAAATGGTGTCTCGGTCTTCCAGAGGGAAATGGACTGGATGGTGGACCAGTGCCAACTGAAGGCTGCATTCCCCTATCTGGAGAACATCACCATCTGTGGTCATGACTGGCCAAATCACAACACCAGCCTCCAGCGATTTTTCCAAGTGGCCAAAGCCCTGAACCTTACCTATAACAGGGGCAAGCGTGTGTTCGGAACCACCTGACTCGCTATCCTTGGGTATGTCGTGGAGAACAGGGTCATTGGCCCTGATCCTGACCGTATGCGCCCCCTGTTAGAACTCCCTCTTCCCACCACCCTCAAAGCCCTCAGATGGTGCCTGGGCTTCTTTTCCTATTACGCCTAATGGGTCCCCCATTACGCAGACAATGCCCACCCCCGGTCAAGTCCACCACATTTCCCCTCTCTGCTGAGGCCTGCACGGCTTTCAGCTGCATTAAAGGGGACATTGCCCAAGCAACGATGCATGCGGTGGACGAGACCATTCCCTTCCAAGTAAAGAGTGATGCCTCTGATTTCGCGCTTGCTGCTACCCTCAATCAGGCAGGCAGGCCAGTGGCATTCTTCTCTCGTACCCTTCAAGGCTCTGAAATTCGGCACTCCGCGGTGGAGAAAGAAGCCCAGGCCATAGTGGAAGCTATTAGGCACTGGAGGCACTATCTCGCCGGCAAAAGGTTCACCTTGCTGACCGACCAGTGCTCGGTTGCGTTCATGTTCAGCAACCAACAGCGGGGCAAAATCAAAAATGATAAAATTTTGCAGTGGAGAATAGAACTCTCCACCTACAACTATGATATCCTGTACCGGCCTGGAAGGCTCAATGAGCCCCCTGATGCCCTATCCTGGGGAGCGTGTGCCAGCGCACAGCTCGACCAGCTATACGCCCTCCATGCACGTCTTTGCCACCCGGGAGTCACCCAATTTTACCATTTCGTGAAAGCCCGGAACCTGCCGTACTCCCTTGAGGACATCAGGACGATGACCAGGGACTGCCAAGTCTGCGCTGAGGGCAAACCGCACTTCTACCATCCTGAGAAGGCACAACTTATCAAGGCCACCCGCCCCTTTGAGCGACTGAGTGTTGACTTTAAGGGCCCACTTCCCTCCACCGACCGCAATGTCTACTTTTTCAATATTATCGACGAGTACTCGCGGTTCCCCTTTGCCATCCCCTGCCCCGACACCACTGCCACGTCCGTCATAAAAGCCCTGCACCAGCTCTTCACTCTGTTCGGATATCCCTGCTATATCCACAGTGATAGAGGGTCCTCCTTTATGAGTGACGGGCTGTGCCAGTACCTGCTGGGTAGGGGCATTGCTACTAGTTGGACCACGAGCTATAATCCCCGGGGAGATGGACAGGTGGAGAGGGAGAATGCCACAGTGTGGAAGGCCACACTTTTAGCCCTTAAGACAAAAGGGTTGCCGGTCTCTCGATGGCAGGAGGTCCTCCCTGAGGCACTCCACTCTATCCGCTCCCTGTTATGTACGTCCACCAATGCCACCCCTCACGAGCGCCTATTCTCTTTTCCCTGGATGTCTGCCATTGGGACCACCCTACCAGTTTGGCTGATGTCCCCAGGGCCAGTGCTGCTCCAGAAACATGCGAGGAGCAATAAATACTCCCCGCCGGTCGAGAGGGTTCACCTTCTACATGCGAACCCCCAGTATGCTTACGTGGTCTTACCTGATGGGCGGGAGGACACGGTCTCCATCTGCGACCTGGCGCCCGCAGGAGCAGCAGACCACTACCCCGAACACTCCATGGTGACTATGAACCCTGTACCCGAGGTGACACCGCGCACACCAAGCCCTACACAGACTCCTCATGACACTCCTATACCGGGCGTCTCGTACGCGCATATACCAGGCGCTTCGCACACGCATGAGGGATCACTGATGCCTAGTGGGCTGACACCTCCAGTTAGGCCGGAACCAGCACAACCACCATCTCCGGTACAATCACCACCGGCACCTGTGCAATCACAGCTGGTGCTACGTAGATCGCAGCGACAGATTCGACCACCTGATAGACTTAACCTGTAAATATACTTGTAAGAAACTTCACCCCATGGGGACTCTCTTTTAAAACAAAGGGGGGGGGTGAATGTAGTGAACTACATATACCTGTCTGGACACACCCCCTGCTGACTGCTCCTGTGGCCCCCCCCACTGACCGTGGCTCCTCCCACAGACCCCGGTATAAAGGCGATTGAGGCCTGAGCCCGGCCCTCAGTCTCCAGGATGTAGTATGGTGGTCAACTACTGCTTGTTCTTTCTTGTCAATAACTCGCCTCATGTCTCAGAGAGTTATTGATGGTGCATCAATGTTACGCACCTGCTTCAAGCTGGCTTCAGTCATCTGGTGCCCAAGAAGAGCATGGTAACCTGTCTAAATGAATATCGCCCAGTGGTACTTAAGTCCACAGTGGAAGCGTTTTGAGAGGCTGGGGTTGAATCATAACAACTCCTGCCTGAATCGTGACATGGATCCATTCCAATTCGCACAATGAAGCAGCAGGTCTACAGTAGATACTATCTTATCGACTTCTCACACAACTCTGAAACACCTGGACAGCAGAATTACATATAGGATGCTCTTTATCGATTACAGTTTGGCATTTAGCACCATCATCCCCTCAAAACTAAATCAGTGAACTCCAAGACCTGGGTATCTATACCCCCTTGTTTAATTAGATCCTGGATTTCCTCACTTATAGACCCGTCAGTTCAGATTGGCAAAAACATCTCCTCCACAATCTCCATCAGCACAGGAGCACCACAGAGCTGTGTGCTTAGCTCCCTGCTCTACTCACTTTACATCTATGACTGTGTGGCTAAGTACAGCTCCAAAACCATATACAGGTTTGCTGACGACACCAGTATTGTGGACTGTATCAAAGGGGATGATGAATTAGCATACAGGAGGGAGACAGAATACTTGGCTGAGTGGTGTAATAACAATAACTTCTCACACAATGTCAATAAGGCCAAGGAACTGATTATGGATTCAGGAGAGGGAAATCAGAGGTCCATGAACCAGTAATTATCAGAGGATCAAAGGTGGAGAGGGCTAGTAACTTTAAATCCCTGGGTGTCACTATTTCAGAGGACCTGTCCTGGACCCTTCATATAAATATTATTGCGAAGAAAGCATGACAGCACCTCCACTTCCTTCGGAGTCTGTAGAAGTTTGGCATGTCATCGAAAGCCTTGGCAAACTTCTGTAGATGTAGAAAGGCTGCTGACTGGCTGCATCATGGCCTGGAATGGGAACACCAATGCCTTTGAGTAGAAAATCCTACAAAAGATAGTGGATTCGGCCCAGTACATCATGGATAATACCCTCCCAACCATTCAGCACATCTACATGAAACGTTGCTGCAGAAAAGCAGCCTCCATCATCACCAACCAAGCCATGCTCATTTCTCACTGCTGCCTTCAGGTAAAAGGTACAAGTGCCTCAGGACTCAAACCGCCAGGTTCAAGAACAGTTACTAACCCCCAACCATCAGGCTGTTGAACAAAAGGGGTAACTGTATTCCCTTAAGGACTCATTTAAGTACTCTGTTATCTTGTTATTTCATGCTGGTTATTTATTTCCATCTATTTGTATCTGCATTTGCACAGTTTGCTTACAGTCAAAAGTTCCCGTTGTTTACAGTTACTGTTCTGTAGATTTGCTAAGTATTTCAGGGTCATATGTGGTGACATGTATGTACTCTGATAATAAATTTTACTTTGAACTTTGAATGTAACCCCATTGCAGTTTATTGATCATCAGCCATTGTTTTTGGACATCTTCCCAAAAACATTCTAATGATGAATGGAGACAACGTTAAAGGAAAGAATTCAAGAAACAGATTGAAGCAAATGTATTTTAATTGGCACGAGTGCATAACAATTCTATTTGCTTTGAGGTTTATGGAAATATTTGAGACAGCACACAGGAAGAATGCTTAGAAGTTTCTGACTGTTCTTAGGCAAGGGCATGCTAGGAGAGTGCTCTTAGTGGGAGAATGTGCAACAAGAGGCAAACAAGATAGTAGTGCTGCTTAACGGAGAGAAAAATGGTGCAGCACATTGGCTAAAAATTATGTTGCATTGCAAGATGCTCTCATTGGTTTGATTAAGAAAGAGGATGAGAAGAAAGAATCTCTGCAGTATGGGCATTTTAAGGGCAAAATGCAGACAAAATTCTCAAGAATTGTTATAGTAGTTCTGGATTTGATGCACCATCAATAACTCACACTGAGACGTAAGGCGAGATATCGGCTTTTATTGACTGGAAGAAGGAACCAGGAGTGAGTGTCTATCATACAATATCCTGGAGACTGAGGCCGAGCGTCAGGCCTCAGATCTCCTTTATACAGGGCCTGTGGGAGGAGCCACAGGAGCAGTCAGCAGGGTGCGTGTCCATTCAGGCACATAGTTCACCACAGGATTAGATATTTATTAAGAGATAATTGAATGAAATACCATCTATACAAGTCATTGGTTAGACCACAGCCAAAATTTTGCTTGTGCTTTCAGTCACTTAATTGTAAGATGGATACCTGAATGTTCAGAGGTTTTCTGGGAATGATTCCAGGCTTGTGCTTGTAATGAAAAAAAAAGCCTTCTTTAAAAATTCCAATGAGAAATAGGAACAACTGATAAATTACTGAAATATTATATTCAATGGCTGAGGAGTCCACTCCCGAGTAGACTGAAGGTTGTCCTTATTAAAAAAAGGAAGCTGAAGGATTTTCATTTATTTAGCCAGTAGAACTTTATTACAAGACAGCGAATATAATTTGGAAAGACATTGAAGGGAGAAAAATATGGTTAACATAAAGTGAGGTAATGTGATTGAGATCATTTTAATTAAAATCCCTCATGTGACACTGCTATTTTCCTTAACCTTAGAGGAATAATCACATTTGCAAGTTAAAAACATCCCCTGGATTATAGTATTGTAAAGAGGTGGGTAAAAAAACCTGTAATTCTATCTCTAATCTATCGTTACTTCATAGTGAATCTTTTTTTTTCTTTACCAGCCTAGCCATTTATAATATTGCCAGATGAGGTCAGACTTTTTAATTAATTGAAGGGATCTTTCCAGACATTGATCAGAATATATTTTGTGTGAAGTCAGATTTTGCTGCATGGATTCTACCATTACATGGAGATGTTGGTTTATTATCCCATTAATTCATCCATAATGAAGACATTCTTGTTTCCAAAATACTTGCCATCATCAAAGAGAAGTCATGTTCAAAGTTCAACTTCAGAATTCATCATCTCCCATTAAAATGATGAAGTGTACCCTGGCATAGTTCAGAATTGAATTCTAAATGTATAAATAATGGGTTTCATTGTTCTTGCATATCTTTTGGGCTCACTTACCTTTTTTCTGGTGCATTAAGCAAAAAAGAAAAGCAAAATATTATGCCCTGAGGGTGATCTGTTCTGCATGCTGTTTACTGTCGTGAATCTTTGAGATTGGAGTTTGCAGCAAAATAGGTTAACAATAATTGTGATTTGTGATTAAAGAATTATGTACTTTAATTAAAGTAGTAGAGGTAAGATGACACAAATTTATTTTCATGAGCATGTAGAATGATTTTTAAATAATAATTACAGGTGCAATAATGTAATTATTACAGGATAAATATTTGAAAAGGAAGACTATTAAAACATAAGAGAGGAAAGGAAAATAGGAATTGTTGCAGTCCAGTAGAATACCTGATCAGCACAGACACAGTGGATTGACATCTAGATATCAGGAATCCCATGACAATGGACATATTATCAATCATAATTATTCAAAATGTAGATGTTTTCGGATTGAGCAAATTGTAATTTTACTTTGCCACCAGTTTATGAAGTAAATGGGTGAGATGTTGATGGGGTTTTTATGTTTGAAATGTCTTCATATTAAACACCTACAGCTACAGTGTGCGATGAATGAGTCATAAAATACCTGCAAGTTACTTCAGCTCAGCCCAATTAAAGTGTATCCTTAATGTTTCAACAATTACA